>NC_081419.1:102066765-102376348 GCF_949786415.1 Peromyscus eremicus
AACACAGGCGCCCTCTTGAAGACATCCCCATCCCCACCAGCAGCAGCGCAGCAAGAATGCTGGACGGAGCTGGAGGTCTCAGCCAAGGAGCCGCCCTGTCTGCAACACGGTCTGAGTAGAGTTTCTGTCTTCACTAAGCAGGTAGGAAGGGTGGAGGCTGGGGCAAGCTGCCCTGCGACAGTGGCCCCAGGTGATGGAATCCAGGATAGGATGTGATGGGCTGGCGGATCCCGGGGGAAGGACAGAGGAGAGCCACTCAGCACAAGTGCTCCAAGAGTGATGCTGATTAGGATATACGCCTCCTGAAATGGACCACACGGTATGGAAGGCTGGGTAAAAGATGTGCAAACAAGTGAGCCAGCCACAGCAAGATGAGCCCCTGTGTGTCCCAGCAGCTAGAGAAAAGTGACATCTTACAGAATGGTGCTGTGTCCATCTACCACCCCTAACATGTTGCCCCCCCCCCCCCCCCCCCCCCGCCGCTCCTCTCCTCTCATTGGTCTTTATAAGCTTACTTTGTACTCGTGGTCTCTGAACATCACAGACTTGTTTTGAGAAAGTGAGCAGCAAGCACAAGTCCGGCTGTGAGAGGGAAGGGCAATATGGCCCCCTTAGCTGGAGCCCCAGCAAAAGCTACAATGACACAGCCCTGTCAGAGGCTGGCCTTAGCCTCCCTGCCGATGACCTCATTACTCCACATCTGGGAACTGTGCCAAGAGGCAGCCCAGTTTGCCAGAACACAGACTCCTGCAGAGGGCCTCAAGTTCTGAGGCCCCAGGGGGCAGGCTAAGTCTAGAGCCTCCTCAGGCGCTTGCCATCTCCCTCCCAGACTGGCTAGTCACCTGCCCTCATCTCTCAAGCCAGGAGTGTAGGGACCCAGGGGATCCCACACAGAGACCATTCCAAGCCCCACTACCACAAAGCACAGTGTTGAGGAAGGGTGTGCATTAAGGGCGTGGTCCCCCAGCTGCCCACATGCAGGTCTCTGATGAGGGTGCTCATCACAGGAGTCACACCACAGTGCCAACTCAGGAAGGCACACTAGAGTGGGATCCTCAGGCTGGGGCAGAAGGTTTCGAAGAGCAGAGGGGAGCTGCTCTGAACAGAACCGGAAATAACAAGACCAATTTCTCCTACAAATAGTCACTAAAAACTTGTGGGCAGGCCCCATCCTCCACCTCCGTCCTCCACCTCTGTCCTCCACCTCCATCCTCCACCTCTGTCCTCCACCTCCGTCCTCCACCTCCGTCCTCCACCTCCGTCCTCCACCTCCATCCTCTACCTCCTCCCACGAAGTCTGTGGACACAAATGCTTGTGTGGCATGTCTCTGGTCTGATGTGGCCCCCAATAGGGAAGCCAGGTAGCCCAGGGGAATTAAATCCGTGGAGCAAGTCCAATAGAAAAAGAAACATGTCGCTGGGCTGGGGAGACCATGAACCCACACAGGCAGCACAGGCTGAACTCCTGATTGGCACCAGGATCCCATCACTTGGTCTGTATTGTTCCTTGGTTCTTGCTGGGAGCCTTTCCCGGGCTCGTCATCTTCCTGCATGGTTACTGTCCACACCGGCTCCGGCGCCCAGCTCATGTTTCTCTATCTTTGCCAGCACAGTCTGGAGCCTGATACAACTTTTGGTCACAATGGATGGCTGAGAAATAACTACTTTATTTTTAGGATTAGGATGTCTCTCTTTTCTATTACTATGACTTTAATGAAGCATATTAATGGAGCATTGTGTGGTAATTTGATACATAAGTACAACATATAATGAAGACATCGGGGAGCTTGGCTTTTGCATCTCCAAAACTTCTTCAAGTGTATTTTGACTAAGATGGAACATTTGGACATGTTATGGGGCAGATTGTGGTACACTGTAATTCTTGGCTGGCCCAGAACTTTCTGTGTAGATAAGACTGGCCTGGAACTCACAGAGAATCTGCCTGCCTTTGCCTCCAGAATACTGGGTTTAAAGAGATGTGCTGCCATACTCAGCTCACCTTGTTCTAATCACATCCTGCTTTCTCTTTCCTGAGGAGACTCAGTCTAGACTCCTGTCTCATTTGAAGTAAATCTGCATTGTGATAAAACTTGGGAGTGAACTAACTCTTCAAAATTCTTTCTCATGTACATGCGCGCGCGCACACACACACACACACACACACACACACACAAACTTCCTCTTCCTTACATGTAACAATTTGTTCTCCATATAAACTCTGCTAGCATGACTAGGTGGTCCCTTGACCGTAGATCTCCAGAATGGGAGACAGAAGGCGACATCTCCAGGGGTAAGCACTGGGTACCATATCTGACAGGCACTGTTGGACTCTAAGCCGCCAGTGCATCAGATCCTTCCTGTGTTGACACCAAGCTCGGGTTTGATCCTATTCCCGAGAAGTCCTGGTAACGACAGCACTTTCCAGAGAGGAGGCCCAGGCCCTGCCTAAAATGGCCCATCATCCCCAGCCATCTTCTTCTGCTTCTCTAACCAGTGTTTGGCTCTTCTCACACAGGTCCCCTCACCTGGATCCCTCACCTTGTTATTGCCTCCATGCCCCAGGGAAATATATTCCAGACACACATACATTCTCCAACAAAACGACAAAACCCCAAGAAGGTGAATTCCCCTCTTACAGAGAAAACACTCCTTACAGAATAACTTTTCCCTAAGAAGGGAGAAAGGAAAGATTTAATAAGTCCCTATTGGGTGCACGGTGTCATCAACCTCTGCTGATGTGACAAAGTACCTCTAAGTCCCCGCAATGGTTTCAACTGAGCCTCGGAGAAGAAGGGGTCGCTTACCTCTGCTCTCCTCAGCATGAAGCCCTGGCCTCTGTGGGTTCTGCCAGCCTGCTGTTCAGGCCAGGTTCTCCTGTGGCCAGTGCGGAGCGGGGCCCGGCTGAGTCTTTTCATTGCCGGCTCAGTCCAGAGCTGGTGCACCGTGCTTGTCTCACTGAGAAGGCTATTTACGGGGAAATTAAAGCAGTGCATAAGACTGGAAGAAAGTCCTTTTAGCTAGGGTAGAAAATGAAATCCTGAGGAAAATCCACTAAGCATGCTTCCTCCCCCCCCCCCCCATTGCATGCGCTACACTTGCAAAACAACATATCATGCAAACACTCTTATCTGCTTCTTTTATAAGGCAGAGTCCAAACTATGTTACATTAAGATGACTGATTCTCACATCTTCTCCAGACTACGGGGTTTATGAAATGCCAGCAAAAGCTGACCTCCAGGTTAACAGTGCCCACTGTCTTATAAATAAACAAAACAGGTTTGTAGTGTTGACCCTTTCTCCTTGCATTGGTTCGGGGAGCCACAGTGCAGAAAGGAGCATCCAGGAGAGCAGTACATGGCCTCCTGCAGGGACCCAGACACCAGCTCCAGGACAAAGTTCTCTGGTGGCCGTAGTCACAGATGAAATAGCACCAGATAGTAAATATTGACAACTCCAACACTTGGTGAAATTTTTTAGGTACTTAACAGATAAAGACCAGACATCCAACTCCTTTCCCTGGTTTTGATTTGGGGCTCATTCAGAATTGAAGAAAATGCAGAAGCAGCTTTAACAACTGGAGTCCAGCCTCAGTGAGAGTTAGCATTTTTTTCCTAGGGTGGAAGAAAAATCAGAAGGGGGTGTGGGGGGGGCGCTAGAAAGTGAAATTGGATTTTTTAAAAAAAATCGATGAAGTAACCAAGCTATTAAAATGGAAACTAAGTCTGATGTCATTCTGAAAAATAAAAGCCTTGAGTCACCTGCCGAGCCACTTAATTAGGCCCGGAAAGGAACAAGAGAGCGTGAGTAATTTTCTCCGCCAATGTCAGTATTTCAAAATGAGCGAGGCATCAGGCCTCTTCTCATCAGAGGGTTACATCAGTGCTTTTACCCTGGGGACATCCTGAGACATTCAAAGTAGATGCAGAACAAGAAGGAATGTATTAGGAATGATCCCAGCTGCACTGGACCAGGGGGAAGGTGAGTTTCTACTTTGGGTCCCTGGGATACCTCAGGACAAGGGCTACAGGGGTCTCTGGACATGCTCTGGGGAGCCAGGGACTGTCACTGCAACAGTAGCCGAAGCAAAAGCTGATGATGCTCTACCCAGAACCCTTTGGGACAACCTTGGTTTGCAACGCTGACCATCAGCAGCTGGGAGCTGCTGTGATGGGTTTGGGTTTTAACAGACCAATGTGGGTATCCAGACACCTCTGGTGAATGAATGCCTTGAGCTCTCCCTGTGGGTCAGTGTGTGCTCAAGGGCCCTGCCAACTTCCCTTTCTGCCAGTCCCCGAAAGGGCAAGAAGTCTCAATGATCTCCCTGCTGCAAAGTTGGACTATCTCAGTACCACCCAGGAAGCCTGGGGATCTTCCTCCTGCACTTGAGTCCTCTGAGTCTGGGTCCTTTCAACCACACACATGAGAGATTCCTGCTCTGGATCCCCAACTAGAGAAATCTCTGACAAGGAAAAGCAGAGGCCGCTCTGGGGACCTAATGTGCAACATCCTGTCCACAGCTCCCCACTCAATGCCATCATCAAAGTTAAGCTGCCATGATCAGTCAAACCCAGCTCTGATGCTGTCATCTAGTTGATGTTTATTTTTCTTATTTTTAGCTGTGCCTGTAGAGCAATCATCCAGGGACTTTAATCCCTAAATCTGGCCTTCTGGCTCCGTAAGCTTTGAAATGGAACTTGTTCAGGAGAACTGAGCACACACCAAAGCAAGCATGGCCATCAGCTGGATATGAAGTGCAGAATGAAGTCCTGGAGATACAGGAAAGGCATTTCTAGAAATGGGGAGTGTGTCCTTGACTGGTAGGGCAGTCGGTTCTGGGCAATCTGAGCTTAGTGAGTACAATAAAAATGAGCCACGAGCCAACTCCAGGTTTTTGAGAGCACCCTAAGGCCCCATGGATCACCAAAAATTTCCCCATGTTAGCCACAGAAAGGTAAGAGCAAACAATGCTCAGTCTGTAATGACTGTCAAGACCAGAAATGGCACCCACTCCTCACACAAGTTATCAAGGCAGCACTGTGTTTTCCCTTTAAGTATCTCAGTGTTCTTCTTTCTTCCCTTCCCAACCCAAAGACTGCTGGGTAAAAAACAGTCCGCAAATACTCGGTGTTCACTTTTTCTTTTTTTTAACCAAGCTAACAATTGAGACCCAGGTAACTAATCCTAATCCTCTTCTGAGGTCGCAGGCCCTCCTGCATTTATCTAATGCCAACAGCTCATGCTGGGAGCTTTGTGGCTAAGAGGAAATGACTAAGATGTAATGAAGGGGGAGGAGGGAGTGATGGCTGAGTCCTAACAATATTGATTATTTTCACTTGGAAAGTCCCTCTTCAAGAGACAGTGGTGTGGAAGGAGAAGGAGGCATCACCTCCGGGATAAACATGTGGAGTGTGGCTCTTCCGGATTCATCTCCCCACATCCTGCTCCTCAGCTGGGCTGGTCACCTCCACTCACTGGGCTTCAGTTCCCTCATCTGTTACACCAGGATGAGTAGCTGCACGTTTTTTTTTTCTAAGGTTGAGATAAAGCTAGTGGGACCCTCCTGGCAAGTGTTTATTTAGCACAGGTCTGTGCATAGGGTATTTCAGAGCTCATGCCAGCAGCTGCAGTCTTGTTGGAAGCCAGTTCTTTTATTAGGTGTTGAGTTGAGAAGTCAGGAGAGGAAACTGGGTGAAACATTCGTAGAGACTGGCTATGTTGGCCAGTGATCTCTTGTGTAATACCACCTAGAACCATCTCCACGGCTGCACGATTTCAAATATCTTGTCTTACTTTGATTTTTGTGGGGTCAGAAATTGAACCAGGAACCTCACACATACTGTGCAAGTGCTGTGGAATAATCCTTCTGTACACTGCACACTGTGTTGCTCTCATTGTCAATAAAAAGCTGATTGGCCGATAGCTCGGCAGGATTTTCAGGGCAGAGAGAATGCTGGAAGAAGGGCAGAGCCTGAGGAGTCACAAGCCAGACGAGGAAGAAGCAACATGGGAAGTTCATAGATGAGGTAAACGAGCCTCTGGGCAGCACATAGACGAATAGAAATGGGTTAATTTAAGTTGTATGAGCTGGCTGGAGACAAGCCTACGCTATCAGCCAAGCATTTATAATTAATAGTAAATCTCTGAATGGTTATTTGGGAGCAGCTGCTGAGACACAGAGAAACTCTGCCTACAGGCGAGTGCTCTGCCACAGAACTGCATCCCAGCACAATTTCAAATATGAGGGGGAAAATAAACATCGGTGCAAAAGTAGGAGACTGCTTATTTTCCGAACAGGGCATCTAAGAGTTGGGGCATCTCTATGGTGAGGAGACTTTTTCCTCCCCTCTCCTGATTGGAGTCTGACCTGACTCCTCTTGTAGCCCTACTATGCACCCTGTCTGAATGCCAGGTCCAGCCTACCCTTCTCTGCCCCATTGGCCTCCTTCCCTCCCTGGCTGTGACCTGGAGCCAGCCAAAGTGTGCAGATTTCAGAGGCTAGGAATAGACTGTGCTTGTCCCTCTTCTTCCATGAGAGTCATTTTATGTCCCAGTTGCTTGAGAAAGGAGGTAATATCACCAGATTTCACAGTCTGTCTGCCCAGAGGTTCTTTGGGTGTATATGCCTAGGCCAGCATGGCCCTCATGACTATTAATCCACAGCAGCCTCCTCCTCGGCCTCAGTGGAAAGAGCCTATGGTCATAAATGCTAAGGCTGTAGGAATCACACAGCAGAAATGCCACATCCTGTGGCAGACAAAATGAATCCAGGCTACACTATCAAATTGAAGACTAGTATTGACTGACTTTTCTTGGGGAGACAAGGATGTGTAGAGAGATTTTTCTTTGGGCCACCAGCTCACAAAAAACAACACAGATACTTATTATTAATTATGAAAGCTCAGCCTGTAGCTTAGGATTGTCCCACTAGCTTTTATAACTTAAATCAACCCATTTCTATTCATCTATGTGCTGCCACGTGACTCATGGCTTTTACCTCTCCTCCTGTTTGTCTTGTTCCCTCTGTGTCCCGCTCACAACCCCCCTTTCTTCTCCCCAGAGCTCTCTCTGTCCAGAAGTCCCACCTATACCTCCTACCTAGTTATTGACTGGTTAGCTTTTATTAAACCAATCACAATGACACATCTTCACACAGTGTAAAGGAATATTCCACAACAGGGATGAATGTCTATTCTCTCCAGATAGGACATTGCTGATGGATCAAAGACAAAACTTCACCCAAGCAGGGCTCCCCATGAGCTAATAAATTTATTGAGGTTACCTAAAGAGCATGGGTGAGTCCAAAGAGCTACATCACTGGAAAGTGTACCCCAGAATGGGGGAGGACACTCACAAAAGATATATGAAGAGTCTCCCCTTCCCCAGCAGTTGTTCACATGGAGGAGCCTTTTCTAAGTTTCTTGGGTCTCCCGGGTCTCCTGAGCCTCCTTCCTCACCCAGAAGGGACTGTTTCCGTTCAGAGGAAGCTGCTACATAACGACCTGGCTGACCTGGCTCCAGACACTTGCTCCTCCAGATGCACACATGTTCCCCCCGGAAGGACACTGTTATCTAGCCTTTACGGGCTTGGATGACGCTCAGCAGGAGGAGACCGGGTGTTTCCCCAGGAGATGCACGGATGGACATGAAGGTTGCTGTTACAGTCTGCACTGGCGCTGTTTACCTCACATCCACCCCTGGTCCTGCCCAGACCCCATGTCCTTTGAGGTAGTAACTCTTCCCTCACAATTTTTAGGTAAAGAATAATCTTAGGTGCTTGTTCTCTGCTGTGGAAAGCTAGGGAAAGGGAATAGTTTCTCTCCTTGCTGTGGGAGGTATGAGTGTATGCGCGAGGATAAGGTATGGGTGAGGTATGAGACCTAACCCTTGGCTTGGAGCTCTGCATGTGGGTGTGACATCAGAGGGTCAGCAGCTCCAGCTGTCACTCTAGACAGTCTCTACCATGAGATTAGAACCATACTTCCTGCTTTTTTAGCTCAGTGGAGAAGCCAAGTTTCCCACCTCCAATTCTGAGAACTCTATCACCTTTCAGTGCCTTCTTTCTTCTGTCTAGCTGGAGTCTCCTGCTGAAAATGGTGAAATCCTAACTATGATGAACCTAGACATGGCAAACCTCCTTCAACTTCCTTCCTCAACGTACCCACAGTGACCTGGATGTACTTGTGTAGTACTGACATTTTAACTGTATGAACTCTTCCTGTCTGTGACCAAGGCATGTCTTTCTATTTCTTTTCCCACTTGCCCTTAACTCTCTCTTGATCTTGTTTGTGTCTCTTACCTATATAACTTCTTGGTTTAATGAGGGCCATATGTTTTCTTTACCTACCTACAAATTCATGTGAAAGCCAATGGAAGGTGCTGTCTCTTTCCACTTCCACAGCACCTCCTCAGCTTCTCTGAGTAAACAAAATTCAGGGTGTGCTTTTGATGGTTTTCATGGCTTCCTTACATCCGATGCATGTCCACTCAGCTACCAGCGTCCCAGATGAAAAGCTTACAATCTGTGTTATGCTGTGCTGTACCACCGCTTGCTCCTCTCTCAAATCTGCTGTGTCTCAGACCCAGTAAATAAACACAACCAGCAAGGGTGTGCTGTGTGCTGTTCGGCTACTTTAATAGAGACCCAGCTGTCCCCTGGAGAGATCAACCATCACTCCACAGGCCCTCTCAAAAACTGGAATGTCGACCACATTTCCATGGTAAGAGATGTGGGGAACCTATGACCCTGATGATAAGCAAGCAAGCAAGAATCCCAAAGCAAGGTTTGAATTTTCATGAATGGATCTGTGATGCTTCTGAAAACAAATGCTAGATTTTAGAAGTATCAGATATGCACATCTTATGGAAGAAATCTATGGATTTTATTAGATACTAAAAAAAAAGCATGTTATGTTCCAGAAGTTCCTTCCAAATATGAGACTCATGAGAGGGCTCATCTTATATTGGTGCTGGCAAATGACATGTACATGTGGGGAATTATGATATGGACACCTGCCAAAGGCTAATGTAGCCAAGGCTCTTGCCCTAGCTTAAAGATGACCCTGCTGCCCTAAATGTGGGTATTTACATTTTGTTTTTATCTTCATAGTTTTTCTAGGACATGAGCAATGGTTGCATTGATTCCATAATCAGGGACCATGACCCCCAATGACTATGCCACAAGAGGACACCTGGGACAGTAACCACATTTGGGATGGTAAATGGGTGGAGAAGGCCCAGACAGGACAGGGAACAAGGCTGAGACCAGAAAAGAGGGTGGAGATTCTAAACAGATGAGAAACCCAGAATCTGTAAAAGTTACCAAAGAATAAGTCCCAGTGAAAAGCCATCTGACAGATCTTCCCTGATCTGTCCAGCTTGGTGGCGTGGAGGGCATAGTTACTGAAGAGGCTCTCTCCTCTTCCTTCACAGCAGAGCACCTCAGTATTTTCAGACAGTGGATTCCTGCCTGGAAGCAACCATGCTGTCATGTCAGCTCTATGGACATCATGTTTGCCCTGGCAGCCCCTTGTGTACACAGTGTTAATTGGTCTTTGCTCCTCAGTGTGGTGATGAGGACACACTGGTACCTGAGAGCTCCCTTGGATTTGGATCACACTCCCCATTCCCACAGTTCAAAGCCCCTGTGCTCCTGCTCTGTTGGTGACAGGCCAAGGATGATGGCTCCCTGTCACGCAACCCTTTTCTCCAGCTGGGGTTGGTAGTGTTAACAGAGGGGGCTTCTGGGAAGGCCTGAGAACGGGCACCAAACCGCCAGTGAGTTTTGGCCAAGACTTCCCTTTTTCTTTGCATGGTTGTGGGTGACTGGTGGGAGGAACTGGGTGAATGAGACATCCACTCAGCACCTGCTGCAGAGGGTCAGCAGTGGCCCCAGAAGGACACAGGGCCTGGCCAAGGGCTCAAGAGCACACAGCCACCTTCGTCATCTCCAGACCTACCCTGGGTTATGCCTCCCCTCCAGAAATAACTGCGGTTGTGTTGAGCAATCTGTCTAGAAAGAATGACAATTCACATCTCCCCATGCACCCTACCAAATCATAAAGCCACCACGTCATCGACACAGTTCTTTCCTGTGGACAGAGGAGCAGCCATCCTGCTCTGCTTCCTGCCAGGCACAATGACATCTGCTACCCTGCCGGTGACGCGCAGCCCACCCCAGGTGTGGGAACACCCTGGCTCCTTGCAGATTGTGGTTTGCCCATGAGTCAGAGGGATTGGGACAGTGCTTTGAGCAGAGGGACAGGCGAGTCACAAGACACATGTCAAAGAGATAAATTTTGCATCATTGACAAGAAGTTTATTTTGAGAAAGCTGAGTCACGGTTACATCAAAGATCATCCCCAGCTGTAGACACTATCGGCAAACCCTAGACCTGGGGCACTTCATCTGGTAAGAAATGTGGAAGTTCCTGTAAACAGTTACTTTGAGCAAAAATACATTTTCCTGTATTTATTTGTTTTTGAGACAGGGCTTGCCATATAGCCCAGGCTGGTAGAATTTATTATGTAGCCCAGGCTACCTTCAAACTCAAGATTTTCATGTCTCAGTCTTCCAAGTGCTTAAATATTTGATTATTGTTATCAATGTTGTTTTCTGATGACATTTTCTATAAAACTTCGAAAAACACAGAAAGAGAAATGAATTTCTTGCTTAGGCTAACCTAACAAAGAATGGTCCAAATTTATAACTGCCGTACATTCTATACAACAGGGAGGAGGTACCAGAGAGCAGGGAAGGCCTGAGGTTGTGTGGGGGGGACTCACAATACCCTCAGAATGGAGTGACAGACAGCATCTGCTATGTGAAGTGTCCCCAGCACCAACAAAGCTCCCTGCTTCGTGTGAAGAGCAAATGTCTTTCTCAGGCCTCCAAGGAGTCAAATTGGGCATCTCTTCGGATGTTTGTTTCCTGAATCATCTTTGATTTTTTGGGGGGATGGGCTACTGATTTCCACTGAGAGGTCCCCAGCCGGATAGGGGTCTCCCGAGCCTCAGGAATCTAGGTTGTTGGTCGAGGCAGGAGAGAAAGATGGCAAGTTCCATAGAGGCTCTGGGGACCACCGACCTCATCATCCAGGGGGCGCCACTGGCAGAGGGGCCTGACGTTCTGCTCTGGAGAGCCAGGCTTGGGTGGAACAGGGCTTCCTCCAGGCTGCTCAGCCCTAGAACCTCTCCATAGACAGCAAGCTCTCTCTCCATACATCTGTATATCCAGTGCCCACTTTCTCCTCCTCCCACACCCATCCAGGAAATTGGACCCAACTCAAGGATGACATTTCTCTTAGCAGCCAGGCTCTGTTATACCAATAGCTGGAGAAGCTGGGAAACAGAGGAGCCATAGGCCTCCCAGCCAGGTCGGAGCCTCATGTAGCCTTGGGGTTCAAAGGCCTGACCCCAGGTGCCGACCCATCAGTCACTTGTCAAACCCTTTGATCTGCTGACGATTCTTTCTCCCACTTCCCACAGACTTTTACAGTTTTATTACACGGTGCTGCTCTGTTTCAGAGACCAATGAGGCACATGAGTCAGAGTCACCCACTGCTTCTCCTCCTAGTCTGTCCAGGTCTGTCATCCCAGTCTTCCAGCCCCAACCATTTAAGTCCCTGCTTCCAGCCACAGCACAAGCCTCATTTCCCAGGCTTTGCCTTGCATCGTTGCCCCCAGAAAGCAAGCTGGGGGTCCTCTCTCCAAAGCAGGAAGTTACAGATAGTAAAGGGATGCTGTCAGTCCTTTGCCCAGGTGCCTGCCCTCCACCAGTAGCCTCCTCCACTCCCTGCCTCATTCTGAGCAACACCTGCTGACTCATAATCCAGGTTCTTCCTCTCTGGAGCCCCCTTGCACCAGCACAGCTGCCTGGCCTCCTCCCAACGTCCCGCTAGAATTTCCAGAACCTTCCAGACTAGGTGGCCCACTTCTGACCCTCGGATATTCCTCTGGGGCTGCTTCTGTCACATGAATTTTTTTCCCCTTTGAATTTATTGCCAGGAAAAAGAATTCCCTAAGGAAATGGTGTAATATCTCATACTAGACAATGAGAGCCAAATACTATTCTTTTCCTTTTCTTCCATTGCTGGGATTCTTCGGTGCGACCCCAGGGCTGATGACAGATGCCTCTAGACCAGTGGTTCTCAATCTGTGGGTCGTGACCCCTCAGGGCAAATGACTCTTTAAAAGGGGGTCACATATCAGATCTCTTGCATATCAAATATTTACATTATGAATCATAACAGTAGTAAAATTATTATTATTATTATGAAGTAGCAACGAAAATAATTGTATGGTTGGGGATCACAGCATTAGAAAAGACTCTTTTCTGCTCACTCCCTGCTCCCATCTCCTAGTATACTCTTGGTGGCGTGTCCACATATGCTTGCTAAGAGTCTAGTGGACACAACTGCCTGGGAAGGCTGCCCAGTTCCCCTAGGCCCTAGATCTTGACACGCTGCTCTTTCTCTGGTCTCTTCCAGCGTTCGTACCTATCGAGGAGTGCCCTTCATACAAGGGACTTGTGGGAGCCTGCGTTCCCTGCTTCCCACCTTTGATTGGGATCCCCACGTCACCCACATCAATTTGTTGGCCTCCTGCACCCTATGAAACAGGATCTTTCTGGTCTGACAAAACGGGCCTGACTGATCAAGTTTCCACTTCCACCTCCCATCTCCAGGGCAGCCCACAGAGAGAATTGAGGAAGACAGGATTTTATTTTCATGAGTGGAAGTGATGAAGGAGGTCAGAAACAACTTGTTCTATTCCTGAGTAACTTTTCAGCCCAGTGGGCAGAGGTGGGTTTTCCAACACATGCCCACAGAGTAACTCTCACCAGGCCCCGAAGCCAAGGGGCAGGAGGTGGCCTGCCACTTGCCCTCCTCTCAAAATTTCCTCTGCAAACATACCTGAGATCAGGAAGGAACTACTTTGGAGGTGGCATCTCAGCCTTTTGGAGTGTCTTTACAGGTCAAAGGGCACTTTCTGCCTTAAAAAGGTTGCTTCCTGTGAGCTCTAACTATTTAACAAAACTTCATGTAGTTATGACTGAATCTCTCTCTCTCTCTTTCTGTGAGAGTGTGTGTGTGTCTACAAGCGTGCATATGTGCACGCGAGCACACATACACACACACACACACACACACACACGCACGCACGCACGCACGCACGCACGCACGCACGCACGCACGCAGACATACTTAGGTATGCAGCTGCACAGGCTCCTTTGCTTGAGTGCAGAAGCCGGAGGAGGATGCTCTGCTCTGAGGTGCTTTGCTCTGTCACTCTCTACCTTATGCCTTTGTGTCAGGGTCCCTCGCTGCACTTGGAGCTAAGCTGGCAGCCAGCAAGCCATGGATGTCTTCCTGTCTCCACCACCTCCACATAGCACTGGGATTATTGGCACATGTGCAGCCATGCATAGCTTGTTACCTAGGTGCTGGGGATTTAGACTCAGGTCCTCAAGTGAGGAGCAAGAGCTTTTACCCACAACCCCGCCTCTGAAGCCATATCTTAAATAATTACTTAGTCTGGACAGTTAAAAAAAATCATCCCACCTTTTCTTACTCACGTGTTAATTCCAAGAAATGCAGAGATGTGGAGGTCATTTGGGGGTGAA
The DNA here is from genome assembly GCF_949786415.1 of Peromyscus eremicus. Taxonomy (NCBI): domain Eukaryota; kingdom Metazoa; phylum Chordata; class Mammalia; order Rodentia; family Cricetidae; genus Peromyscus; species Peromyscus eremicus. Next base: position 102,080,386 of record NC_081419.1, read on the forward strand.
TTTAAGTATAGTAATGGAGACACTAACACAAGCAAAAAGGATATCATACAAACCACAGAGTTTCTAACTTGACCCTGTGGCACCGCCACCTTAAGTAAATACAAAAAAGGGCAGATAGCGAGCGTGGGAGGCCTCCCAACACCTCTCCCTTCTTGTTGCCTTATTTGAGAAAAGTGGGAGTTGAATGAAAATTCTTTCTTTCCAGTCTTGGCACCAAATCTGTTCATGGGATGAAAACAGCCATTGTCACCATCCTTGAGTCTCAGCCTTCCCATTGCCAAGTGGCCAGCTGTAAGCCATGTGGAGGGGTAGGATCAGTGTCTGGTCACCAAATAGGCTGGCACCAGAAACAGCTTCCTGAGCAAGCATGGGTGTCGGAGATCTCTTCCCCCTGGATACAAAAAGCAGGAGCAGACACTCTATCCCAGGTGAGTCTTCCTTACGATGTCCCCCAGCTCTCTCAAAGCACAGGGGATGGGCTGAGAATTGGTTCATGGTCCCACCTTGGCTTCTCTGTCCTTCTAGGGATATTTCCACCCCAAACCAAGAGCAGAATTTGGGACGAGACTCCCTTTACCCCCATCTTTGGGAGCATCTCTGCCCATCCACCGTTGTCCCTTTGGCTCTGCCCTGTGTTTTTTCTAGATCTTTGGGAGGGGAGAGTCCCCTCTTGCTCCAGCCTTTTGCTCAGCCAGCACTCATTTATTTCTGCTCTGGATGGTATGGCCCTTCCTGTCTGGAAATTCCATGCCCAATTCTTGCCTGCCCGAAGGAGCTGAAGACACAGGAATGAATGATTGAGGCTAGAAACTGAGCTACATCTCAAAGACCTGATACCATCATAACAAAATTTTATTTATTGCTAAGTCTTGTCCCTGTGGAGTATATTTGCTATTACTCTTTCATTTTGTGTGTGTGTGTAATTAAAAGTTCCTTTATTTTTAAAAAAAAAAAAGATTTTCTTAGGCTAAGGGGGAGATCTCAGTTGGTAAAAATACTTGGACTTTTCTTTCCATTTCTCTGTCCCCTCTGTCTTCTGTGTCATGTACACCTGGCTACCTTTTAACCAAGGTGTGACCTCGAGGGAATATCGCCACATGTCCTGACTGGATCCCTTCTCCTCCCTTGGGTATGGCCCACCTATTCAGTTATCCTCAGGCATCCGAAAGCCCAAATAGCCATCTTCATACCATCAGAAATGTCATTTAATGGCGGTAAACAGAGTATCTAGGCACTAGAAGCTGAGGATCAGTGTTTCCACACACATCAAAAGCATGCAGAGTTCGTTAAAATAGAACCCTGGGTCTCACTCCCAGACTGTGTGATTTGGCAAATCTGGGAAGGTCCCAGAGAAAGTGCATTTCAAAGAAGTCCCCCAGCAAGAGGGAAACCTTGTCTGGTATTCGAAACCCGGCCAACTACCCAGGGCTAGTGAAGTTTTGGATCTTGGCCCACAGGTCAACTCTACACAAAGAACTACAGGCAACTAAGGGATGCTGAGAGTGGGAGAAACAGTCTTCCCCAGGGACAAGCATACCGTTGGTTAACCAATTCCAAATGGTCAGCCTTGAAAACACATATACAAGTAACATTATACAGACTGAGCTGGTTGTATTTCTGTATTTAGAAATACACGTGTATGTACATATAGATGTTCCACAACAGTTAGTGAAAAAAAGAGGCCATGAATTTAAAAGATCAAGGAAGGGTATATAACAGGGTTTGGAGGGAGGAAAAGGAAGGGAGAAATGATGTAATTTTATTATAATCTCAAAAGAGAAGAGAAATTAATAATAATAATAATAATAATAATAATAATAATAATAATAATAATAAGTTACCAAGTGATGTCATATTGGGTTGAGGTACCATGCCTTGAGGAGGCCCACTGGTCCAGGTACCATCTGTTAAGAAGACCTACTGATCCAGGTATCTTCCCTTAAGAAATCTGCTGTCCCAGGTCCTATCCCCTGAGAAGCCCCATTGGTCCAACTACCAGACCTCATGAAGTACCAATAGTCCAGGTACCACCTCCTAAGAAGCATCGCTTGGGGATTGTTAGAATGGCACACCTCAGCCTTACTCTGTGCTGCATGTGTCAATAGGTGAATGGCACATTCCCTGTGAATCTGACTGTGTCTCCCTGGGGCCCTTCAGCCTAACAGTTTGTCACCGAAACAACATCTGGCGTCGATCTTTGTTTCAGTCCCTCTCAGCCTAGAACGGAGTTAATCACATTTATTTCCATTTGGTGTGGACCAGGCCAACTCTTGGCTAGAAGAGAACATTCAAAATTAAATAAACATGACTGTATGAAGAATGAAGAGAGGAGTGGGCAGAAAGACAAGGGGCTGAAGACACGAGGAATGAAAAAAATGGAGAAATCAAGAGGAAATATGGGAAAGGAAAAATAAAGAGGTTTATGATCTCCATGCATGCAAGGTGATCCCACCACTAGCAGATGGCTCATTTCTTGGCCAACAGAGAAGACATCAGGACCCTAATTTATTTCCGTAGGTAAATCATTGTCTTCAACCAGAAACAAAATTAGTGTCTGAGAAAAGTAACTGCCTGGTAAGGATTCTCCCCTTTAAAAGGTCTTAGTTCAGCAGACAAGGGCTTTGTCCTGAGTCCTACCTGCACTCTGGCTGGTTCACAGCCCTCAAGTGAGCCCTCTGCTCCAGTCTGGCCCTGCTTGGCCTATCCAAGCAGCCCAAGTGGAAGAACAAAGAAGCAGACGATTTTCCACTCTTAGGGCTTGCAGCTGAAGCACCCCTGTCCTTGAACTAGTTGAAAAGAATCAGCTGACAGGACAGTGTGGGGAAGGGGATGTGAAGGGATAGAGAACCTTCTGCCTTTACAGACGTTGGTGTTAGGGATGGAGGCAGCAGCCAGCTGTTGTGGAGTATTATTTTAAGATGTGTTACATTTGTTTATGCTGTGGGACCTTTGTTTAATGATGCAAAGATGTGTTGCATCCTTTTATGTTGCATTTGTTTAGTTCTGTGAAACTGTGTTACTTTGCCTGCCTAAAACACCTGATTGGTTTAATAAGAAGTTGAATGGCCAATAACAAAGCAGGAAAAAGGATAGGTGGGCCTGGCAGGCAGAGATAATAGGAGAAATCTGGGAAGAGATCAAGGAGTGAGAAAAGAAGGGGCCAGCCACCTAGTCAGACATGGAATAAGAAGGAAAGAAAAGATATATAGGATAGAGAATGATAAAAGCCCAGAGGCAAAAGGTAGATGGGATAATTTAAGTTAAGAAAAGCTGGCTAGAAACAAGCCAAGCTAAGGCCGGGCATTCATAAAAAAGAATAAGTCTCTGTGTGTATTTATTTGGGAGCTGGGTGGCAGGCTCCCAAAGAATAAAGATAAAAACAACCAACTACAGCCAGCTATTCTGAGAAGCCCAAGGCTGCCACTGTTGCTTCCTGAGCTCCATGAGGTGGCCTGACTGTCAAGTAAGCAGGGTGGTGCTAGAAGAAACGTCAACGTGTCTTCTGAAGGAAGCTGGCAAGGCGCTCACCAGGCTGTCCACATAAGCCGTTTGTGAACCCACTTAGTTTTCTGTCAATCTTTTTCCTTATCTGCTCAGAGTAAATTAATGTTTACCTTCCGAGGTGTTAAAACCCTGCATAAAACACTCATTGTACTAGGCACAGGACTGAAGCCCCAGCTACTGGCAGGAAAATCACAGGGCCAAGTCTTGCCTGCCCTGTAGAGAGAGTTCAAGGCCAGCCTGAATAACTTAGACCTCGCACCATTTAAAGAATATAGGGCAACTCAGTAGTCGAACACTTATCTAGCATGACAATGCCCAAGATTAGTCCCCAGCTCCACATACAAACAAAACACAAACCCTTCTTTGTGAAGCAAGACAATTGTTTTCAACTTCACAGATGCGAGTGTGTTCTTTTCAGTAGACTCTTTACTGAAGTCATGTGTACTTAGAGAAAAGTGAGGGAATGAGAAGCAGATACCTTCTTGCTGAGGTGACAGACCTGTGCAGCCATAGCATCAAGAGGCAGGATGAAGCCCCAAGATCCCCTCTGTGACCTCCAAATGACTACTGTCTTGACTTCTGCCTGTACTGGATAGCGTTGTCTGTTCTTCAACTTTTTATCAATGGGACAATTCGAGGCACCTTCTTGGTTTCTTGAATATAGTGTTTATGAGAATCGGGCATCAGTCTCATTCGCTTATTTAATTTTCAGTGCTAAGTACACCTTCACATACACACCCATACCACGGTTAATGGATATCTGGGTTATTTCCAGCCTTTGGTTAATATAGCTACATGATCATATGTTTTATGTGTGTCTTTGAGTGCCCATGTGCCTTTCTGTTTGGTATGTCCCTTGGGGTAGAATTCTGTTATATAAAATATAAGTATGTGGTCAGCTGTTGAAGATTTTGTCAAGCGGATTTCTGTTGTGGAATATTAGTTTAAGATGTGTTACATTCATTTATGCTGTCAAACATTTGCTTTAATGATGCAAAAATGTGTTGCATTCTTTTATGTTGCATTTGTTTAACTCTGTGAAGCTGTGTTACTTGGCCTGCCTAAAACACCTGATGGTCTAATAAAGAGCTGAATGGCCAAAAGCTAGGCAGGAGAGAGGACGGGCGGGGCTGCCAGGCAGAGAGAATAAAGATGAGGAGAAATCCACGGAGGAGAAGAGTAGTGAGGAGCAAGAAAAGGAGGGAAAGAGGATGCTAGGGGCCAGCCACTCAGCCAGCCACAGAGTAAGAAGAAAAGAAAGATACATAGAATAAAGAAAGGTAAAAAGCCCAAAGGCAACATGTAGAAACAAGCCAAGCTAAGGCTGGGCATTCATAAGTAAGAATAAATCTCCATGTATTTATTTATTTGGGAGCTGGGTGGTGGGCCCCCAAACAGTTAAAAAAAACAAAAAACAAAAAACAAAACTACAGTTTTCTACAGTGGTTGTACCAATGTCTGCTCCCTCTAGCCCATGGGACAGTTACACCATCATTTCTAGTGTGGGTTAGGCTTGTTTCTCTGTACATTTGGGGGTAACTCTGGAGGCTTTATTTATAGTGGTAGTAGCAACTTGTGATTTTATTTTGCATTTTGCTGCCCTTGCTTATTGGCTAATTGCAAACCTCTTGTGAAGAACTCATTCAAAGTCTTTTGCCTACTGTGTGTGTGTGTGTGTGTGTGTGTGTGTGTGTGTGTGTGTGTGTGCAGGTATGTGCATGTACATGTGGAAGTTATACGTTCACCCTGAGTATTGTTTTTCATGTGATGACCTGTTGTTGGTAGTATTTTATTCTTTTGGGGGGCCCGTCACCCAGCTCCCAAATAAATCATACACAGAGACTTATTCTTAATTATGAATGCCCAGCTTTAGTATGGCTTGCTTCTTGCCAGCTTTCCTTAATTTAAATTATCCCATCTATCTTTTTCCTCTGGGCTTTCCATTCTCTTACTTCTGTAACTCTTACTCTTGCTGTGTAGCTGGCTGGCCCCTGGAGTCCTCCTCCTTCTCTGGCTCCTTCTTCCTCCACCCAGATTTCTCCTCCTATTTCTCTCTGCCTGCCAGCCCCTCCTATCTCTCTCTCCTGCCTCACTATTGGCCGTTCAGCTCTTTATTAGACCATCAGGTGTTTTACACAGGCACAGTAACACAGCTTCACAGAGTTAAACAAATGCAGCAAAAACAAAAGTAACACACCTTAAAATAATATCCCCCAACCACGGCCACCTTGTTTTCCCAGATAGCCTCTCTCACAGGCCTGGAACTTCTCTTTCTGCCTCTGATCTCTGGGATTACAAGCATCCACCACCATGCTTTTTCTCAGCATAGCTTCTAGGAATTTAATTCAGTACCTCACACCTGTGCAGCATACGCTTCCCATACTGAGCTCTCTCCCTAGCCTTTTGCTCTGAGGAGCTACTCATGATGTAGAAATTTTGCATACATTCTGCATAAAAACCTTTAGTCAGAGTTATAATAGGGGAACCCCCCCCACATGTGTGGCTTGACCTTTCACCCACAGCAGTCTCTGACAATGGACGCTCTCAGTTTTAATCATGTCTTGATCGTCTCCTTCTCTTTAGAACTTTCATATTACATTTGAGAAAATTTTATTCCAAGGTGATGCAATGACTGACTACCTTATGCTGTCTTTCATGAGCTTAATTATTTTGCCTTTGATATTAAGATTACCCTTTAGCCAACTGTGTGTGTGGTGTGAAGTGGGATCAAGGCTGAGTATGCTAACATATGCCTGCAATCCAGGCACTCAGAGGGCTGAGGCAGACCACAAGTTTGAAGCCAAAGATTCTCTCTATCTCTCTCTATCAAAAAAAAAACACCCTAAGATTCATTTTCAAAAATACAAATATCCAATCAACATTACAGTGTTTATGAAGCTTGTCATCTATTCTATATTTTACGATGCCTGAAGTTTTCAGACAAAGAATCCAATTTATTCCTCAAATAAGCTAAAATCCTGCTGTAATATACAGGCTCTGCTGTAAATCAGTTTGAAGGGAATTGAACATAGACTCAATAAAATAATAAGTCCCTTAGCCCATGAATATTTATTTGGCTGTTTTAATTTCTCTCAATAATAATTCTGTAGTCTGTAGTTCTCAATTAAATTAGGTTGAATTCTCTGCACCTTTGATGCTGTTAAGAATATTCAATTTTTTTAAGTGTTCCAATTATTTGTCAGTCATGTAAATCTGTTTGTCCTCTCCTTAAGCTGATTATTGACCCCCTGCAGAGGAGTTAATATGGCAATTTGAGAAGCAAAGTCATGGCGCAAGGTCTTCTCTGGTTTGTTTCTCTCTTCTGTTCAGATAGGATGATTTATATTATTTTCACTGGTTCCACTGATTCTGGCTCCCGTCCTATACATTCTACTCGTAAGCAGAGTCCTGGGAAGGTGGTTTTGAACCTCTGTCACTTTCTCTTTCAGTCATGTAACTTGCATTTGGTTCTCTCCATAACTCCCATTTCTTCTCTGGTATCTGTTGATCCACTTCAGGGGATCGGTGACTGCATTCTGACGTGTTTTTGTGACGGCTGGTGTGAAGTCTTTCTCAGCTAGCTTCACCAGCGGACTCGTCTGCACACGGGTATCAGCAAGCCACCATCCCTCATTTATTTCCCTGGTTCTGGGCTGGAGAGATGGCTTAGCAGCATACTATTATCCCAGAGTTCGATTGCCATCCCTCATTTTGGGGTTGCTCACGACTCTCTGTAACTCTAGCTGCAGGGGATCCAACACCTCTGGCCTCTGCAGACACCTGTACTCATGTACATAGAGCCACCCCCATACATACAACATATACAACTAAAAATAAAAATAAATCTTTAGAAAGTTTCCTGGTCCTTGGTACACTGCGTGCTCTTTCAGTGTCTTAGGACACCCTGCCGTTTATGTTGAGAGACTCCTGTCTTGTTTAATTAGGCTCTCTCACTCCATTTAGGTCTAAGTAAAGGACTTGGCCTCTGATAATATTATTATTAGCCTCTGAGCCCAGCACCAGTCTAGCTTCACAACTTTCCTCACACAATCACAAACAACTGGAGCTTCCTCATATCCTTCCTGATGCTGCCTAGGGTCTGGGGATTTTCTTAGTCTGGCCCTCCTGATGCCTCCAGATGGAAAGGGCATCTCAGAACTATGGAGACCAAGAGTGACTGTTGTGGAGTATTTGTTTAACTATGTAAAGATGCATTGCATTTGTTTAATTATATAAAGATGTGTTGCTGTTTTACCTTGCCTGCCTAAGGCACCTGATTGGTTTAATAAAAAAGCTGAACAGCCAATAGTGAGGGAGGAGGTATATATAGGTGGGACTTACAGGCAGGAAGAGTAAGTAGGAGGAGGATTTTAGGCTCAGAAAAGAAAGTGAAAGAGATGCCAGGGAGATGCCAGAGGCCAGACAGACAGACATGGAGGAAGCAGGAAAGTAGGACATACAGAATGAAAGATTAAAAAAAAAAAGCCCTGAGGCAAAATGTAACCGAATAGAAACAGGTTAAATTAAATTAAAGAGCTAGTGGGACAAACCTAAGCTAAGGCCGAGCATTCATAGTAAATAAGTCTCTGTGTCTTTATTTGGGAGTTGGATGGTGGCCCAAAGACAATGTCAACCACAAGTGATGCCCAAATAAGGCTGTTTGTTAAGGTGTGGTCCCCTTCACTGTCCTGTCTGGTCCCCTGTGTGTCTGTCAGTGAAGGAGGAGATGCTGGGCCCTCTATGAAGGGAACGACTGAATCCTTGTTGGCTGGCTTTGGGAAGTGCCAGGCCTTGGTCATCTTCTGCTGAGGTAGTAAGACACCCTGCTGCCATGCTGTCCCGCTAATCCTAGGATCCCTAACTAGGTCTCCTACCCTTTTCTTTTTTTTTAAACTTTCAGAGTTCTTTGGCTAATGGCTCTTGCGTATTTTTCAGAGTTTATTCTTGCTCTTAGCTGGGAGGAAAGAAGACAGACCTACATTAGCTTGTCTGAACCAGAAGCCCTTTCACAAAGCAGTTCTTAAATGATTTATTTTTAATGATGTATGTATGTGTGTGTGTGTGTGCGAGTGCACACACACGCATGCATGTGCCAGCCATATGTGTGTGTGGGGGGGGAACCAAGGAGGCCAGAAGTGAGTACCAGGGAGGTGGGGTTACAGGCAGTTGTGAGCCACCTGATGTGGGTGCTGGGAGCCAACGTCTGGGCTTCGGAGTGAGTAGAAAATGCTGGTAACTGCTGAGTCATTTGTCCAGCTGTACAGAGTCTTTTTTATTTAAATTTACATTTATTTTGTTGTACTTATTATTAAGTGAAAGAGAGTGTGGGAGTAGGTGCATGGACACCGTGGTCACCTGTGGAAGTCAGATGTCCAGGAGCCCTTCTCTCCTTCCTCTGAGGGATTCAAGGATGGAACTCAGGTCATCGGGCTCTCCTGGCAAGCACTGTCACACACTGAACCACCTTGCCGGCCCATCACAAAGATCACTTAAGTGAAGGAATTTAGCAAAATGTCAATCTCAGATCCAACATCTCGACTTAAGGCTGTACTGCACAGGAAATAAACTGCAGACTGCTTAGGACCTTGGTTGTCCCTTTCTACGGACAACTCCAACGCAGGGCAGCACATCCCTCCTGCTATACTGCTCTGCAGAGATGTCACAACTTTCTGAACCTCTAGGGAAGAGCTCAGGGGAAAACAGGGTTGACTGAATTTCTCTGAGTGCCTGCGACGGCCCATGAACAGCTGGTAAACTATCAACACAAAGAAAACAGATGGGGATGAGCGAAAGCCTGGTACACAAGCTTGATGAACACACACACACACACACACACACACACACACACACACACACACACATACACACCAGTTCGGGAAAGAAGACAGAAACCTACAGCCAAAACAGGAAATATAGGAAATACCAACTGAGAAACTGCCCACTTGTCACCTGCAAGCTGCCTGCCTGCCCCCACCTATTTTAAGTCAGTGACGCACAGCCCCGCTTTCCTTTTCTGCACCTGAAAGATTGACTTCCATCCCGACCGAGTCCGGGTCAGAAATGACGGGGCTATTATTAGACCTGGACACACAGCATTTTTCTTCATTCTAACCTTCAAGGAAACAGCTGTTCCCGTGAACATTCCAACTGCGGCCCTGCTGAAGGGAACCTGGTTTCCTAGGTAGCTTGCTGGTGTGGAGGCTGTGACCAGGACGCCAAGACGGCTCCCTCCATCCACCTGCTACAGTTGCACCCAATTGTATCAGATTGCACCCATCTGCAGAAGGGATGCCTGGGCCAAGGGAGTCTTCTCTCACTAGTTCACTGTCTCTGGAAGGCACGAGAACACAGTGTGATCATGAGAGTTGTAGGCTGGGACTCTATCGCTCTGTACGTTGTGTGTTGGGCAAATTACTTCTCTGAACTTTATATCCAATCTTCATATGGTAGTGCCACCTTTATCCATAAGAGATACATTCTAAGGCCTCCAGTGGATGCTTAAAACCACAGGGAGTACTGATTATGTCATATGTTTTTTTTTTCCTATACACAACAAGTATGATAAAGTTTAATTTATAAATTAGTAAGAGTGTAACAACAATCAATAATAAAACAAAGCATTTATAGCAATATAGTGTAAATAAACTGCCATCTTCACTGTTGCTATTTTTGGGGGGCTATTATTAACTAAAATACATGCCACGTGAACACAAGTGTTGCAATATTCTGACAGTCAACCTAGAAGCTACTAAATTACTAAGGGGCACGCAACACACACGGTGTAGATACATGAGCAAAGGGTGATTCACACCCAGCAGGAAGAGGCGGGGCAGAGACGTCATCATGCTGCTTAGAGCTGTGCATAATTTAAGATTTGTGCATTGTTGATTTCTGGAATTTCACATTTAAGATTTTGGGGGCACAATTCAGATCATGGTGACTGAAACCATGGAAAGGGAACCATAGCTAGAGGGACTACAGGAAACCAGGCCAGCTTGTGTTTATGTGGGTTACGTGAAGGCAAAGCCACTGTGGTGCTAGCAGCAGAGTGCGTTCGATGAATTTGATCTTCTAAAAGACCTGTACGTGCTTAACTCAGCGTTCGTTCCAGCTTTCTCAGGTGCATCTTTACTGTATGTTTTGTGTACACATGTACACATGGGTGTTCACACATGTGTGTGTGCTGTGGAGGCCAAGGGAAGAGGTCAGGTGTCTTTCACTGTTGCTCCCCACTTTTTTTTTTCTTCTTAAACAGTGTCTCTCACTAAATCTGGGCTCACTTATAGGCTTGGCTGGCTGGTCCACAAGCTCCAGATCTGCCTGATTCTATTCTACACACACACACACACACACACACACACACACACACACACACACCACACATGCACACATACACCACACCCACACCACACACACCACACACATACACACACACACCACACATCTCACACATAACACACACACACACACATACACCACACACATACACACATGTCACACATCTCACACACACACACACAACTATGCCTGGCTTTTTCACATAGGCACTAGAGGTCAGAACTCAGATTCTCATACTTTATGCTTGGTTGACATCAGGAATCTTTGCTAGTCCTCGGCTTTATTTACTGGGGCAGTGTCTCTTGCTGAACCAAACTCATCAGATCAGCTAGTCTATCTAGCCCGCTTGCCCTGTCCCTTCTCCCCGTGACTGGGATTACAGGTTGGTCACCATGCTCTGGGAAATCCACACTCTGGTCCTTGTGCTTGTGTGATTGCATTCTGACTCGCTCAGCCTCTCCCCTGTCAATACTGTTTTATGATCTATGGTGTATTCCACTCTGCTGAGTATTTCATGGGCCTTTTGAGACTCTCTATTCTGCTGCTCTTGAATAGAATGTTCTAGGATAGGATTAGATACCTGTCAGTTGGTGATGCTGGGGCCTACATCCTTGCTGATTTTTTTCTCTGGTCCTGGAAGGTCTGAGGGCAGTAGTGGGCATGTCCTCACAATAGTTGTGGAACTGTGTATTTCTTCTTTCAGTTTACTTTTTTCTTCATACCTGTAAACCTCTCATGTTTGGTTCACAAGATAGTTACCAGTTCTTGATGGATTAATGATTTATTGTTTAATAACTTCCCTCTTTGCCCACGGTAACTTTCCTTGCTCTGTAGGATGTTTTGATTTAGGACAACCAATCATGCTTCCTTTTCATTAACAATTTTTTTAAAGATTTATTTATTTTTGTTTTACAAACATTGGTGTTTTGCCAGCGTGTATGTCTGTATGAGGGTGTCAGATCGCCTGGAACTGGAGTTTCAGACAGTTGTGAGCTGCCATGCGGGTGCTGGAATCAAACTTGGATCCTCTGGAATCGTAGCCAGTGCTCTTAACTGGTAAGCCATCTCTCCAGCCCCTTTTATTAACAATCTTATGGTGTATCCTTCTCCATTCTTCTGCTGTCAGTTACTTAAGTTCGTGAATTTGAAATGAGTTTCTTGGGAGCAGCATATAGTTGGGTCATCTTTTTAAAACTACACTGCCAATCTGCATTTTAATGGGTATATTTAGACTTTATGCTAATTATTGACCCATTAGAGCTTAAGACTGACATTTCCTTATGGATTAGGGTTTGTCCTGTGTCTTACTGTTTTGTTTTGCTCCAGCCTTTCTGTAGGTTTCTTGATTTTTTCCCCCCAAGAGTTCTATTTGATTTCATTATAATTTTTCTTAGAACACCACTTTCTACTGTTTCCTTAGCAGTGTTCATGTTTGGAAATGCTGCTGCTGGGGAACATGTCTGGGTGGGAAGTGGCTGCTGGGCCTAGCTTTCTAAAGCCTGAGTGCAGTCAGGAAGACTCAAGACTTCACCGCTGCTTGCTGTGGGTGACCGGCCACCCGTCGATGTCCCAACTGTAGACCAGATGTGGTGATGGTCGTGGTGCCACTGCTGCCATGGGCTGACCAGACTGTCCACAAGGACCTTGGGTTGTAAGAATGAGGGCTGGAGCCTATGTCTGGATCTCTCTCTATTTGTGCTTTCTCTCCTTCCATGGACTTTGGCCATTGAGAACAGGATGTCTTTGAGGATGCTCTTGTCTGTGCCTTTTAGTGATTCCCACTACAAATCTCTCCCGAGCTGGGCCAGGTTGAATGGGAGAGAAGAAGGAACGGCAGGAGGGCACCAACAAAGTCATTGTTTCTCAACCCCTGAAGTTTCTTGCCAGCTGCAGCTTTTCCTCCCAGCTTTCAAGCTCTTATCACTGTCCATGGACTGATTTCCATAGCAGTTATTTGTAGTTAGAGAAGGGTAGGAGAGAACTAGAAGTCAGCACAGCCTGTTCTTAAGCTTGGGCATGTTTTGCTCCCTGGGTGATTTTGCAGGAGGAATAGGATCCCTGGGGCTCCCTGTGATCCAAACTGCACCTTCTGCTTTCTTAGGAGGGACCAGTCCCATGTATTCTGTGCACCTGCTCTGCACTGAGTCAACAGGATGCTGAATTTCTTTTGAAGAGCTAAGCAGATTATCACTTCTCTCCGGGACAGCAATTTGATTGTTCACATCATAGCCACTTGTCAGCATTTTCTCTTAGCTGTTCCCTTGCCTTGCCACCCCCCTACACCCTTCAATAATGCTTTCCTTATTTTATCTAGAAGGAGGCGATCTTGGAGTGACTGGAGCTTTCTTAATTATAAATGTTTAGCTGTGCTAACAGAGACTTCTCGTAGCTGGATCCTGCCTGTTTCTGTCTTGGACCCTTGCCTGGCTTGGGATGGGCTTTCAGCCCAGTGACTCACGGAAAGTGCTATATTAAAAACTTGGAGTTCGTGTTTTAAATCAACCAGCAAAGACATACTAGAAAACCACACTCTGCCAGCTGATAGAGGCCCCATCCCCCACTGTGAGGGGGAGACTGCCTCTTCTGCGTTCCCTTACCTCACAGGTAATCTCCTCCTTTTCTCCTTCGTAACTGGGGGATGGGGAAAAATTAAAACTGTTGAACAGGTTAGAAAGGGTTGGCTGGATTTAACACGTCATACTTTTTTTCCCCCTTTTTTGTGTCCCGTGCTGCTTGTCCCTGTGGCTTTAAAGACCTGCATGAAGTTAGTTTATCAAGTTTTGAAATGCGCAGGAAGAGCCATGTCTTTACCTGATTTAGGTTTATATAGGTATGATGGTGATATGATGTGATGATAACATAAAAGTGCGTGCATACGCATGCCCATACACTCACCAAACTCAGGTCATTGGTCTTAGCAGCAGGCACCTTTAACTGCCAAGTCCTCTGAAGATAACATTCACTCAAATATGAAGTACGATAGTCGAAGGTACACTTATGTTTTTCTTGTCCTGGAATCCCTTTATCTCTGTGAACTATACATTTAATTTTTTTTTTCATTTAAAAACATGTATACCCTTCTGTGGCTCTTGATGCAAAGTTTATTGTTTGAAGACAGGGTTAAAATAAATTACCTTATTTTATTATGTATAGGAGCAATTTGCTTTAAACTAGTCAAGGAGTTAAATACCGCAGACAACAGTCAGTGTAGTAAACCCTTTCGGTTTTTTTTTTTAGTTTAAAAAAACCTGGATAAGCACTTTGAATTGTCATTTTATTTGATTTTGGTAAAAGTAGAAGCAATTTGGGTGACTGTGAGTTAACAGCAGGATTGGAAGACTCGGAGTCCTCTAAAACTTTAGCAGAAGTTGTGATTATAGAAGTTTACACAAAACTCACCCGCTCTCCCCATTCTGAAATTACTATTTGCCCTCCTGACTCACAAGACAGTTAAGGAAGGGGAAAAAACTTACCATAAAAACATGAAATAAGCCATTTTACCTTCCCCTGCCTAAAATTAATAATAATCGCAAACTGGCAAAGAAAAATGGCTTTTCTTTCTTTCTTTCTTTCTTTCTTTCTTTCTTTCTTTCTTTCTTTCTTTCTTTTTTTTGTCTACAATTGGAGATTTGGAGAGGGATGAATTTGGTAGTTTCGAAATTCAGAAGATATAAACAAGGCTATGTCCCTTTCCTCCCCAGGCATCTCAGTAAATAACCCCAGGCCATAGTCTGGGTCTCCTCTGTCTTTCAGGGCCAGGGTGTGGGGACTGAGAAGGTCAGGGGAGAAGGTGGGGCTGGGTGAGGGGATAAAGGGAGTGGAGGACAGGAAGAGAAGGAGGGAGTCATCTGTACCCCCAGCTAAGGTACATAAGGTCAAACACACACACACACACACACACACACACCATGCACAATGGAACCAAGCTCAAGAATGAGAAGGGGGAGGGAGAGGAAAAGGGGGAGGGAGAGAGGGAAAGAAGGGAGGGGAGAGAGAGAGAGAGAGAGAGAGAGAGAGAGAATATCAGAAAAAAGAAAGGAAAGAAAGAAAGAAAGAAAGAAAGAAAGAAAGAAAGAAAGAAAGAAGGAAGGAAAGAAAGAAGGAAAGAAAGAAAGAAAGAAAGAAAGAAAGAAAGAAAGAAAGAAAGAAAGAAAGAAAGAAAGAAAGAAAGAAAGAAAGAAAATCGCATTTTCTGGTTTGATGTCAGGTCCCAGACTGGCTCCGAATTGCCCTTGTGATATCGGGCCCCTGCCGCTCAACAGGCAGACCATTTCAGGCTTTTAATAAATAAAATGCTGCCCCTTTTTACTAAGGCGGTCCTGAGAATGGACTCCTTTTTCCTAGCCCCAGGAAACACTCCTCCACCCTCAGCCTCCAAGCCCTCTCTGGCATTCCTGGGGCTCTGAGCTCTGGCTCTGCTGTGTCTCCAAGGTTGACACTCAGTGTGCTGGCTCCTCCCACAGTTTCTGTTTGCACTCTGCCTTCAGACTCCAGCTGCCCTGTCCAGGCCCGAGTTCCTGCACTTCGGTATTGATAGCCCAACACTGAATGTACATGACAAACGGGGAGGCAGGCAGGCAACCTTTGCCTGCCTCGAGAGACCAACTTTCAGCTTAGAGGACACCAAGAGGGAAGGCCTGACAACCTGGATGCCATCCCCAAATCTGCCCTGTTTCCACGTGTGGCTTTGAACAAGCTGATGTATGTGTGAGTAGGTTTTCTTTTTGTGACTGGGTTTTCTTCTTGTAACATGAACAGCAGGTTATTATGGACCAGTAAAATATTGAGCTCCAAAGACGTTGAGAATCACTCGTAGCACAGTCCTCTTGAGCCCAGATGTGACAGCCAGGTCAGTCATAACCAAATGGTCAGAGATGACAGCGGAGTAAAGGCCCTCGATAGATTCTGAGGCACCCTCCAAATTAGGAGGAGGAGCCTGCTCTTCACTGCCATACTTGTGTTTGAAGTTGTTGGGAGGAAAGGGGTGAAATGAGCGCTAGAGCTGTTTTTGTCCCTTCTCTTGCTCAGAGATGTTCCAGGACTTCGGAAAAGAAAAGAGAGAGGAAGTCCATGGAGGAACATCTGGGCAAGAGGATGGAGTTAGAGTAGGGAATTTGGTCTCCTGGAGCACGGCCCAGATCCACCCCAGAACAGCAGGGTCCTGGCAGGAAGCAGGCTATACCAGCCAACATCTGAGAAGAGCATGCTGCAGAAGGCTAGCCAAGGTGGCCAGGGAGCTGCTCAAATGCAGAAAGCCCCAATAAATCCAAAGAACCACGATGACAGAACCTGGCACACCAACACCGATTAGCTAAAGTTCTTATGAGTAAAAGGAACAGCTCAGAGCAGGTGTGTGAAGCTCCACGGAGGAATCCCTGGGGTCAAGGGGACTCTGGATTCCTAGCTGGAGAACCAAGGTCAGCCCATGACAGAACCCTCCACCATTATCAGTCTTTACCAAACTACGCATCAGCTCCTGATAGCTGGGGCAGGGAGGGGACTCTGTGGACACATTTCCACTTCCATTCAGGGACAAAGGCACCACTCTTGGACCCAATGGGAGAAACAGGGCTGAGAAAGTATGTCAGACTAGGGGAGAAAAAGGCTGTGGGTTGCAGGCTGTTGAAAGAGCGACACCTGGCATGGAGGTGACATGAGACTGTCATGTACGACTACAGTAAGTGACCAGACAAGAATCCGTTTTTGAGAAAGATGAGCAAGCATGCAAATCTCTGTGCCTATGCACAGCTCCCCACAGTAGTCTTGTGACTTTGGTCAAGTCACCCCACCAGCCTGAGCTTCAGTTTTCTCACTGTGACCTTTGATGTTCAAAGATGTAATTAACGATGTGGAAAACAGGGGTGTCAAATGTAAGGGTGCCTAGATGTCCAGGACAATCAATGAACCACCAGACTGTGACTGACTCAAACCGGTTTTTAACAGGATGAAACAGGAAGCCCCAACCAACACCAATAAACATTCAGTTGTAATAGTTGTTAAGAAAAAAAAACCTGAGAATTTAAAAATGCAACCAAGAAGAATGTACTGGTTCAGGCATGGCCAGTTGGGCAGCTGCCTTCGTCAAAAAGAACTCAGATGTTCAACAAGGACATTGTAGAAGCTAAGACATCAACATGCTCTAAGGGCTGGGAATTAGGGGTCAGGCGGAATTCTCTGACACCTGGGAATGTAAACGGGAATTATACTGCAAGATGAGAAGCCATACACCAAGCTCTAGATGCCTGGCAGACACAGTTATACAGAAGTGTTCAGTGAAAATTTAGAGCAATTGTCTGGCCCTGAGAACAAAAACATCCTATGGTTTAGATGTCATGGATGCATGCTTTAGATGCATTCCGTAATGGGGGGTAAGTTCTAAAAGTTAATGTGGCTTTAGTTGGAATTTGTGTCTTTCTTGGGTGTGATCCTCAGTCTCTGGTCCAGATATCAGACATGATGCACCTGGCAATTGGATGATGAGATAAGACTCTTCCAGGTAGCAAGTGTCAGAACAGATAAAGGATGAAGGCCTGCTGTTCAATGTTCTTCTGATTAGACTTTTTTGGGGGAAAAGTGCCAATAACTTCTAGAACAGAATAAAGGATGAAACGCAGAAAGCAAATCCACTTTCCACCTCAAAGATAGGAGTGAACATTTACCTTTACACAGGAGGGATGCAAACCTCTCAAGTGGGAACAAGCTGGGCATGATGGCTCATGACTGCAATGTCAGAGCCTGAGACACAGAGGCAGGCGGAGCAATGCAGTTTATTTACAACTTCTCAGGCCTGGATAACCATAACACAATTCAAAGTTAAGAAAACTGAAGACTGTATGTGACAGACACACACATATACACACACACATGCACCCACACAGATACAGACATACATGTACACACAGACAGACAGACACACATACACACACACACAGGAGAAGACATTGAAAAATGGGAGAAAGACAGTAGGAAAACCAAGACAAATGATTTGTAAAACATGGAAATATGTTCAAACTCATAGGCAACCAAAAACATTAAATAAAAATAGTAAGATAACACGTCTCTCTCAGAGTGGCTTTTATGGTCTCTTTGTGTGTTACCGTAACAGAACATGGGAGGTGGAGTGCTTTCTAAAGAAAGGGGTTTTATTTAGTTCACAGTTTTGACTGGTCAAGAGTAGGGCATCAGCACTGACTCTGGTGAGATCATCGGGTCAAATGGCACACTGCGGCGAAGGTGGTGGGTACAGCAAAGGGGTTCAAAAGGCTCGGGTTCTCATCCAGCATCCTGTCCTCACGAGAGTTGATCCAGTCCCGTAAGACCTGAGACGGTCCCCTGAGAACAAGGATGGAGCACTCTGTATCCTAACACACTTCGCATCCTAACTGCCGCCCACTGGACTCCACCCCTTAAAGATCCCACCACCTCAGCACCTTTACACTAGACTTCTAGCCCATGAACCTTTGGGGGCTAAACTGTAGCTGTGAGTGAGAAGACATAAGTACAAGGAACATTTGTTACACACGCTAGGCCTGTTCTGTACTAGCTGTGACATCAAGCTCCCTGTATATCCACATTGGTTTCCTCGCCTGCTCATTGAATAAAATCATAAAATCCCAGAACTGTCAAGAGGGCTGGCTGAGATGATTTTAACTCAGGGTGATGCTTCAAAAAAAAAAAAAAATGTATGTAGTTACAAGCAGTTGATTACAATACATTTGTAAAATGAAATACACTTTTAAATTTTTATTTTATTTTTTGGGGTTTGAGACAGGGTCTCACATAACTGAGGCTGGCCCAGAACTTTCGATGAAGCCAGTGATAACCTTGAGTTTCTGATTCTCCTGCTTTCATTTCCCCAGTGCTAGGATTCTAGATGTGGACCACCGTGCTCGGCTTACATAGTCCAAGGGACTGGATCCAGGGTGTCATGCAGGATAGGCAAGTATTTATCAACTAACTACCTTCCTGGACCCACTTTACACTTACAGAGAGAGAAAAAAAGTTGATTTTAAAAGTGCCTTCTTTCTGGTAGCTGTCTAAAGTGGTGGGCTTACAGGTTAAATTCTTCTTTGCGGGAGAAGTAAAGACAAAAACATTGAGAAAATGGCCCCAGGGCCAGAGAGATGGCTCAGCTGTTACGAGGACTTGCTGCTCTTCCAGAGGACTGGCATTCCTTTCCTGGCACTCACAGGGGCTCCCACCTGTCTGTAACTCCAGCTCCAGGGCATCTGATGCCCTCCACAGGTACCCACATTCACATGTGTGGACATGTACATAACACACAGGCCCATGAACACACACATAAGTAAAATATATCTTTAAAAGGAACTAGAACTGATATCAAATAACAGCGAGGCAGAGTCACAGTGTGTGTCGAGAGTCACAGTGGGCCTCTTACGCTGTTGGAAGCCCCATGCTGCCTGAAGAGGAAATGATTATGTCACCCTGGACCAGATGTGCCTCTGCAGGGGCTGTGGCACCTGTCCACACATGGATGGGTGTCAGGTTCCAGAGAGTCCTGATTAAAACAGCACATCTCCTCTCCCTGGCAAGACCACTAGGAAGAAAACTAGAGTGTCCAGATGACTCGGGCCCTGAGGGGAGCTTCAAGGCTTCCAGTGGACAACAACGGGCAACATCCTGCCTTCCCCAGAGGCCCACTGAGAAGACTTCTGCCCCTGGGTGGGATTTAGGCTCCCTCTTCCATCCCTCTTTCTTTCTGTCACCCTCCTGAGTTAGTCCTTTGGTTGGAAGGTTTTCATGTAGGCCTACTGTAGGAACACTTCTGTCCAAAGCTGCAGGGACTAGCCACAGGGAACAGAGGAGAGGAAGCAAAGTTGAAAATGTGATAGAATCGTGGGGCTGGAGAGAAGGCTCGGGAGTTAAGATTGCATACTGCTCTTCCAGAGGACCTGGGTTTGGTTCCCAGTTGTGGGTGGCTCACAACAGTTTCCGACTCCAGCTCCAGGAGATCTGATGCCCTCTTCTGGCCTCCACAGGTACCTGCATGCACGTGCATGAACACCGCCCTTCCTCTGTCCCTACCTCCCTCTCAAAAAATAAATCCTTTACTTTTAAAAAAATATGATGGAATGGAAAGCTCATTACACAAAGAACGTGGATTTTTCTGAATTGGAGAAGCAATTCCTGCAGGTAAAACCATCTATAAGAACACCATCCCCTGTCGTCCCCCCCATATCCCATACCCCCCCTGGGGGGGCACTCCAGCTGAACTGCGCTTGCTCTGTCCCCAGTCACCACCATGATCATCTACTGAGACCTCATCAGCCATGACAAGCTGTTCTCCAACATCTACAAGATCCGGGAGATCATGGACGGGCTGTGCCTGGAGGTGGAGGGCAAGATGGTCAGTAGGACAGAGGGTAACGTTGATGACTTGCTCATTGGTGGAAATGGTTCCGCTGAAGGCCCAGAGGGCAAAGGTACTAAAAACACTGTAGTTACCGCTGTGGATATTGTCATGAACCACCACTTACAAGAAACCAGCTTCACAAAAGAGGCCTACAAAAAGTACTTCAAAGATGACATGACATCACTCAAAGGCAAACTTGAACAGAAACCAGAAAGAGTAAAGCCTTTTATGACTGGGGCTGCAGAGCAAATTAAGCACATCCTTGCTATTTTCAAGGACTACCAGTTTTTTATTGGTGAAAACATAAATCCAGATGGCATGGTTGCTCTCCTGGACTACTGTGAAGATGGTGTGACTCCATACATGATTTTCTTTAAGGATGGCTTAGAAATAGAAAAATGTTAACGAATTGGATCTGTCCCCTGTAACTATAACTGGCTGCTGCTTACCAACCATACAACACTAGGACTTAGGACAAAGGAAACTGATGTCACCTTGAGCTTTTATTTTGACCATGATTTATTTATTTAGAGTGGAGACATTGTTTTTTTCTTCCTTCCTTTCTTTTTTTCTTTCTTTCTTTTTAGAAAAAAAAACATGTCATGTAAGTTGTCTAAAAATAAAGTACATTTAAATTAAAAACAAAACAAAACAAAAATAACACCCCAAAAAACAAAAAATGCCATTTCCCAGCTGGGTGGTAGTGGTGCACACCTTTAATCCCAGCACTTGGGAGGCAGAGGCAGGCAGACCTCAGTGAGTTCTAGGCCAGCCTGGTCTACAAAATGAGTTCCAGGACAGCCAGGACTGTTACACAGAGAAACTCTGTCTCAAAAAACCAAAAAAAAAAAAAAAAAAAAAGAAAGAAAGAAAGAAAGAAAGAAAGAAAGAAAGAAAGAAAGAAAGAAAGAAAGAAAGAAAGAAAGAAAGAAAGCCATTTCCAATCTGGGGTTCTAAGCTTAGGCATTGCATGTAATTCCTCAAAAAGCACCCTTGTTCCCCAGAGAAGAACTGAGCACATCCACAGGCCGAGACCAGGTGTTATTCGGAGTCAATGAGCAGAGGCGGACTCTTTGGTGAATTATGGTAATGGGACAATGGGGGCTAGAAAGAAGAGTACAAACCACACATTCCATAGACAAAGCTGACACGGACCAAATACATAAGGCGAGAAATGAAGGAACTAGAAGAAAATACAGTTTCTCATTTTGTAGGGAGGAAAGTTTTTACATGGACACACACAAAAATGTAAAACTGGAAAGGGGAAAAACTGATGAAATTAGTTGCATTTGAAAAATGAAGCTTTGGGATGGGGAGATGGCTCCAGTCCAGCCTGAGGAGCAGAGCTCAGACCCCAAGCGCCCACATGTGTGTCGGTAGGTGAGGTAACCCGACTAATCTCAGCTCCAGGGACAAGCTGGCTGGCTAGGCTGCCTGTGGTGGAGAGATTGGGTTCAGAGAGAGACCTTGCCTCAGGAGAGCAATGGATGAGGGTTTCATTTAGCTCAGGATTTGAGAGGGTGGGGTCCATCACAGAGGGGAGAAATGGCAGAGGTCACAGACCGCTGGGACTCCCCGGGTGTGAACAAACCAGGAGGCAGACAGCAGGAAGTGCCAATGAATCTCCCTTCCTCCTTTCCCTCTTTTTATTCAGTCTGGCGTGGAATGGTGCCGCCTACAAACAGGCTGGGTCTTCCGTCCTCAGTTAGCCCTCGCTGGAATCACCTTCAGAGACACCCCAAATCCAGTCATGTTGACGCTGAAGGTTAATCAGTACAGTCCTCACAGCCAAACCTCCCATAAACACACGCAAACCCACCTGCAAAAGTTACTTAAAATCAATAGCTCAGACAACTGGCAAAATCCCTAGCTTAAAGGTTGTAATACATCAATTAAAAACAAACCACCTAAGCATCCCATGCGAATACAGGCAAAGAGCAAGAGCTGACGGGATGTGCAGACAGAGGCTGGCATCTTAGATCACGTGGCCATCCTGGCACCTGAGGTGTAGAGACTGAAAGACAATATCGTATGCATTTGAAGAGAGGCTTAACACCACCTAACAAATGGAAGCAAAAGACAACCAAGATCTAAACCAAGGTATCACCATTCACCTCCGGGACTGTCACATTTTCCTCACACGCTGTATCTGAAACATGTCTGGAAACTGCATCCCTGTGCCTGCTGCTGGCTTGTTAAACAGGGCACTTGTGCCAGAGCACGGTTTGACCGTCATCTATCAAAACTACAAAGGCTTCTCCCCTACCTGACCTACCTGAGAGTCCAGCCTCTGAGAACTCACAGAAAGGGATGTTCAAGCAGGTAGGAGCCATGGGCACCCATACAGCTCTTTGAGAAGCATCGCTTGTGTTCACTGAAGACTAAACACAGCCTCGAATGTCTGACACTCTGCAACTGATTAAATAAGAGTGCCACAGCACACCACCCTTCTTCACGTGGTGAACTAAAGTGTCCCACCTTGTGTGTGCCAAAAATAGCTCCGTGGACTCCTGGGAAGTACCACAGCAGTGGAGGAAAGATGGTTTGCTAGGGCCAGAGGCAGGGGACAGCAAAGTGGCTCAGTGGATAAAGGTGCTTGCCACCAAAACCTGGGGATCTGAGTTCAAGGGCCCAGACCCATTTATAGGTGGAAGGAGAGAAATGACTTCACAAAGTTTTCCTCTGACCTCCACATGCGTGCTGTGGCATAGGAGCCCTTTCCCCATGTCTTACACATACACACACACACACACACACACACACACACACACACACACACTTTTCAAAATGACAGACAGAGGCAGGAGGGGCCGTTCTCTGCACATTGCTTTGGATCTTTTATTCGTACAGCGTGTACAGGTTATCTATTAAAATACATTTTTAAGGGGCTGGAGAGATGGCTCAGAGGTTAAGAGCACTGGCTGCTCTTCCAGAGGTCCTGAGTTCCATTCCTAGCAACCACATGGTGGCTCACAACCATCTGTGATGAGATCTGGTGCCTCTTCTGGGATGCAGGCAAACACGCGGACAGAGCACTGTACACATAATAAATATTTTCTAAAATACATTTTAAAATGTAAAACTTAGAGCCCATGTCCTTTTTACTCAGTGGCAGGCAGATTCCAAAGGGAAGTAATTAAACACTCAAGCACATTCTATCCACTTAGACTTCTGGCGGGTCACACTGCCGGGTGAGTATCTTCTCTGCTGTCCTGGCGGCACACCTTGGCCCTGTATTGACTAAGTACACACTTGCAGTCCTTCAGCTCACTCTACATCCTCTTAGGAAGAAGCAGAGGAGAGCATGGTGGTGAAACTTGAACTAACCCAAATGTGCCAGCTGCTCGGCCAGCCTCAGGACTCGGAGGTGTTAATTGATGATAAATGCGTTTATGACCAGGGCTCTTTTCACAGCTTGGGGTCACCTCATTCTACTTCTCAGTTCAGGTTAAAAATAAAACCCCCACCATTTGTCTTTCTTGCCCCACTCCAATTAAAAACAGCACCCTCAGAGGCTGGGCTCCCGAGACAGGATGAACTCACTGTGGCCCCAAAAAACAGCTTTTGTCGGCCATTGTGGCTTTGTGCTCTGTTCCAGCACCGACACACTCAGCTGCTGGCCTCTGAATCTGCCTTGGGACTCCAGAGCACTTGTGGGTGACTGCTGTGTGCCAAGCCCCAAGCAGGATGGGTTTGGCACACCCTTTTTGGTTCCTCCAGCAGAAGCCTAGAGTGAAGACCAGAGACATTCGGGGTTTCACAGAGGGGTTGGCTGATCAAGCTTCCAGCTGTCATCCTGTGAAGAAGGTGGCAGCCTGGCTGTCGGGGCCTGGCCAGCTGCCCGCGGGTGTCAACAGTAAATTCCCTTGCCCCTGGGCTCAAGCACTGGCTTTCCTGGCCTTTTAGTGCTAGCCTGTTGGTCACTGTTTGTTTCTTCCTTGTCCACCTTCCCTCGGGATCCTGCTGAGAGGCAGGTGGTCAGGAGACTGACTGAGAGCTGGGCTGTTCTGCTGCTGAGGCCTGAGTAGCCAGGAGGCAGGAAAGCAGTAGAGGAAATTCCAGAGATGAACACACAAAAGGCTGTGGGGAAAGACTTCGGCCTTTAGCCTACCTGAGCTTTGTTCAGCCAGGACAGCACACTCTGAAAAGCCCGCTCGCTCCCTTACACGGAAGAGGAGGGCACTAGGTTAATGACTCATAAAAGGTCAGCAGAGACCTCACCTCAGTCCCTGGGCCACAGGGGAGACACGGCACACCTCCAGGTCTCCTGTGTCTCCACTTTAATAAACTTTCTCCATCCCTGTGACTATCTGTGTGTCTCTGTACAGTTCACTGTAAAGAGGAGAGACCCAAGAACCCGGACACTCCAGCATCTGCCCTCTAGACCCACATCAGCCAGCGACAGACACACAGATGCAGTGTCTTGGTTACTGTTCTGTTGATGTGATAAAACACCATGACCAAGGCAGTTTATAGAAGAAAACTCTTTACTGGGATTACAGTTCTAGAGCCCGTGATGGCGGAACAGACACAGCAACAAGGAGAGCCGAGAGCTCACATCTTGATCCGCAAACAGGAAGCAGAGAGCACTCTGGAAACCGTGTGAGTCTTTTGAAGCTGCAAAGCTCATCACCCTCCACAGCGCACGTCCTCCAACAAGGCCACGCATCCTAATCCTTCCCAAACAGTTCCGCCAAATGGGGACCCAATACACAAACATTAATCCTAAACAGCCACTCAAGACTTTTAAAAGATGAATTGCTCCATTGACACGGTAGTGCATGCTTTTAATCCCAGCGTTGAAGAGGCAGAGGCAGAGGGATCTCTGTGAGTTTGAGTAGTTCTACATAATGAGTTCCAGAAGAGTCGGGGGGGGGGGGGTACATAGTGAGAAAAGGGGAAAAAAGGGGAGGGAAGAAAGAATGAATAAAGATGAGCTACTAACAAATTCCGAGAGGCCTGACCTGAGATGGTTCTAATGAGTCTGCAAGCACGTTGTGTCCACTGGAGACTTTGTGTGTGGCTATTCATGTGGTGTGTGTGTGTGTGTGTGTGTGTGTGTGTGTGTGTGTTCACACTTACAAATGCATGTATAAACATGTCTGAGTGCCCATGTGTTAACAAGTGTGCACACACACTTGAACCCCAGGCAAATGAGAGCATCCCATGGCTGCTCATGTCTCTCCTGGTCTGCCTAGAGTCCTACTCTGTGACTGGACCAGTACTCCAACTTTTAGACAAAGGAAGACCAGGAGACAACAGCTGCCAGCTGTGTAAGACCAAACATCTGGGTGCCCAGAGTGGCCATCTGTCTGAAGCAGAGGTGTCACAGGTGCGGTGTGTGGCAGATCCCTCGGTGGATGTGGAGACAGCTTCCCATTGTTCTGGGATTCTGTGGGCATACTGAATTCCCGACTCAGCATGGGAGTGGGGGTGGGGAGGGGGGCAGCTCATTGGCTTTGGCTGGGCAGAGAGCAGCTTCCAGCATTTCTGGTTAAGCCCAGAGGAGAGAGCGCTTCTGAAAGGAAGGAGAGGCGGGGGAGGGGTGTTAAAGGGACCTGGGAGAAGCCTTAAGAAGCAAGCGTAAGCAGAAGTCAGAGTGCAGAACACTCAGCTCACGGAATTGTTTCTTTCCTGCAGGCTAAAGCTCATGGGCAGGTAGCCAGCAGCCACATTAGGATACGAAATGTAATCTGTTTATAATAAGTTTGCAAACTGCCCCGCATTGGTGCAGAGCATGTGGAGGGCATCACAGCCTATGGTGATGGGACCCTTGCCTGCGGTCGGTCCGCAGCAAGCTCTCACAAGCCGGCAGGTCACTGTGTGTGGAGCCCAGCCTCCCGCACACCTCCTTGCTCAGCCATCTATATCCCTCCGGAGCAGATAAACACGTTACCAAAGACGACAGCTGGAGTGGCTGAGCGCCAACCCCAGCTGCCTCTCCCTCCACCGCGGCTGCCTGCCGGAGGGCAGCTACAGAAGCAGAGAAGCGAATTGACCCCTGCAGGTTGGGAGGCACCCCACAGGTCACACAGTCTCACTGATACAGGAAGTGGGGTCCCCTACACCAATATCCTCCTTCAGGGCCTGGCCCGAGTAAGGCGGCAGCCTGGGCAGCTGCTGGCCACCTCTGCCCCCGAAGGCATTGTTCTTCTGGTGTCTGTCCTTCCAGGTGCCACTGCATCTTGCTTTCCAGAACAATGGTGAGCGAAAACAGCAGCCAGGACTTATTAGGCATTTGCTGTGGGCCTGATAGCGTCCAAACACTTCATGTGTTTGTCTTGGTGTACTTACCCAGCAAATCTCCAAGGAGCTGTTAGGCACCATTTTGTAAATGTGGAAATGGGAGTGTAGAGGACTTCAACAATACGCCCAAACTCTCAGGGTCGGTCGGTCAGTCGAGTCTGGATTTGAGCCCAGGTGTTTCCAGCTCCAGAATCCACACAGCTATCATGCCCACCACCTTTCTCCCGCCCTGACCCCCTATGCCTTCCATGTGGAGGTCCACAGCCTGAATCCTTCCTAGAATCCCAATCCCAGAACTGACACTGGACTGTCTCCTCCCCCATGTCTTTCTTAGAAACCAAGGAAAAGATTGATTCTAGAACTTTCTTCAGACCTCTTCAAACTGATCCCCAGAGAACATTCTTCCCCTCTATTCAAACAATAAACCTTGTAGCCAAAAGGAAGGGGAAAAGCAAGGGAATTGGAGCCACTCTGTGGTGGTATTATGTTCCCCAAAATATTGTGCACTCTAATAAACTTATCTGGGGTCAGAGGACAGAACAGCCACTAGATATAGAGGCCAGAAAATGGTGGCGCACACGCCTTTAATCCTATCACTTGGGAGGCAGAGATCCATCCGGATCTCTGTGAGTTTAAAGCCATACTGGAAACAGCCAGGCATGGTGATTCACGCCTTTAATCCCAGGAAGTGAGCCTTTAATCCCAGGAAGCAATGGCAGAAATCAGAAAGGTGTATAAGGCATGAGGACCAGGAACTAGGGGGGTTAAGCTTTAAGGCTTTTGAGCAGCAGTTCAGCTGAGATCCATTCTGGATGAGGACTGAGAGGCATCCAGTCTGAGGAAATAGGATCAGCTGAGGAATTGGCAAGGTGAGGTAGCTGTGGCTTGTTCTGCTTCTCTGATCTTCCAGCATTCACCCCAATACCTGGCTCCAGGTTTGTTTTTATTAATAAGAACTTTTAAGATTCGTGCAACAGTGCCCCAATCTAACTTACCATTCTGTGTTCACCTCTCACCAACTTCAGGCCACCCGCTGCTCATCCTTTCTAAATCTCCAGTGTCCCATCTAGAAGCAGAGAGTACTAAACCACCCACCACAGTGGTGGGGTTGCTGAGAGAACTAAATGAGATAAGCCAGGCCTGGTGGTCCAGGCCTGGAATCCCAGCTACTCAGGAGGTGGCAGCAGGGGACTCTTAGTAAGCTCAGGGCTTGCCTGGGCTACAGAGTGAGTTCAAGGTTAGCCTAGGAACTTAGTACTCTTCTCTCTCAGAAAAAAAAAGTAAAAGGAGGATGGGGAGGCAGCTCCTGGGTCCCCAGTACTCCAAAAGATAAATGGGATAAAACCTAAAGCATGGCTGGGTCCGGGTTTGCACATGACCTGCAGCTCTACTGAGGATGTGGTAACAAACGAGGTGTAGCTCAGAGAACACTTGGGCTGATTAGCCATCACCAAGCTCCCAGTTACCAGTTCCCGGAAGAGAACTTCCACGAGTCCCCCGCTCCAAGAGGAGATCTGGCCTACAGCACACAGACCTGAAGCTCTAGGGACCACATGTGGCTGTGTGTTTCTAACTCTACTGCTGTTTCTGGTGGGGGTGCCCCTGAAGAAGAGGTGTGGCGGAAAGGGGGGCTGGAGAAATGCAGGGTGTGGTGGTACTGATGGAGAGGGCACATCCCTGTAAGCAGGCAATGAGACTCACCACGAAGCCTTGGTCAGAGGCTCTTTCCCTGGGCCTTGGGTCTGCCTCACCTTTCATGGAGGGTGTGTGAACCACCTCTCAGGTACACTGTTTTCCCAGGAATGAAGACATTTAAAGACACAGGCTTAAAGGGGAAAAAAATCCAGTGTCTTCCTCAAACCCAGCACTCTCCAGGAGGCCTCCCAGTCCTTCTCCCAATAGGTCTGCTGTCTATTCCTCGCACCAGTACTGAAAGGACATCTTGTCTACCACAAGGCTACCCGACACACTCTCTCTGTTCATCCAGCTTTACTAACCTTTGTAACACATGTTGCTGATGTCACTTGACTGCTCTTTGTTTATAATATTGTCTTTCACCACTTGTCAGCTGCTGTAGGAGAGATCTATATCTCCCCTCCCTGCTAAGAATCATCCCCAAAATGATTTCTAATTTAGAGAATAGGCTCACTAAATAGAGGCTGAGTGAAAAGAAAAAAATGAATGGATAAAGGAAGAAATTTACAAACTCATTGTGTTTTTTTGTTTTGTTTTGGTTTTGGTTTTGGTTTTTGGTTTTTTGAGACAGGGTTTCTCTGTGTAGCTTTGGAGCCTTTCCTGGTCTTGCTCCGTAGACCAGGCTGGCCTGGAACTCACAAAGATCCGCCTGCCTCTGCCTCCCGAGTGCTGGGATTAAAGGCGTGCACCACCACCGCCCGGCCTCAATGTGTGTTCTAGTGAGCTCTAAAAATTTTCTTTTTAGATTTAGTTATTTTTGTGTGCACGAGTGTTTTGCCTGTATGAATGTACACCATGTGCCTGCCTGGTGCCTGCAGAAGTCAGAAGAGGGCATCAGATCTCCTGGAACCGGAGTTACAGACAGTTGTGAGCAACCATGTGGGTGCTGGAAATTGAACCCGAGTCCTCTGCAAGAGCAACAAGTGCTTTTAAGCTCTGAGCCAACTCCAACCAACCGAGTTTTAATTGTCAACTTGACACAGCCTAGAGTCACCTGAGAAAGGAGTCTTAATTGAGGGATTGCCTAGACCATGGCCTGAGAGCATGCCTGTGGGGGTTGACTTGCTAATTGGTGTTAAAGATCCCAGCCCACTATGGGTGCCATCATTCCCTGGGCCTGTGCTCCTGGGCTGTGTAAGGAAGCTAGCTGAGCATGAAGCTGAACGAGCCAGAAAACAGCATTCCTCAGGATTTCTGCTTCAAATTCCTGCTTGAGTTCCTGCCCTGACTTCCGTCAATGATAGACTGTGATCTGTAAGAGTAAGACAAATAAACCCTGCTTTGGGTCAGAGTGTTTTATCACAGCCACAGAACAAAACTAGGACAGCATGTCAGAAGTAAATAGTTTATTTTGAAACATTGTTATTACTTAACTGTATGTTTGGAGGAAAGCTTATGGAGATCACTTCATTAAAATAACTCTTCTTTGCTCTATTCATAATAACCCCCGCTCAGAAACTACTCAGGTGTTCATCAGTAGGAATATGGTCAAGTTGTTGTGTGTCTATACACAACATACTAACAGACACTCAGTAACAGAAAGGGATGAATTATAAAACCTGAATGGACTCCAAACACAGCATGCTGAGAGAGGGGTCCAGGGACGAGTGCACAATTCCTGTTTCTACTCATCACATGGCATTCTAGAGCAGCCAAAGCTAATCTAGGATTTTTTTTTTTTTTAAAGAAAAGCAATATTTGCATGTACCCATAAGAAAGATGAAAACTTCCAGTTTCAGGAAGCTGGAGCAGATATTCATGTCCCTCCCTCCTGCTGAGCATCGCTAGGAAATCTGGATATTATTATGTAGGGAAAATACAAAAGGCTCTGGAAGGAAGAGAGAAGACAGACAGACTAGCAACCTCCGGACCAGAGGAACCACAGTGGCAGAGAGTTCTCTCTGTTCATTTGTCTCATAGGGCGTAGACACAGAGCTGAAGAATGTGAATACCAGCAGACCGCCAGTCCAAACCTACTCTCTCTAAGACCCTAGGAAGGGGTGGCCTAGAAGACAGAGTCTTAGGCAATAGTGTTCCACTCCAGGCTCCACTCCAGAAACACACCCCACAAGCCCAGCCCACGGTAAAGGCTAAGCGGGGGACCCAGCTTTTCACTGTCACCAGGGGAACTTCTCTGCTCACCCACCCCTCTCCAGGGTGGTACTGAAGAAGACTGAATAGAGGGATGAGACCTTTCATCCGTGTCCAAGGGTAACAGGTTTCCCTGGTGTCAGGTGGACAGCATCAGGAGCCTAGACTTCTACCCACCAGGAATAAGGAGACCGCCTCTTCAGATGCCAGCAGAAGCTGGTATAGAACCTGGGCTTCCACCTGCCTGGCTCTAATGAGCTGGTCCCCACTTCCCAACCTCCCCTATGTGAGCTCTGTGTGCCACCACACTCGGCTCCATGTGACAAAAAATTTAAAACATCCATCATAAGTGAATGGAGCCCCGAGGACCTGTGGGGATAGAACCAAAGCCTGCCTCTTAGGGCACGGAGAGGGTTCTGAAAGAAGCGGGGAGGGGCAGAATAAAAATACACAATGAAATAATGTCTCAAATGTCCCCAAATTTAATAAAAGACATTAGTTTACAGATCCGAAAATCTAGGCAACCAACTCATTTACAATAGTATCAAAAAATATGAAATATGGGCCAGTGAAATGGCTGTGAGTAAAGGCACTTACTGCCAAGCCTGGCAATCTGAGTTCCATTTCTGGGGCCCAACCCACAGTGGAGACCCAACCAACCAACCACACGCACGCACGCACGCACGCACGCACGCACACGCACACACACGCGCGCGGCGCGCGCACACACTGAATATAATTTTTAAAAATAGAAAAAAGGAGAAATATTTAGGGCAAACGTGACAAAAGATGAAGACTGACGTGTATTGACAACCACAATGAGATGCCACAATGTACCCACAGGCTGGGGACAAACCAAAGCCAACATCTAGACTAAGTGCCAGCCAGGACCCAGAGCAGAGGAACTTTTCTCCAAACCAAGGGGGTTCAGAACTAACAAAACCCCCCTGTTCCCCTTTCCCAGGTCCCTCTCCCCTGAGCCTCTGGGACGTCAGTTGTCAACTGCCGCCTCCAGCAAGAGCAAGCGCTGCTCTCTGGAGAGCAGGAGAGACTCCGGGTTAGAAACATCTACTGGACCATCCGCTGCTCAGTGCTCTGGGCTTCCTTTCCTCCTCTCAGCCGCTGGGAAGGGTGCACAATGCCTAATTGAAAGAGAGCTAGAAAACACCAGGCCCAGACCATCAGCCATCTACTCCAAGAATCCTCACAGGACCACACCTCTGACGACAGGCAGGGTCGGGTCGGGTGAGGCTAAGTAGGATGCTGTGTCAGTGAGAAGCCAATGCTCTGTGCCAGGAACCCTGAGGTTTTGTGTTTTTGGAGGCAACAGGGCTATGTATACATCCTCCAGGTGGGACAGCAGGGGAAGAGAGTCTCTAAAAAGTACTCTGCTCCTTAACTGCCCAGGTTCCCATGGGATACCCTGAACACCCAGGCCTATGTGAGCTTTCTTTTATTATTATTATTATTATTATTATTATTATTATTATTATTATTTTAATTTGGAGCATCAGTTCATAAATAGAGCTGTTGGCCTAGAAGCCCTGTGTAAGTCCAGAGCTCTACTACATCAATTAGTGTTTTTAGCTTTGACTGGCTGGGATTCTAGCTAACACACCAGGATGCAGGCTCATGGTGGCCTCAGCGAGCACATGGATCTACTCCAGAAGGAGCTAAACTGATTCAAGACACCTAGTTCAGCTACCTACAGAAGGTCAGTTCTCACTCTCTTCAAAGTTTACTTAAAATTAGAGAGAGGGGGAAGGAGAGAGAGAGAGAGAGAGAGAGAGAGAGAGAGAGAGAGAGAGAGAGAGAGAAGAAGAAGGAGGAGGAGGAGGAGGAGGAAGAGGAGGAGGAGGAGGAGGAGGAGGAGGAGGAGGAGGGAGGAGGAAGAGGAAGAGTAGGAGGAGGAGGAGGGGGAGGAGAAGGAAAAGAAAGACTCCAAAGATAGAAGTGTCCCCGGGGAGGAATATTACTAAAGATTCACAAATGGAACAATTTTCTAATAACAAAGTAAACATTATTAAATTGTCCTTGAAAGGTGGCAAATTGGTAGGAGAGTATTTTGTTATCCTTTTCAATGAACCTTGGCTGGGGGTGTATTTTAATAATGCACCCTGTGGGGGCTGGAGAGATGGCTTAGCAAGTAAGAGCACTGGCTACTCTTCCAGAGGACCTGGGTTCGAGTCCCAGCACTCACATGGCAGCTCACAACTGTCTGTAACTCCTGTTCCAAGGGATCCTATACCCTTACACAGATATACATGCAGGCAAAACACCAAAGCACATAAAATACAAATAAATTTAAATGTACCCTGTAATAATGTATTATTTATTTCTGCACCCTGTAATAATGTATTATTTATTTCTGCGGCCTATCTCCCTGCCTACTTGCCTGGCTGGCTTTTCCTTCAGACCTGCAGGTGTTATCCACACCCTTCCTCTGCTCTGTCTTCTCCGGACAGGGCCCAGAAAAAGGGAGACAGACCTTCCTCTCATGCCTGGGTGTTGGGACTCAGCTGTACTGTGGGATGTAAGTGGTGCATACTGGCCTGGAAGGTCTCCTTCTGGGAATGAGAAAGGTGTTGGATGCTGCTGATCTGGGGGTCCCTTTCTCTGCTGCCCCTCACTTTGCTTGGCTATGAAATTAAAGATAGGGTTCAATATTTGTGAGTCATGTTTTAGCTGGGTTTTTAGTTTTCAAAATTGGTGTGTTGTAACACGTAAAAGTGACCATTTATTTGGGGGATGTGGGTACCAGGGTGTTTGTTTTTTTCCATCTTGACGATCTGCTGTCCCATCCGAAGACAAGGCCCATATGAAACCTGGTCCCTGCCCACCGGTGGGCGTGAGGAGGACGACTAGCTTTGTGGTGCTTCTTGCTCCTTTCGCTGTAGAAATCATCCAGGACCCACGATAAGGGCCTCCCCTCTTTGTTCAGAGCAGCTGCTGTTCGCCCAGTCCTTAGGTTTGCTGGTGGGGTGGGAGTCTCCTGGGTGAAGGCAGGTGAGTCCAGAATGACGTCACTTCCTGCCCCTGCAACCATCCCACCTGCACCAAATGGAAAAGGACACCTGTGAGTAGAGAAACTCCTCCCCGCTGTCCTTAAAAGTGAACCTGGTCTCAAACTCCACACTGGTCTCAGGTTTGACAAGAATGTATCACTAGAGAAAACCCACGGGGACATCGCCACTCCTCACTTAAAAACAGCCAAGCTAAACTAAGTAACAACAACAACAACAAACTGTTTCCCACACCGCTTGCCCAGCTTCTACCACCAGGGTTCAGCCTGAGCCAATTTCCATGCTTGAGTTATTAACTTATGAAAATAGGCACAAAAGGGGGGAAATGCACAGATCCCCGGCTGCATTATTACTCATCGCCATGGCTGAGTGGGTTCCAGCACAAAGGCGTGTTATTCTGCCTGCCACTCTCTCAGTTTTGAACAAAATGCAGCTCGCTAATGGGTTCTGCCTCATCTACCTTTCTGTAATCATTACGTGGCCATTCTCTGTAATTTATCCTGTTTTTTTCACAAAGAATGTGTGCTTTACTCAGGCGCGCACATGTCTTGTAAGTCCCCTTCATTTGTGGCTGGAAAGAAAGGTCACAAAGCTGCCAGTCACTTGGGGTAATGCACCCATTATGCTGATCTTGGCAATATTTGGAAATAGTAATGGATGGCCATGAATAGATTCTCAAAACCTGGTGAATTGGGACAGCGATGTAAGTGATAAAGGGGATCTAGAAGCAGTCAAGAGAAGATGGAATGAGGGGGAGTTTTCCACCCATCCCAGACTGGCCTCTGCTTGGGCATCATGATGGACCACATCTCCCCGAGCCAGTTGGAGACACCTGCTCCTGGGCTGAATGGTTTCAAGTTCCCCACTTGATCTCCTCTACCGCCAGCTTTAGCCTACATTTCGGCGGTTTCTAACTTATGCTCAGAAGTGCTACTTCAGGGCTGGGGGATGGCTCAGTGGATAAAGTCCTTGCTACTCAAGCATAATAACCTGACTGCAGATCTCCAGAACCCCCACGAAAAGCCAAGTGTGGCCATGAAAGGACCCCAATGCTGAACTCTGGACCTTATAGGTGCATAGATAAGTGCATGCATGCACTGGCATGCATATACCATGTGTACATGAATGCACACACACACTTTTTTTTTTCTTCCTGAGACAGGGTTTCTGTGTATAGCCCTGGCTGTCCTAGAACTCAGAGATCCACCTGCTTCTGCCTCCTGACTGCATGTACCACCACACCCAGCCACAAACCTCTTTTTGAAAGAAGACCTATCCTATACTAGCATGAGCTAAGTGTATAAAGGAATTGAGTGGCATCATGCTTCTGGAAACTCCAAAACTGATTGTAGAAATCAAGGCCTGTCAATGTTTATTTTGTGGGGGAAGGGGGACAGCCAGAATCGCCAGTGAAGAACACATTAGGCCAAAACTTGAGACTAATGACACTGGGAAAGCTGGGCCACACGTAAGGTTTTCCAAAACCAAGTCTGATTCGCTAAGCCGGTGACACGGGTTGGGCACCTCGCAAGCTGGTAGGTACCCTTAGAGCAGCCAGAGAGAAGCCAGTGAAGCCCCCTCCCTCCATCAGAATAGTGGAATTCTCCACCAGATTCTTTCCCAGTCAGCTCCGCAGCTATCTGGAGGTTAGTATAAGAGCAAGTGTGTCCTTTCATCTTCCTGGAAGTGCTAATGAATGCTTTGGTTTTTGTTCTTTCCCCCTCATTAAGACAAATGAGTTCTCTTCTGCCCTCAGGAAGCACTCTCCTTCCTGCTCTGCAGATCTCAAAGCTCTCTCTAAGGGACCGTGTCTTGTCAGGTGGCCTAAGGGCCTACCTTGCCTAGTTCAGACTCAGCCTCAGGGCCTCTCCATACTGCTCATTGCTCTTGGAGCCCATGGGCCACTGCCCTGGGACCCACCAACATGTTTGAGGTTATCTCAACTCTGGAAGTCTTGGCAGGCACTACAAAACACAAGCACATTACATTTCCATGCCAGTGTGTCCTGGAGAGGCTGCCAGGTTCGATAGAATTTAGGAAGACAGCACCCCCAAAGGATCTTTAGAGACTGTGCAGCCAAACCCTGTTTACCTTAACTTTGAGTCAGAATCTCTCACTGGCCTTGAACTCACCAAGGGAGCTACAGGAATCTGCCTGTGTCTGCCTCCCCAGAACCCGGCCTTTATCTAGGTGGGTGCTCATGTGACAAGTACATTAGCTCCCCAGCCCTGAAACAAAGCAAAGTGGTGTGTGTAGACCCACATTGTCAGGGTAGTGCACTAAGGCTGGAAACAGTGTCCCTGCACTCTGCTGGCCCACTGTCCACACCATCCCTACCTAAGGCCTCCATTTCCCCTTCCCAGTGCGAGCACAGAGCCACCAGATGCCACTGACCAGAGGACAACATGAACTCTGCTTTACCCAGAGTCCGCTGAAGGTAGAAAACAGGGCCCTCGTGCAGCTGCAAGAGAATAGTAGGCCCCTGGAACACAGCTCTGTGCTCCAGAGTCACAGTGACCAGTGAGGACACATCACAGATGGCCCGATATGCCTGCAAGACCTAGGAGGTTGCTAAACTGTCAGAGAAGAGTGAGGGTCACCTGAGGACAGTTCTTGGGGATTCAAACCTGAGCAAGCATAACCCACCTTTCCTCACCCGACTTGAGTTATGACCAGTGTGAGCACCAGGCCACACCTTACTCAACCATCTCTAAGTGATGGTGGATATAACCAGCTTGACAGCTGGAGCCCCCGAGAGACAAGCCTCTGCATGATGCCGGTGAAGGATTCTCACTGAGGTGCCAAGATGCCCCTTAACTATAGGGAGCCCCCTGCCGTGGGCTGGGGGCTTGAGTTGAATAACAGGAAGAAGACAAGCTGAGCAATCAGCACTCATAACCCTCAGCTTCCTGAGTGAGTATGCAATGTGACCAGTCACTTCAAGCTCCTTCAGCCAGCCCTTCCCCCCCAGAATGGACTGTACCCTCAAACTGTAAGCAAAAACAAAAACAAAAAATAAAGCCCACCCTCCCTTAAATTACTGCTTGTCACGTGTTTGGTCCTAGCAGCCAGAAAAGTCAGTAATGCTGGTGGCTATATTGATGAGTTCCTTTCTTCAGCTGTAATCTGATCATGTTTAGCTGGTTCCAGATAAACAGATCTAAGTGTATTTTCAGCAGACATCTCTGGAGTGTTAGCTACCTTCCCACCACTGTGCAACACAGTCTCCAGGCTTCTATTTCACTTGCAAAATGGAGACTTTCTAGCCAATGAGCAGAACCTGTCCACTCCCCTCCTCTCGGCCCCTGACAGCTGCCACTCTACATCTCCACAGGAATTTAACTGCTCTAAGTACTACTTCATGTAAGTAGAGTCAGACGGTATGTTCTTTCACGTGTAGCTAATTTTCATTAACTGCATCTGGACTCAACTAAAACCCCAGCTGCTGGGCACTCCTGTGTGGCGAAGAACTTTCTCAAGCCTCGGGTCAGAGGATCTGTAGTTCTCGACGGAAAGCTGGCACAGGTGCAGGGGACTAGAGTGTTTGGCTTGTCACCACCACCCCATCCCACCGCCAGCCAACACCGTCCACCAACACATCTCCTCTGTTCTCATGGTCTCATGCGCCAGATTGCTGTTTGGAAACCATTGGCAAACTCAGGCTGCACAGAACCCAGAAGTGTGTGATACCCACTTCAATAGTTATGTTTTTTTTAATTCTTTCCCTCTTCAAGGAAGGGGAGAGAGCTAAGGCTGTTGATGGAAAAACACACTTCCATGGATCAGCACTGGGTAGCCATGTGCACATCTGTTCTTAACAGGTTTCAGCTGAAAATATACCTAGATCTGTTTATATGGAACCAGCTAACCATGATAAGATTACAACTTGGAGCTAACATGGAGTTAGGAGCGGGGGGGAGGGAGGGGAAGGAAAAACCCATCCACACTCCGTCTGTGTATTCGCTCCTCACACTTTACCACAGACACGTTGACTAGGCCGGATTTGCTGAGAATTTGAAACGCCAGAATGGCTGAAGATTAGTTACAGACAAACTCAAGACGTCCCCACAGCCTTTCCACGGCACAGCCTCCCGCTCACCTCCCGTGAGAGCCTGAAAAGAGACTGCACCTGGGAAGTCACTTGAATTTGAGGAGTTCTGGCCCAGGAGAAAGACAGTGTGCTAGCTACTCACATGGAGAGGACACGGCACACCTTAAGAAACGACTCAAAAAAAATGGGGGAGAAAGATTTCCTTTGGGTCAAGGTTACAGCTAGCTCGTAATTGACTTGCTCTGTTGGTTGTTAAGTCTGTGGCGAGAGCATCACGTGGTAGTGGGAGCATGTGGCTGACACCTCTTGGCAGACAGGAGGGAGAGGTGGGAGAGAGCGGGGAGTTCCCCTCACTTCCCACTAACGGTATCAAAATTCTGTACCCATCAGAATTACACTCATGGATTAGGTCAGAACCCTCAATCATCCAGTAACTTCTCAGTGATGGGATCCACCAGCTGGGGCCCAAGACTTTACCGTGGGAGACGTCTCGGGAAGACATTTCACATCCAAACCATTACAGACACCAAAGCCTCCCAGAGGAAGGGCAGGCATGTGCCAAGGCCTCTTTCTGCTGGCTCTGTGCTCTCTCAGGGAGGGGTCTTTTGACCTTGAACCTACAGCTTTGCTCCGAAGCCACACTGTCCTCAGCTCCAGCACAGAGCTGAGCAAACTGCCTGGGGTGATTTCTGAGAGTCCTGGTACTCTAGGAGAAACACTTTCCCTTCCACCCGACCATCCCTGGAGGTGAGGCCGAGATTTACATGCTCACAGGGCCCAGCAGGAAGCGAAGGAACAAGGACAGTGGACAGCTAATCATGGCTTCAGCAGGCTGACACCGGGGAGGAAATAGACCCCATAGACCCAGCTTTTCTGAATTTCTCAGGGATAGTAATCACTGGATTTTTACATGATGACTCCAGTATTGAAGACAAATTAAAACCATGGCCCTCCTGTGGCCTGTGAGCCCCTGTGGGTCCTTTGGTGTCTCCACAAGTGGGAGGAAGGGACTGCATTGGCTTTGCCTGCTCCAGGCGCTGCCCACCAGGATTCCCATCTCCCAGTGCTGGAAGGCCCATCTTGGGCAAAAGGTGTCACAGTCTAGTACCCTTCACCGTTTTCCCTCTGAATGTCACCAGAGTCCATATCTCGACTCCATGCTTGAAATCTACATCCATCTGCAGACATCTACGCGCAATTTATCTCTAAAAATTATTATCAGTCTATAAAATGCACCACAGGACACAGGAATAACAGTCACATAGCCTCAGAAACAATCAGCTGAAATTGACATCTGAAAGCATACCTCCCCCCTGCACTCACGCATGCACTCCCCCCCCCCCGGGGGGGGGGGCTTCATTCCTGATGAGCCTCATGCTGAGAGCACTCACCTCATATAATTCATCAAAAATCACTTCTTTTAATAAGCAGCCCACAGGAAAACAATTACTGATGTCAGTTTCATTATACTCGAAGTTCTAGAACAAAGAACATATTGCCCATAACTCTGTGACCTGTTAGATGATACTGGATTTTAATTAAAAACCATTAATATGTTCAGTTGATGGCAGGGAGGGTACTGCTCCAAGGCTTCAGAAAGAAACTGGGAAGGCAAAATATGGCCGACAGGTTGTCTCGAGGACCTGTGCAATGTGCCTTAACATATGTCATCTGTGGCTTTTGGTCTGAGGCTTTCAGTCCGGTTTGCTTTTGAAGACAAGTCTTTGCTGTGAGGCCCTGGCTGGCCCCAAACTGGCAGCGATCGTCCTGTCCTGCCTCTGCCTTCCAGGAGCTGACGTTACAGGTAGGTAGCAGCACCATGTGCGGACACTTTAGTTTGGGTGAAGTAGAATCCAAGCTGTGACTATCCACAGAAGGTGGGGTGGGGGGACTCGGGGAGGGAGTTTTCTTTCCCTCTGAGGACCCCAGCAGCACATCCTTGAAAGAGGACCCACAGTTAAAACCCCACACCTCCCCTCGTGGCTACTGCCCCAGGTTGTGCAAGACAAGCCCTTGAAAGGAAGCTTTTGCTTTTTTCTTTTCTTTTTTTTTTTCTGAGCAAGAAACTTGACACTATTTCCAGGTGATTAACTTAAGAAAGCCTTCTGCAGTGAGACTAAGAAATGGAAACAGTCTTCTGAAAGCAGTAGGTTAACAATACAACCACAGGCAAGGATGTCCAAGTCAGCCCTACCAATTCTAAGAGCACCAGCTTCTGAAGGGATGCGTTAACAGAATAGGAACACCAAGGTGCTCCAAGCCTGTTGACACAATGCTTCAGGAATGGACTTCTCCAGCAGGTGACTGTCCCACACCATCTCTGGACAAGCCTCTAAGTCATGCTGTGTCAGAGCAGGCCCAAAGTTCTGTGAAAGAGTGGACACTTTGCCCCAACCACAGATCACTGAGCTGTGGCCAGGATCTCTGGGGAAGATACCGGCTTCTGTCCAAGGAGGAAGTAGCTGCCTGGGGCTTGGGAGCCCACAGCAACCAGCTTTACGCCTGGGGCAGAGAGTATATACAGGGTGCTAAGTGAGGCCAGCCCCATGTTCTGAAGGATCATTTTGGGATGCGGAGTGTCAGCGCCACAGCATGGGAGCTGAGGCAATTGCTTCTGTCCTGAGTGGGGTTGGGGTGGCCTAGGGGCAGGCTACTGAGTTAGCCACGGGCTAGCAGAGTGCCTCCACTTCCTCCAAGGAAGAGAGCAAAATGCAGTCTGAGCCCAGGCCCCAGCCCAGCAACAGTACAGCTGCTGAGGCTGGCCGAGGCCAGTGTAAGGTAGTGAGCACAGCTGGGACCTTGGGAAGATGCTCGCCATGCACAGGGAAGAGGTAGGGTTGGGTTTTAAGACAGATGGGAGGGCTGGAGTGATAACTCAGAACATAAAGTAAGTTCAGTTCTCAGAACACAGAGTATAAAAAGGCTAGCTCAAATGATGCTTGCTTATAACCTCAGCACGGGGAGGGAAAGACAGGTGGGTCCCAGGGCTCACTGGCCGGCCAGCCTGGCCTACTTGGTCAATAAGAGACCTTGTCTCAAAACAAAACAAAACAACAACAAAAACACAAGATGATTAGTGTCTAAGGAATGATGCCTGAAGTTGTCCTCTGCCTTCCACATACACAGGTACACACACACACACACACACACACACACACACACACACACGCCACACTGTATTAAAAAAAAAAAAAAAGAAAAGAAAAGAAAAGAAATCACCATTGGGTCCCGAGCTGGAAAGGGATGTAGCTGGTGCACTTCCCAAAGACCAGGTTTGACTACATGATGTCCTAGCTCATGTGTTCCTGGTTGTACCTTTAGACACCCGGTCGGTGGACCACTCCCTTGTCCCACCCCTATCTTCCACACTGTGTCAACGTCAGTGGACAAACCATGGAGGCCCCTGGCTCACAACAGGTACCCAGGCAGGATAGGTTGGTATTACCCTTTCTGGGAAAATAGGTACAACTCCACTGAGGAGCAGTACATAATGAACATCCAGTATCTTGAAAATAGCGTGGTGATTCCAGATTCCAAAGGGAAACTAACAGAGGACCCCCCACAGGGA
This sequence comes from Peromyscus eremicus, assembly GCF_949786415.1. Lineage (NCBI taxonomy): Eukaryota > Metazoa > Chordata > Mammalia > Rodentia > Cricetidae > Peromyscus > Peromyscus eremicus. The sequence goes on from NC_081419.1 coordinate 102,121,275, forward strand.
AATCCACTGTATCCCCAAAATGAAGCAGGTGAGCCACATTGGAACACTGACCTCAAGCCAAGACCCCTCCCCAGACATTGGGATGGCAGGTAGCAGGGGCCCCAGAAAAGGTCAAGTGTGCACTTTTGAGACAGTGTGGCTCCTGGACATAGTGCCACCTCAGTCCTCACCCATGTGGGAAGGTGGTGGTGATATCTAGGGAAGCTGAGTCTTGCCTATGTGCCCTTCCCCCTGGCTGGGAGGGCTTCCTGGAGAAGAAGGCATGCCAAGGCTGGGTAAAAATGGACAGCAGGACTCATGGGGCAGGGTTCACTGTGCCCTACTTGGGCTGGGGCACATGACTAGTTTTCTCTGAGGCAGCACATTTTCCATTCTAAAAATAGCCCACAATGACCCAAGACATCTTCCCCTCCCAAGGAGTCCCATGGTTCTGTGTTGTTGTTTTCCCAGAAATTTTGTGATTTCTGAAAGCCATGAACAACAAAACCATTATGGCTGTCACTGCCTGTCCGATGATCCCCCAGACACAACAACCTGAGGACCAATATTCAACCCTTCGTTGAAAGAACTTGAACAGGGGTGCTGTTCAACCAAGGATCAGCCACCACCCGCCACTCCCCTCCCCGCCCCTCCATGCACACAGGTTGACAGCAGGATGTGTCTATGAACCCTGAGGGTTTGGGCCTCTGCCTAGGCCTGAGCTAGCCACAGCTGGAGGAGCTTTTAACAGGACACCGGATTTCTGTGTGCCCTGAAAACCTCCCCACCTCGATTTTGGTGGTATTTCTGGGACGTTTAGGACACAATCCTTTTGAAGAGGAGGCACCCACTACGGGGCGGGTGACTCCTGGGATCCGAGTTCCTTGACTGCCTGTTCGCAAGCAAGGGGCCATTTTTACATATCTGAGTGGGGCCCTCCTAATTGCTGCACACACGCGCTTCTAGGGAAGTTCACATTTTCCCCCTGGCCAGCTGTTAACTCCAGCAGCGCCAGCAGGGCACTGGGAGTGGGGGTGGGGGAACTTTGTGATTTGCTTATGAGACACACGAAACGCACCGGCTTTCTCTAAAGGGTTAACGGCTGCAGACAAGACAGTCATATTGAGTTATACATGGCAAAGGGTGATCGGTGGGTGAGCAATGCAGACGAGCAAAAGAAAAAAAAAAACGTAAAAAGGGGAAGATAGGAAAAAGAAAACCGCAAGGATATACACCATCCTCTCACCCCCCAACCCGCCGCCCCATCCACCCCCACCCTCGCGCAGAACATTATATGTACAGGCCACAGATTGGAGCGAAGTTAAATTTGGCTCACAGGAATACAGGAAAGAAAGAAAACAGATCAAGTTACACAGAATCCTATTCAGATTTGGGATTGGGCCTCAGCACACAATGCCCGGCTAAAGAGAACAAGGCCACGGTGTGTTGTGGAAAGCTCACACCCACCAGCTTCGCTTTCTCTGTAGTCATCTGCTGGCCTGGCCCTGGGCTGCAGGCTAATTCCCTGCTCTGCAGGTGGAGACAGATAAAACAAACCAAAATGGTGTAATGGACTGCAGGAAGCCTTTCTTCAGAACTTGATCAGCCTCCAGAAAGGAAACATGCACGGACTTTTCTCCGGACAGCGATCTGTTTTCTTAGGGTGCAGAGAGAGGCCTGGTGGCCAGGGTAAATAAGGCAACCGGTGGCAGGATTTTTGGCAGGCTGAGTTGCGCAGGAAGTTCGAAAAGACCACTTCCTACGCTCTGATTCCAACCAAAAGTGAGCTGTCAATCTTGCAGGATGGAGGTGCTTGGAAAGCACCAGCCAGGAAAGAGCGGCTGTAAGGGGGAAACCTGAGTCACAGGTGCGTGCCTGGAATCCTCCCCAGCTCCCTCTGGCTGGTTCACCTGGCTAGAACCCAGTCCCAGAAGCTGGATTCTACAAGTTCACTAACTGGCGCCAAGCAGGGCTGCTGGGATAAAAAATAAAATAAAATAAAATAAAAACTTCCAGGTAGATGTTGGCTGCTCCTGTGAGCAGCTGGGCAGGCTGGCTGGGAAAATCAAATTGGCCAAGTGACCCCTGCATGTAAAGCCAGCCATGAGATGGTCAGGTGTGTTTTAAACAGTGGAGGTCAGACTTTTCAGCAGACACTCAGGATGCAACATGGAGAGGAGAGACCCACCAGTGCTTCCCAGGGAGGGCGGCACAATGGCCTGAGAATAAGGCCCCATATTGCTGTGGTGTGGGGGGTCTTTTCAAAGCCATTCTATCTTATCCTATTTGAGTTTCTCCTGACCCTAGGTGGGCCAGACAGGGAGAATATAGTTCTCATTGCACAGTGGAAGATGCCTAAGTAGGCTTCCCTTTGCCTCAGAGAACATTGCCTAGGCTCTGGATAGCACATGCCAGGTCAGGCTGGGTGGCACAAGGTCCTCCTACCTGGGTGTACGTCACAGTCGCCAGCCTTCATCAGCTGGTGCCAACTACTCTCCTAAGAATGTTGCCTTTGGGACTGGAAAGATGGCTCAGCAGTTAAGAACACTGGCTGTTCTTCCAGATGACCCAGGTTCAATTCCCAGCACCCACATGGCAGCTCACGACTGTCTGTAACTCTAAGATCCAACACCCTCACACATACATACAGGCAAAACACCAATAAAATAAAAATAAATTAATTAAAAAAATAATGTTGCCCTTAGCCTGGTGGTGGTGTTGTATGCCTTTAATCCCTGCACTCAGGAGGCAGAGGCAGGTGGATTTCTGAGTTTGAGGCCAGCCTGGCCTAGAAAGTGAGTTCCAGGACAGCCAGGACACAGAGAAACTGTGTGTGTGTGTGTGTGTGTGTGTGTGTGTGTGTGTGTGTGTGTGTGTGTGTATGTGTTGTCCCAGGGGCTGGAGGAATAACTCAGCAGTTAAGAGTACCAGCTGCAGTTACAGAAGACTCAGGTTCAATTCCCAGCACCCACGTGGCTCCTCACAACCATCTGTAACTCCAGTTCCAGGGGATCCAATGGCATCTCCTGGTCTCTCCAGGCACCAGGGATGCATGTGGTACACAGACATACGTGCAGACAAAATACCCACACACATAAGAATACAAATTTTAAATTAAAAACACAATAAAGCATCTTACCCTAACCTGGACCTCAGTGGTGGAGTGGGCATCCAGTGTCCTTAGTTCTCACTGAGCTCTGCCATGGTGTGAGCTCAGCCTGCGTTTGAAGTGTGGGGACAGTGTTCAGAGCATCTCCAAGGCTGACTCGGTGAGAGAGCCCATGCATTTCATCCCTTCTTCGGCCTGCGATGCTGTGGATCCTGAAACCTGTGTAGAGCAAAGGTCAGCATGAGAACTCCTGCTATTCGACTTCGCTGCCTGTTGCTGTGATAAAATGCTGACAGCCAACCGGGAGAGAAAAGGGTTTGTTTGGCTTACAGGCCATAGTCCACCATCAAGGGAAGGCGAGGCAGGAACCGGGAGAGAGCAACTGAAACAGAGGCTTCGGGGAGGAATGCTGCTTACTGGCTTGCTCAGATACCTTGAACAGCCCAGGACCATCTGCCCAGGCATAGTTCTGCCCACGGTGGGCTGGGCCCTCCCATGTCAATCATCAAGACAATTCCCCACAGACACACCCAGGCAAATCTGAAGGAGGTAGTCCCTTGATGGATGTTCCTTCTTCCCAGATACGTCTAGGTTGTGTCAAGTGGACAAAAACTGTAACATCTACCAAAACCTACGCATTCAAATCCAATCTCTAGCACTTCAGAACATACCCGTATGTGGAAACTGGGATGCTATGGACATAATTAATTAAGATGGAGTCACTAGAGTGAGCTGGAATCCAAAATCACTACGGTTCTTATTCAAAGGAAACTTGGACACCAAGGCATATACTCAGGGTGCATACTACATAACAATAATGATAGACAGAGACCGGGTGCAGCTGTGATCAGCTAAGAATGCTAACAGTTGCCAGCAACATTAGTGGTGTGAACAAAGCCACTCCCTTAGCCCATACCAGTTTTGAACTTCGACATATATTTCTATCCTGTGAGCCCTGGTTTGTGGCTGTCTTTATGGCAGGCCCTGCACACCAAGATGCTAAGAGACTAGGCAGGAAAGGGTTTCAGTCTGTACTAAATGCTCATCTGGAGCCAACATCCAGTCCCCACCAAGCTCTGAAGACATTTACTCTGTCACCATGAAGGGTCTCTGCTCCCTTGGGAGTGAAGGAGAGACAGTCTGCTCTTTCTCTTTTACATCTCATCCTTATTTGTTTCTCAACAGAATTCCTCTGAAATGTCTCAGACATGAGAGCGGCATGCACTTCCTCTTTAGGACATAGATGGATCCCATGTGAATTGTGGTGCAGAGGAACACCTTTGTCCTCAGCAACTTAAGACCCGGCTGCTTAGTAACTTCCCTTTTATCCCGATGGCTTTTCTAGAGAAATCTGAAAAACGTATTCACAGGACTACAGGACAAACCGCAGTCAAGAGCTTGAAGCAGAAGCTCCCCTACGTGGGAATGAGGCTGCAGGATACATCCATAGGCAGGCTTGTGTGGGGTCCCCAACCCCAGCAGCACACATGCTCATAACGTGAAACTTCTCCCACATGGTGGGAGTGCTTCCCCACCCACCCACACCAGCGCCCTGTGCAGTGTCGCCCACCCACACCGGCGCCCTGTGCAGTGCCCACCCACACCGGCGCCCTGTGCAGTGCCCACCCACACCGGCGCCCTGTGCAGTGCCCACCCACACCGGCGCCCTGTGCAGTGCCCACCCACACCAGCATCCTGTGCAGTGTTGGTCAGCCCTCAACTTCCCCAGGGCGGTGTGGGACTCCATTTCTGTTCTTCAGAGCCCAGTGACAATACCATCCTCTTGGCTTGGGGAAACCTTACATAATACACCACCAGCCTTCGGACTCAGGCAGTCTTTCCAGAGGCAGGAGGTCCTGGGACTTCAGCACACCTGATGTGGAATGCCATCTTTCTCTTCTCGGTATCAGAAATCTACCTCTTACTCTGTAGTTCTAAACACCCTCCCTTTATTCCTTGCCTCTACCCCAAACTCTTTACTGTCTACACAAGTCCAGAGTTATTTTCCCTCACTAAGCATTACTTAATGTATCAATTTGGGAGATATTTTTTTTCCTCAGTGGAGACACTAGCTTGTCCATGGCTTTTGTTGCTAGATTCACAACAGCAAGGAGATGGACCCAGCCTAGGCACCCATCAATGAACCTTCAAGTGTGATATATATACACATTATTCAGCAGTTATATATATGGGAAAATGGATGTATCTTGAATATATAACACTAAGGTAACCCAAAGTCAAAAAGACAAAAAATACATGTTCTCCCTTATATGTAGGCCCTAGTCTATAATGTATACCTGTATATATGGAAACAGGTATAAGTGTGGGTAGTCTAAAATCTAGGAGGCCAAGAGAGGATAGTATTAGATGATAAGGAAGGGTAGAGGTGGGTGCTGGCTACATTTTTATCAAGTTTAGACAGGTCAGAGTCATCTGATAGGAGAGAACCTCAAATGAGAAAATGCCTCCGTAGTATCAACCTGTCAGCAAACCTGTGGGGCATTTTCTTGATTGATGATTGATGGCGGAGGGTCCAGCTCTCCGTGGGTTGTGCCGGATTCTGGAAGTTTCCTTCAGTTGGTTTCTGAACATTTCAGTTTTACATTCCCGTGCTTTCAAGAGAGTCCAGACATCTCCATTCCATCTGCTCCACAGATAGCCCTGGCAGTGAAGCTGTAGGAGTGCCCCCCCCCAACACAGCAGGTGGAGTAGCAGGGACCTTGCTTCCTGCCCTGTCTCACAAATCCGCAGCAGCCATGGTGACTTCTATGGAGTGCTGTGCAGCTCTCAGAGATAGATCTGTTTTCAACCCCCGAAGAAGCTTTAAAGCAGCAAGTCTTCCTGGCACAGAAGCCAGTCCCATTGTTTTCAAGTTGAACACATGTTCTACATCAAGAGGAGGGCTGTGGTCGGGGTAGGGGAGCTGAAGGGAGATTCAAAGGCTCCTCGGCTCTCATCGGTCTCAGCCTCTTCAAAGCTTCATCCCACTCGACGGGAGTGCTTCTGCCCACACTTGGGTGCTGTGGTGCATGCACAGGGACTAGTCTGCGGGCCAGAGAGCAGATAACAGACACAGACAGCAACCTGCATGCACGTGCCTCCCCTGCAGAATGGACGGTTCCCTTTGGAGTTTCCTGAGCTCCCTAAGGCATAGCTGAATGCATGGAGCGTGAGATCCTGACTGTTCACAAGGCCATCTCGAACAGTGCTGATGGGTGCAAATGGGCCCAAGCTAGCAGGAGTGGGCAGTTCTACTGAGGATCTTTGCAAGCATCAAGGTCAGCAGAGGATGGGGATATATCTGCCTATCTGTGAATCGGAGTGTAGTGCATGTATCACCCGGCTTCAGAATAATGCACAGGGAGACAGGTAGAAAATGACAATGATGGTGTTTCTAAAGAAAGAAGTACAGGGTGAGAAGAGGAGGGAAGAAGAAGAAAAGACAGGGAACAGGAGAAAGAGTGGAAAGGAATTACCTTTATTTACCTACTTATTTTAATTTTCCAGAAAAACTGACAAATGGTCCAGGGACTCTCCCTGTACCTCACACCCAGTTTCTCTGAACTAGTATATTTGTCACCATTGATCACACGCAGATGAACTGAAGTCTGTAGTCCATTCAGACTTCTCCAGTTTTTCACATAAATGTCTCGGTATAATATCCTACATTTAGTTATCACGTCTGACTGTTTCCTCTTGGCCTTGACAATTTCTCAGCCTTTTCTTTTCTTTTCTTTTCTTTTTTATCTTTTGTTTTTGAGACAGGGTTTCTCTGTGTAGTTTCGGTGCCTGTCCTGGATCTTGCTCTGTAGACCAGGCTGGCCTCGAACTCATAGAGATCCGCCTGCCTCTGCCTCCGGAGTGCTGGGATTAAAGGTGTGCGCCACTACCACCTGGCCCAGACTTTTATTTTTGAAGCCTGTGGCCATTTTGAGAACTGCTGTGAGATGGAGTTTGTTTTTGTTGTTGTTGTTTGTTTGTTTTTATACAATTAGGCAATAAAAACCTCAGAAGTGAAGAAGTGCAGTCTTCAGCACTCTCTATGAGTACCTATTATCGTGACACCTCTCTCGACCACCTGTCTGTGATGGTGTCTGTGGTCCCTCCCCACTACGAGACTCCTCCCACTCTCAGGTCTGTGGTCCCTCCCCACTACGAGACTCCTCCCACTCTCAGGTCTGTGGTCCCTCCCCACTACAAGACTCCTCCCACTCTCAGGAAGGAAGTCATCAGGCCCCGCCACACTTACAGAGTGGGGAGTTATTTTCCACCTATCAGGGTGGAATGTCTACAAATTATTTGAAGTTCTGTTGCAGGCTGGACATTTTTCTATTTTCTTCCATTCATTTAGTCAGACACATCTGTATCTTACTCTCTAGCTCTGTGTGAAATGCATGTTAATTCTGAGTGTCTTAGACTGTATACCGTATTACTGCTCAAGTCTCTCTGTGTCTGGCTGCTGAAAACTCTAATGACTGTCGTGCCCCCTGACACGTGATATTGCTTGTTTTTCTAAGCACTCTCTTCCTGGGACACTCCAGTGTACCACGCTCAACCTGTTTACTGTCTGCCTGTCCTCGGGTCAGTCATGGTGTATGAAGTGGTGTTAACGTTGGGGGCTGTAAACTAAAATCTGACGTAAGGGGCTGGAGGGATGGCTCAGCTGTTAAGAACACTGGTTACTTTTGCCGAGGACTCAGGTTCATTTCGTAGCACACACGTTGCAACTCATGGCCATGTGTAACTCCAGTTTCAGGGGCTCTGACGCCCCCTTCTGGACTCTGCCGGCACTGCATGCGTGTGGTGCATAGCGATACATGCAGGCCAGACTCCCACACAAATACAATAAAAATGAACATACAAAGAATCTAGAGATGAAGTGTGTTCTTTGTTACTGTAATAGGATTTTTTTCAGGCCCCCTCAGCTGACAGAATAAGGAAATACATGTGTCTTCATGAACTATCCAGATATTTTGTGTGTACCCATCTGTATCTGTAGGTAGCTAAAGCTGATTACATACTGATTTCTCTAACACTGAGCTGCTGCCGTGTGAACAATCCCAGCCTCCTCCTCATCTGTAATTCTCACTCTAATAGTGAGAAGCCCGACTTTCTCCCTCCGCTGTCCAGTCACGTCACTGTTAGAATACTTAACTCATAGCCTCCGAATGTACACTCTCAAGGAAAACAATTACTTTAAATTTTATTTTTAAAATTGTATGTGTATGGGTGAATAACACCTCTGAAAATCATGTTGTGTTTGATCACTATTGTAAGGTATGAGGAAGGTAGAAGATTCATGTAAATGTAGTGTTCACAGGTTGGATCTTTAAGAGAAAATTGGGATAACAAAGTCATCAGAGTAGTCCTCATTGAATCCTGGTTGGCCTTATGACAGATATGAGAAAGCACACACACACACACACACACACACACACACACACACACACTCACTCACACACTCCCTTTCACTATGTGTTCCTCTATGTCATCTTGGGATTCTGCCAACAAGAAGGCTATTACCAGTGATGGCCACTTAACATTGAACCGTTACTGTAAGACATATAAATGGCCCATGTTATGAGCAACTGGTAGCAGGGAGCAGGCCGTTGTCTAGAAATCCTATGCAGCCAGGAGGGTAGTGGGCCTAAGACAATAGTTTTTCCATATATGATGGCTAAACTTCACTGAAAACTTGATGGAGTTGAGAATTACCACAGAAACAATCCTCTTGGCATATCTGGGGGGGATTTCCTGGACTGAGTTAATTGTGGGCTGGAGGGGAAGGCTCAGCGGTTAAGAGCACTTCTTGTTCTTACAGAGGACTTGGGTTCGATTCCCAGTATCCTCCTGTGGTTCACAGCTATCCGTAACTCCTGCTCCAGGGAATCCAATGCCCCCTTCTGACCTCAGTGGATATCTAGCATGCACGGGGTGCACAAACATGCAAGCAAAATACTCATACACACAGAAGTGACATAAATCTAAAAGAATTTAGACTAAGTTAGATGAGGTAGAAAAAACCCTAACTGTGGCACCGATCTCTGGGCTGGGTGCTGGGCTGAAGAAGAAAACATGAGCTGAACACCAGTTCACATCTCGCTGCTGTCTGAGTGACGGCCTGCTGTGACCAGCTGCCCAACCCAGCTGCCCACACCCCCAGCGCTGTGCCTTCCCCACCATGATGTGCTCAGAACCTTTCTTAAATTGGGCATGGGAATAAACCCCTCTTCCCTTCCCTTCCTTCTTGTCACAGAAGAGTAAGTCACACCCAGGGCCAGGCTGGGCAGCAGGTGGCCCAGCTGGGCCTGTCTTCCCCACACATGCAGAGCCATATTGCTTGGTTGCTCAGGATTAGGGGCCGGCGCTAAATCAGCTCACACTGGGGCAGGGTTTGTCAGCTCACATGGCTTCCTCCCATCCTCCCCTCCGCCACCCTAGCTGAATACTCACACCGCTCCTCAGGTGTCTGTCACTCAGGTGCTTGAGTCCCTGCCAAGACTGGAGGGGCAGCCCCTCCCCCACAACATGCATCTATCCACAGAAGGGTTTCTGTCAATAGGCCCAGGAGAGACATAACTATTCCATTAAAGATTTCACTTCTGTTGGAATTGATCCACATCTCTATATTATAGTCATAGAAATCCAGGAGGAAACTTCCACTTACTTATTTATTTATTTTAGATGTGTAGTTAAAAAGGAATAAAGACCACTCGGCAGAGACTGAACTTAGAGACTGAGAGACCCAGAGCAGAAGGAGAAACTTGATGAACCACCAAGGAGCAGACAACACCACACAGAACATCTACCCCAGGGAGACGACCCCAGCTGATGTGAGGGAGAAGGGCCTGGGTGCTCCTGTCTGAAGATAAAGATTGGCAGTTGGGCAGCTGTGTCACAATGGAGGGTCTTGCCCGTGCAAGGCCATGTGCATGGGTACCAGCTGATCGGAGCCCCAACCTGAAGAGGAACCACTGCTTAAAGAGCTAGAAGCTGGCATCGGGTTCCCGAGGTACAAGAGCCGAGCCTACTTTGTGTCCCTACAGGTCTGTAGCTCCAGCAGAGGTGACCCTCTCTAACGTCACCTGGGGTGTAGTGTCCAGGAGAGGAGGAGAGAAGCTTTTAATTTTTTCTTGGAGGTTAGCTCCTTAGCCGGTTGGGATACTCGACCTTGAGGTCCCAATTGGCTTTTTATTGGGCAGTCTTCTTCTGATCGCAAACATGAAGGACGTTTATTGCACGAATTTTGGAAATAGAGAAAAGCAAACGAGAAATTAGAATGGACCAGCGTCATCCTTCCAGCTAACTAAATTCATATATCAATCAGACATTTTTATTTCCCAGCCGTTGGAAAAATACAGACTGTAAAGAGGAGAAGGAGAGAAAGCGCTTGGCTATCAGGACATCAGGGCAGGGTAAGGGGTGACCCACCACCCACACAGCCTGGGAACACAATGAACAGACGGAAAGCGACCCTGCCACCAGGATCCTCAGGACCTCTGAGGAGAAACTGAGGTTCAGAAGGTGATGTAGAGGGAAGAAACAGGGGTGAGGCCCTCAGGATTTTAACACCAAACAGAAATACATGATAAAGCTTGAAAGTCCAGCCCACAGGAACATTTCCATCTTCTTTTCAAAGTTCAACACTACACACGGTGACAGTCTCTGGCTCTGGGTGGACACTCTCTTTTTCTGATCTGAGCTATAGTGGTAGTGGATGAATCCACATGTCTGGATGGGGACACTAATAGACAATGTCCTTGTCATAGCTTTACTGGCAGCATTGGGAACAGGCACCATGAACCCCTAGTGACCACATTTTGTCATTTTATTTTCTCTTTGTGTGTGTACATGTCAGTACTACAGTGTATCTATGGAGGTCAGAGGACCATGTCAGTACTATAGTGTATCTATGGAGGTCAGAGGACCATGTCAGTACTACAGTGTATCTATGGAGGTCAGAGGACCATGTCAGTACTACAGTGTATCTATGGAGGTCAGAGGACCATGTCAGTACTACAGTGTATGTATGGAGGTCAGAGGATCATGTCAGTATATAGTGTATGTATGGAGGTCAGAGGACCATGTCAGTATATAGTGTATGTATGGAGGTCAGGGGATCATGTCAGTACTATAGTGTATCTGCGGAGGTCAGGGGACCATGTCAGTACTATAGTGTATGTATGGAGGTCAGGGGATCATGTCAGTACTATAATGTATGTATGGAGGTCAGAGGATCATGTCAGTATATAGTGTATGTATGGAGGTCAGAGGACCATGTCAGTATATAGTGTATGTATGGAGGTCAGGGGATCATGTCAGTACTATAGTGTATCTGCGGAGGTCAGGGGACCATGTCAGTACTATAGTGTATGTATGGAGGTCAGAGGACCATGTCAGTATATAGTGTATGTATGGAGGTCAGAGGACCATGTCAGTATATAGTGTATGTATGGAGGTCAGAGGACCATGTCAGTATATAGTGTATGTATGGAGGTCAGGGGATCATGTCAGTATATAGTGTATGTATGGAGGTCAGGGGATCATGTCAGTACTATAGTGTATCTGCGGAGGTCAGGGGACCACCTCAGGTGCTGGTCCTTGCCTTCCACTTTGTTTGAGTTAGGGTCTCCCTGCTATTTATCTGTACATGTGTCAGGCTGCTGGCCCTTGAGCTCTTTGGATTCTCCTTTATCCACCTCCTATCTCCCCACAGGGGTGCTTGGATTACAGATGAGCTCTGTTATTTCCAGCTTTATATGGGTTCTGGGATTTGAACTCAAGTCTCACATCTGAAAGTGCTTTTCCCTACTGGATCATCCCCTCAGACACCCACCCCCCAGTGGCCCCTTCTTTGTGTGTGTGTGTGAGTGTGTGTGTGTGTGTGTGTGTGTGTGTGTGTGTGTGTGTTCAAGTGCATGCATGTGTAGAGGTCAGAGGTTGATCTCAGGTGTCATCCACCACAGGAATTAATTAAATTACCAAATACAGTCATGGCCATCAGTTCTGTTGAAGATGACAGGAAGGGATTATTGCCTTAAATTGGGGCTTAGCCCCCTTTTTTACATTGAACACCATTTATAAAACAATACAAAGTGTTTTTGAGTGTCTTCTTTTTCAATCAGTGATATAACCACACTGAGTTGTTGTTTTTAAACTAAATCTCAATTCTTGCTACCTCAGAGAGGCCGAGGAGCACCCAGCTAACTTTTTTCTTTAGCCAACTTTCCAGAAAAGAGAGTTCTCTTCTACCGTCCCAAAACAAAAGACCACCAAACTCAGAGTCCCTCCCTACTACTTCCTATGCACTTCTCTTTCCATTTCCTTGACCCCCTCTTACCCTCTCTGGCTACTTCCTGTCATGTGGTTGCTGGTTGCACCTCTTGACCCCAGGCTGATTTTATTTAATTAACGCAATCTCAGGGTTCACAGTGTGATCAACTGTCCTGCAACACTGAGTCCTCAGGGAGGGTCTCAGACCCATTTTAGGACTCGGGGGTCCAAGGAGGGGATGGAGAAATATCATGGGAAATCTGGCATAGCTTTTCAAATAGAGCTATTGGCTCATGGCTGAGAGCAGCCTCAGGGGGCCTTCTATATCTTCTAGATCAGGCTCAGATTGTGCTGTGAGGTCACAGGACACTTGCTACAGGGATGCACCACTGGGTGTGACACAGACAAGCCACAGTTCCACGGGGCTGATGTGGTTCTGACTTCCCACTCCTCACTTGTAGCACACACCTTCACTCCCACCATGAACATTTGCTGCAAGTTTATCTGGTCAGGCTCCTGGCTACAGAAATCCCCCTGTTGGAGCCCCAGGGGTTGGGGGGAAGACTTCCCAAATGAGAAGGCCAAGGTCAAAGCTGGTGGGAGCTCATGGCTTTAGTGCCACTACCTACAGCTCAAGCTGCCTCATGGTTGAACCCAAAGGGGCCTGTGCAGAATGAAGAGGATTTTCTTTCTCCATAGAAATCCTAGAATTTTCAGGAGAGAGGGAAAAACTCATTGCATTTATATTTTTAGGAAAGGAAAATTCAGGGGAATCAGGTCTGGTCTGATTGGCAGGAAACCTCATGGGGTTTTCCAGATTCTAAGCATTTCTCCTAATTCAAAGTGTGAAGCTGGCAGGCAGTAAGGGTGAAAGTAAGCTTCATAGGAAAAACAAAAACAAAAACAAAAACCAGCCTTCAAGATAAGGGTTCAGGATGGCACTTGAACTTTACAATGTGAACATATTTATTTTCCAGAATTGTAACTATAAGAGAAGAAAAGAAGCTGGGAATGATGGTTCATGCCTTTAATAGACTGAGACAGGAAGATTTCCACGTATCTGAGGTCAGCCTGGACTACATAGTAAGTTCTAGGCCAGCCTGAGCTATAGTATAAGATTCTATCTCAGAGAAACAATACCACAAACAAAAAAGAGCCATTGTTAGTGACAATAAAAAGTAATTATACAGACATCTTGCCAATGAAAGACAATGCAGTGGCCCAAACCAACCTGGTAAATATATGTGTTCCAACATCCCCACCTAGACAGCTGGGCAATCATGTGTGTAGCACCAGCATGATATGTGAAGGTATATGATGTCCAGGGCTAGATTGGTCAGAAGTAGATCTAGGCAGTCCTTTCATCCTATTAGTAACCTGGAGTTTATTTTCTTTAGAAATAGGAATGTACAGTAAACAAAGGAAATCAAGCAAAATTATAGTTACAAAAGCAACAATGATTCACATGTACAACGTGTTTTCTGCATGTAAAGAATTACTCAAGAATATATACTGCTGTGGAATAATCCTTTCCTACACTGTGAAGATGTGTTGCTCTCATTGGTTTAATAAAGAGCTAATGGCCAATAGCTAGGCAGGAAGAGGTTAGGCAGGACTTGTGGACAGGAAAAAAGAGAGTGTGGGGATGAAGAAAGATGGAGTCATCAGAGGATGGGGAGAGAAACAAGATGAACTTGCCTTGCTGAAAAAAGGTACCACCGTGTGGTAGAGCATAGAGAAGAAATATGGATTAACTTAAGTCATAAGAGCTAGTTAGTAACCAGCCTAAGCTATCGGCTGAGCATTTATAATTAGTAATAAGTCTCTGTGTGATTACTTGGGAGCTGGCTGATGGGACAGAAACTTCTGCTGACAATATACAATAGTTAAAATATTAACACATGTATTTAACAGATGAGGAATGTGGGTCCCAGAGAGATTAGACAAGGTACTTGAGGTCCTACAGCTCGTGTGCGTTTTGTTGGAGTTGGGACTGAAACAGACTCTTCAGTGAAGAAGTTGAAGCTATAGTGATTTTCACAGACAAGGGCAGACCTGATGGTGAAGTTCAGATAGGCTGGCTTCAGTGTCTGCATATTTTCTACCTCTAAACTATAGGTCCAAAGCATTTGGATCTTCAAATCATTTTATTTGAAGAGCCCAAAGGAAAGAAAGGGAGTGATGTGGGGCTGGAGAGATGGCTCAGCAGTTAAGAGCACCGGCTACTCTTCCAGAGGATGACTCGGTTCAGTTGTCAATTGGACGCAATCTAGGCTTACTTGGGAAGAGATTCTCCATAATGGATTGTTAGATCAGGTTGGCTGGTGGACATGGCTTGTCTTGAGGTGAGAAGACCTTCCCTGAACGTGGGCAGTATGATTTTACCTGCTGAAGAAAGGGCACTGGACAGAGCAGCAAGCAAGCAGGAGCAATGCATGTCTTCATTTTTCCTTGTTCCTGGATAGATGTGGCTAGCTGTTTCAATTCTTCCTTCCACCTTGACTCTCCATCAATAATGACATGGAACTGAAAGCCAAAGAAACCCTCTCCTCCCCTTAACTGCTTTTGGCCAAGATATTTTATCACAGCAAGAGAAAGGAAACTAGAAAAGCTCAGTAAATAAAAGAGTATTTTGAAAGACCTTGACTGTCCGTTCAGCTCCAAACCTTCTCCAAGGTGTGCTTGCTGAGTCCATCATTTTCTCTTTCCTTCCTACCTTCTTTCCTTTCTTCCTTCTTTTCTTCCTTCCTTCCTTCCTTCCTTCCTTCCATCCTTCCTTCCTTTCTTCTTTTGATTTTTCAAGACAGGGTTTCTCTACATAGTCCTGGCTGTCCTGGAACTAGATCTATAGACCAGGCTGGCCTTAAACTCACAGAGATCTGCCTGTCTCTGCTTCCTGAGTGTTGGAATTAAAAGTGTACTCCACCACCACCCAGCTCTTTTTCTTTTTTCTTTTTTTTTTCTTTTTTCTTTTATTTTTTTCTTTCTTTTTCTTTTTTAAAAACATTTATTTTTTTATTTGTGTATGTATGTGTATTGTGTGTATAAGTGTATATGTATAAGTGACATATGTGTGCCAGTGCCCAAGAAGGAGGCATTTGATCTCCTGCAGCAGGAGTTACAGGTGGTTATGGGCCACCTGATGTGGATGTGGTTGTTGGGAAACAAATTCAAATCCTCTGGAAGAGGAGCAAGTGTTCTTAACTGCTCTTAACATCTCTCCGTTTCTTTCCTCTCTTAAACAAGATGGATTTCAGAATCACTCCTTCCCAGACAGAAGGTGCCGCTGAGCTCAGAGCACAGTCTAATGTTGGTTTTGATCTCCGCACTCACAGTGAGAGTCAGTCTGTGAAACTCTGGGCAGCTCTTTCACGTCTTTGGGCTTCAACAGTGCTTATGGACAAGGACGGAGGCAAGGAAGAAGTCCTGTTATCTAGAGATTTTCTCATTCCCTGCCTACAGTGCCCAGGACCACTAAGAACTCATCAGATCAGCTCTCCTGGGAGTTTCCAACATCCCAACACCAGCATCCCATTTATCAGTAAGAATGATGTTTGCAAGTTAGGGTTGATCAAAAAATTTCAAGGAGTGTTCCTGTTAAGCAGGAGGATACCAGTGTCTCCACGAAAAAGAAATAGGAAACAAATCCAACCCAAAGTAATGGTATTTAAGGCTTGAATTATGGGAACTGCATTGTATCTTTGCACAAAGTACTGAAAACATCTGAAGATCATTCTTCCATCCCAAATGACCTTTATACGACCTTTGGGTGCTCAGGTGCCTTTAAACAGCTAGGAAGTAGCAGGCCTGGTATTCTCTAAGTTTACGGCTTCCTGAAATAGTTGTCCTGAGAAACCCTAGCTACAAACAGGGAAGGCTCAAAGAGCTCTTGCCTACTATTAGAATGTTATACAGAACAATTTTTTTATGGAGGTCAATTTTGAAATATAATTTCAAAACCTTAAAATGGGTGCAGAAGATCTAGTTCTGATGATGATGGAGTGAATTGGTTCCTAGTGGTCAATTCCTCTCTAGGAGACTTTTAAACTCAGAACAAAATGTGAAAAAAGTATATATTTGGAAGCTTGGGGCACAACCGAAACAGACAGAGAAGCTGAGATCTGACTTTTGGAAGGAGGAACCCCATTGGGTAAGACCACGTCTGTGCTGCCTTTCCCAAGGCTCCTCCAGTCTGTCAGCAGGAAGTTGCCAGGAGATGACAGGGGACAGCGCTTGGGCCACAGTGACTAGAAAGGGGGCAGGGGCATTTCTGGAAGTACCTAAGAGTTTTAAAGGTGAATAGAGATTTCATCTTCTGCCCACTAATTAGGAGACAAAACATAGAGTTTGAATCCTGCCAGCTTTTCCAAAAGAGACTTTGAAAGGCCCCAGGAAAGTCACAAAATCCTAGGGTATGTCACACTAAGGAGCAGGGACCATGTCCCAGAGATTAAATTTCTTCTTTCAGTTTAAGGAGAAATGTTAAACAAGGCTACATTAAAGAGTACAAAACCAAACTTCTAAAACTTCAAGGTGATGGTCCATAAATAACCACCTGATGTTACCAAAGAAGAACAGAATCCAGAATCTCTGAAATCATCATGAGAAACAGTAACAACAGAAGTTTTAGACAGGCAAGAAAAAATTTAAAGTGATTTGTATTCAAAGGGAAAACACAATGACACAAAAGCCAAAGTATATCATATGTTAGAATAACTAGACAAGAGCATTTGTTTTCCCTTGGTGCTTAGGTTTAAATCCACGGCCTTGCACATAGTAGACAACTCTAGTGCTGAACTAATTGCCCAGACCCATAAAAACCTTTAGGTAGCAATTATATGTTCAAAGGACATAAGTGAAAACATTGCTGTAATGAGTGAACAGATGGAGAATTGCCAGACAGCAATGGATATATGTGAATGTACACACACACACACACACACACACACACACACACACACACACATATTCATTTTAAAGTTATCATACAAAATAATGGGTTTCATTGTGGCATCACCATTCACATATTATAGGCATTATGCTTTGTGCTCATTTGTCTCCCTCCCCTACTGCTTGCTCCAGCGCCTCCCCACCTCCAACTGGTTCCTTTCCTTCCCCCACACAGTCTCCCATCTACTTCCTCATCGCGTTTGTTCCACTATCCTCTCTATTCCCCACTTTTTTAGCAATACATTTTTAAAGAGTCAAATGGAAGTTCTAGAGCTGACAAGACAATAAAACATAAAACAACAGTAAAAAAAAATTAAATCTTCAAATGAAAATTAAGTAACACCAACTTAGAAGTAAAAGTCCCAAACTATAAAACACACAGAAGACCTGGGAAATCTTGGCAGTCTTGGAACAGGCAAAGACTTCTTAGAACATGAAAAAACATTGACCACAAAATTTAAGTGATAAATTGACCATATCAATAAAAATAAAAAAGACATAGATGGCGTGAAAACATTCTAACTCTGTTTAGTCAGTAAAGGATTTATACTAAGCATTCTTGATAAAGACTATCATCTTTTCCATCCTAACTGAATTAACACATGCTGGGCATTGGTGAAGCTCAGCTTCAGCCTTGCCTCTAAAGGATTTCCACAGAAGGTCAATAGAAGGAGGAAAAACCACCCCTGAACATGAGCAGTGCCACCCATGGACTGAAGTCCTGACCTGAAGAGAAAAAGAGGAAACCATGTGGGTATCAGCCTTCCTCTCTCTCTACTCCTGGGTCTGCTGAGATGTGAGCAAGCAGCCTCACGTTCCACTTGCCACAGCCACAAGGCATCTCAACACTGCCTTTCCCTCCACAGTGGGTTGTACCTACAAAGTGTGAGCCAAAATAAACCCTTGAGTTGATTCTTGCTGGGTGTTTCAACAACAATAAAAAGTAATACAGGGATAGAATGGACACTTTACCAATGGCCAATAAGCCTGTGCAAGGTAGACAACACAATGTATAATTAGGGAAAAGCAAATTAAAATCACAATGAGGTCCCATGTATTAAATGGCCAACATGCTGAACACCACGAGTCCAAAATGTTGGTGAGGATGTGAAGCAACCAGAATTCGTAGACTGTCAGCATATGTATACTTCATCCACAAAATGAGATACTTTATAATTACTAACTAGGAAGTCAGCCTATGCTACTTATGATCTGTTGTTAACCTCTTCCTGTGTTTTTATATGCTCTGTGATGGACCATGAGAACAACAATCTGTGAGAAGATGTCATTTCTCATTGTTGTGACAAAATACCCAGCAAAGGCAACATAAGAAAGCAAAGTTTTGATTTGGGCTCACAGATCAGGTGCAGACTGTCATGTGAGACATCAGCTTCTTCAGCCTCCTTTCAGGAAGCCAACATTGGACCCCAGCCCATGAGATGATGCCACCCACATTCAGGGTAAGTGCTCCTGTGTTTCCACGGTGATTCTAAACTCTGTTCAATTAACAAGATTAACCCATCACAGTGGAGACTCCAGAGGTTGAGACCCCGAGGAGGACTCTCCAACCAGATGTTCAGGAGACTCTAGAGGTTGAGACCCTGAGGACTCTCCATCCAGACGTTCATTCACCTCTTTACCTAGGTGTCCCTGGTGATGAGACATGCTGCCACAGTCTTCAATGAGTCATCTCCAATCAAGTAAATTCTTTCTGTAATTCACACTTATTCCAGTGCCGGTTCCCCTAGAGAAAGAATACTTTCCACACTGACTCAGTACCAGCTCTGAGAAGCAATGTGTCTGTATTTTGTCAAATATTATAATTTACTGTTAAAATAAAATCCCACTCTTCTCATTAAACCCTAAAGGTTTTTAAGTGCTCGATTTCCACTTCCCAGTCCAAAATCCAAGAAAAGTTCTGGCCTCTATTCTGAGAGAGAGAGAGAGAGCAAGCCCCCCACACCATACCCATCACCCCACTGCCACCAACAACACCTCCAACACACCAAGAATAATCAGCGGGGGCATCTACCCCAGTGATCCAGTTTCCAGACAAAGGGGAGTGATGTCCTTTCACAGCCACACAGTTCTAGAGGGAGGGCCTGGGATAGTCATCCAGGTTTCCCCAGGGTTGATCTGGCTTTAGTGCCCAAAGCCCTTCATCCCAGGAGATCCTCAGCCCTGAGCAAACCAGGATGATTGCCCACCTGGCAGAAAATCAAGAGCTGCTGCCTGGAGGCCTGTGTTACTGTCAACCCCCAACTCTCAAGCTGCCTCTGGAGACCTTGGATGTAACAGTTAATACCCTGTCTGCTCCAGCCGGTTCTCCTGGATTGAGTATCAGCACACACACACACACACACACACACACACACACACACACACCAAGACACAAAAGACATACACAGACACACACAGATTCTCCTGGATTGTATTATTACCTTTGCTATCAGCCGCACCCACCCACCCCCCACACACATACAGAAATACACACATACAGACACACACAGACACATAGAGACAAACACAGACATACACACATATACAGAAAAGCAGGCATACAGACATGCACACTTACACAAGAACATACACAGACACACACATAGAGACACACACAGATACACAGATGTACAGAAACACACAGACACGCACACAGCCAGCCCCCCACACCCCATATCTTTTTAGATTTCCACCACACTGTGGTGGTTTGAATGCTAATGCTCCCCATAGTCTCTGGTATTTGAATACCTGGCCCCTGTAGATGGGACTGTTTGGGGAGGCTCAGGAGGGTGTGGCCTTGCAGGGGGAGGTATGCCACTGGGGGCAGGCTTTGAGATTTCACAGCAATGCACTATCCCCTTTGCTCTCTGCTTCCTGCTTGTGGTTTAACCATGAGCTCAAAGATGTCCTGGCTGTCACGCCTGCCTGCTGCCAAGCTTCCTCACCATGGCAGTGACGGACTCCTATCCCTCTGGAACTGTGATCCCAAAGAAACCCTTCCTTTGAGTAAGACGCCTTGATCATGCCTCTTTGTCACAGCAATATAAACTTAACTAAGACATATATTCTCAGCTGGGCTTGACGGTGCACACCTGTAATCTTAGTGCATAGATCTCTCAGACAAAACAAAAAAACAAAACACAAATCCAATTTCGGACACACCGTGTATCTTGGCTTTTCTTGTTTCTTCTATCCAATGATGTCAGGACACTTCCCATATGGGTCCACAGTTTAAAAGTCTTTGAAATACTTGAGCTATCTGTGAATTTCCTGAAGTTAATTTTGTTGTTTTATTTCCATTGAGGCAGGCTCTCACTCTTAGCCCAGGCTGGCCTGGAATTCACTATACAAGGTTTTGTAATGGCGAAGCCGACCCAGCACCTGGAGTTATTACTATATACGGCAAAGGGGACTTGGAGCTGGAGAGATCACCTTGCACTCCGGTCCCTAAACCCCACTTTGTTATCATCCAGGCCCTCATAAAATGGACAAGAAGCCAAAGGAGGGAAGGTGGATATTGCAGTCATCCTGGAAGATGGAGGAAGGTTCCCGAGCCAAGGACTGCCTGCAGCTCGGAGAAAACAAAACAGGCGAACCAGAGTTACCCTCGGGCACCCCGTAGGCACCGTGAGGCTCGCTGGTGAAGTTACTTCAGCCTCCTGAACTGTGACAGCAAACATTTGTGCTACCGGAAGCTTCCAAGAGTTGAGGGCAGTGTGGGGAAGAGGGGAAAAGCAAGAGCTAGAGGAACCAAGTGGGTTAGGCCGTGGGGAAATCCCAGGAGGAGTTCAGACTGCCTCCTGCTGGGAAACAGCCTCCAAATCCCCCAGCCTGGAACCCTAAAATCCCCTGGGCCAGAACCCCCCCACCCAGCCCCAGACCCCTTCCCCCTGCCCCAGACCCACCCTCCCAGTCCCATGGAGTCATCCAGCATCTGTCCCGTTGTGCCCACTCTCAGCCTGTATCACTTGGAAATCTGCTGGGTTAATATCCTGTAAGGCAAAAAGGACGGAGTACCCGCCATGCCAGCTGCAGTGCATGCTGGGAACAGGGCCAGGCCAGCTGTCAGAACAAAGAGGGCTGCTGGGCATCCATGGAGAGTGGGCTCCTGGGAAGAAGCACAGACAGCAACTTCCAGATCAGAGTAGTAGGAGTTGCTAAAGGCTCCTGAGGGGCGTTGCTCTGAGGGCAACAGGCCACTGAGGCATTTAAGTCCCAGGATGTATGTGTGTGGGCGCGGGTAAGAACTGGGCAATGGATCTTGGGCCACAGATGTCCCAAGCAGGTGTCCCTCAAAAGATGCTGAAACAGGCCTAGGTAGACTTGAAACGTTTCTGGCTGGCTTCATTTCATTCCGGCCCGAATGACAGGGTGTGGTGTGGGGGAGGGGGAGGGGAGGTACATTTGGTCTTGTTTACTGAAATGGCTTCTCCTGACTGAGAAAAAAAAAAAAAGTCCCGGAATAAAGGGGGGCGGAGGGGCTGTCCTTGGCTTCCTTCAGCTTGTTTGATTACAACAGTCAAAACTGTCCTTCAGACTTAGTCCCCAAAGGCATCAGAGTTTGACAATGACAAATAGAGAGCAGCTGTCCCTTGGCCATCAGAATCACAGCTCCTTCCTCCCCGTGTGGGCTGTGGGACACAGACAGTGTGTTCCTGCCCACTCCAAGGCCAGACAGGCCAGACTCTGGTCACCAAAGTTTGGGTTCAGCCACTCTGCGATAACTGTCCAGGCTTTCCCTGACACAGTTGAGCAACTTGAGGCTTGTAACTGCCTTGGGAATTTGGGTGTGCCTCAAATGAGGAACTGAGATAGGCTCTCACTTCCCAGTGGGGGGCACAGCTCTACTCACAGAGTCCCTGTTCCCAGGCCGGGGAAGCAGGCAAAGGGAGCTCCCTTCAGGATCCAGGAGCGCCTTTGCAAGGGTTGGCTCCCGTTTGCTCTTCTACCTGGCTTGTCCTTCTCATTTCCAGGGCATGGGGAGACGACAAGGACAGTGTCCACCTCTAGTCAGCATTGGCGCCACCCTCCTCCTCTGCTGGTCTCTGCACAGGGCAACCCCTGGCTCTCACTGCATCTGCCTTTGAATGTCCAGGGACCTTGGGGAGCTAAGGGTCTGAGGGGGACCAATGACCTGAGGATGTCATTCTCGGGGCAGCTGGTACTGGAGGCACAGGCATATCCCATAGAAAGTCTGGGCCTTGCCACTGTTTCCTCCACACTCAGAGCACCTACCCTGTCCAGCCAAGTAGCAGACCCACCAAGACCTGGTGTGCGCTGTGTCCAAGATATCAGTGGTTAGGAGAGACAACTCAGGCATTCACCCGCCGGGTTCTAATCCTAGCACCAGGACTTTCCTCCATGGATTGTGGCCTTGCTTAAATTCAGTGCCTCAGTTTCCCCATCCCTAAGTAGTGAGGAGTTTGGAACTTGTTGTAATGCTGTGTATGAGTGTTGAGTAACACGGGAGAGCCAAGGGCCACACCTGGCAGGAGGGATATGAGTGAAGTTGGGCATGGTCCTCAGGCACCTGAATCTGAACCAGAGGGCGAGGCTGTTTACCACCAAGTGAGTCAAGGCCCCTTTTAAATAGCTTGCCAAGCTGCCCTGTGATCTGGAATTGGTGCCCAGGCATGGGCAGATGGCAAAAGCCTTTCCTGGCACCTCAGCTTGGAGGCCCCTTCCCTGGGGGGCCTTACCCAGGTCCTTCTTCTCTACTCCTTTATATCCCCATGGGGCAAGGGCCAATCTTGTCCCCCATATACCAAAGGGGAAACTGAGGCTCAGAGAGGTTGGATGAGTTGTCTTGGTGGTTAAGTGAGTCAGGGTTGCACTGTGAACTGCCCCTTGCCTGCCTGTTACCTGGTCGGTTCACTGTGGTGAGAGGCGGCTGGATGTCTTTGCTGCATGGGCCAGGGAAAAGGCAGGGCCAGGAAGCAGGCTAGGTACATAAGGCACTGGGACCAGGCTCTCATATCACCATGTTCTGTAGACTGCTGGGCCTGGGTTACCTGCAGGGTAAGTGACAGCACTGTCCCCACACTTCTGCCTGGGCTGCAAGGGCCCTCCCCCCAATTTCACTTCTGGTAGGGTTGGGCAGACCCTGTATCTAAAATGCTAGGGTACTGGTATTACTTTTAATGATGTCTTGAGATGAAAATAATGGGGTCTCAAACTATTGCCCATTGCCCCAAATGACTAGGTTACCCCATTTTTTAATAACATTTTATTAGAACACAGTGGCTCCCCTCTGTGCATCACCTCTGGCTGTCTATGCTCCAGCGGCACAGTAGAGCAGCTGTAACAGACCGAAGGCCCTACACAGCTGAGAT
Organism: Peromyscus eremicus; assembly: GCF_949786415.1. NCBI lineage: Eukaryota > Metazoa > Chordata > Mammalia > Rodentia > Cricetidae > Peromyscus > Peromyscus eremicus. The sequence goes on from NC_081419.1 coordinate 102,144,918, forward strand.
CATTACCAGTTGGCCATTTTGAACAAAAATTTGCTGAAAAATCAAAATTCACTTGAAAGTTTGGTTCTATAAAGCCTTGACAGCATGGGGAATTTATATTCTAAATCTCTACCATTTGAACCAATCCAGGTTCTACTGAGTATACATCCAGTGTTGATGCAAGTGTAGACAAGGGTGAGTGTGTGTGTGTGTGTGTGTGTGTGTGTGTGAGAGAGAGAGAGAGAGAGAGAGAGAGAGAGAGAGAGAGAGAGAGAAAGAGAGAGAGAATTAGTAGTAGGTAATGGGCGTGAGTCTATAGATTGCTAATACTGAACTTGAGTCAATGGGACATTCTGATTCCCCAGGGCAACCTGGAGCAGATCCAGGGGCAACTGTATGATTCAGGGCTCTCCAAAGTAGAGAATATATATGGGATTTATTAGATTGCTTACAGGATGCAGTCCAGGTAATCCAGCAGGGGCTTTTCCACACTGGAAAAGACCAAGAATCAGATTGTTCAGTCCATGAGGCTGCATGTCTCACTGTCCCAATGTGGAGTCCTGAAGAGACACTGGCTTCAGTCTGTATTGAAATCCCAAAGAAGTCGGTTCTAATATTGGTGAAGAAATGCCGTAGAAAGAGGACAGATGGCCTTGCCAGAGGAAGCGAGGCCAGGCAGACAAAGAGGCAAGTTTTCTTCTTCCATGTCCTTTTATGTGGTCCACCACCAGAGGTCCAGGTTTGGGGTGGGTCTTTCTGCCTCAAATAATCTGGTAAGAAAATTCCTCATGGGAGTGCCCCGAGGCTTGGGTTTTAGCTGATTCCAGATTCAGTCAAGTTGACAACCAAGGTTAGCCATTATAGCTCCTTCCATCATTCCGTAAGCTTCAGCTCACTCACAGCGGGGAGCATGGAGATAATGCCACCCACCACACTGGGCTGCTGTTGTCAACACATGACGTCAGATATGAAGAACTCACCATCTGGGGCTTTTCCAGAGCCCCCCAAACCATTCCCAGGAGCACCATGGCAGTTCTTGTGAGGGTGCCTAGCATGTGTTAAATGCTCAGTCAGTTCACCTCCACACCAAAATTATCTTAGGCACCCACCATCATATTTGGAGTACAGATATTATTTTAATAAGATAATCTCCTTTTTTCTGAGGTACAAATTGGGGTCATCTCGAGAATGTGACCTACCAGCTTCAAATGTGCATCATTGGTCACTTTACCTGCCAACAGGACACTCTGGTGCTCTGTGCAGAAACCAGTGACAGTGGCCTGGGAAGCAGATGGTCTTGTCTGTATCCCACAGACTTTCAGTGACCCCTGGGCAAAAGGCAAGGTGCGCAGGACGTCTGCTGGAGCTAACAATAGGACATTTTGATTCCCCAGGGCAACCTGGAGCGGTCCTGCTTTCTGTCATCAGTGAGCTCTGCCCAGAGACAAAGGGGTTTATCTGCCACGGCCTATAGTTTTTATTGCAGTCAGTTGCCTTGTATATTTAATGGGGTGGGGGGAATTTGCCAAAATGGTTACTGAGCCACAGGGGGAAAGGGAGGGAGGGGGTGGGAAGCTGCTCTTTGACCCCGAAGTTGGCGAACTTGCCTCATTAATCAGACCTGTGCTGGAATACAATGTTGTTCATGTTCAGGGAATTAAAACTTGAAGCTAAAATTGTAGCAGGAGGTAACCTGAGTGGAGGCAGTCTGTCTCCCGCCGTAGATTTATGGTGTTTACTCAACAGTGGATGGGAACTTTCAGGGAAAGAACACCTCTCCTCCCCTCTTTTTTCAAAACACATCGTCCGCCAGCCCAGAGCGATCAAGTTCCCGATTTTCAGCTGCAGAGCGCACACTGGATTTGATCTTCCCGTTCTGAACGCAGTTGGAGGGGAAAGTGCGCGGCTCCCACTGGCGGCTCTAAGGGCAACACTTGCGAGGCCCGGGCAGCTCTAGGCCGTACCACCTGCACGCTGTCTGATGGTGAACCAGGAATACTGGTCACCTTGCCGCGCCACAAGGTCACAGGGAATTCTTCAGAAAAGCCTCCGTGCCCCTTGTTTTGCTTTCAGGTCCTTTGTGGTTTCAGTTCTGAGCACTGACGGCCGGTGACTTCAGAAAAACAAGGATCCCATTTTTCAGGCTTCCCCCACAACAGCTTCACCTGCCAGTCCAAGGAAACGTCTCCCGAGTCAACAGGTTTGAGAGGGAAGTCCTTTCTGGAAAAGATTCCTTTAAGACACAAGGAATTTCCTACCACTGCAGTGAGTGTGGGAGCCTACAGTACTTCCAGATCATCTCTGCACCCCCTACAGACATCCCTACAGCCAGGCAGGAGGGAGATTTCCCACTTGCTACCTCGTCCTCTGGTTGCCTTGGGCCTGGGGTAGTGGAGATAATCACCCAGCTGTTTCAAATTAACTTAACATTTTGAGCCTTCCTTTTCAACAAACCCATCCCCTGCAAGCCGTTACAAAAGCGTTTTATGAACACGGACTTAAAAACGCATCCTCAGGCTTACTGGTGTCCAGAAGTTTTGCATTGCCCAATATTCAGTGTCAACAAGAAAGGACCCAAGTAGGAAAATTTTATCTCTTACAGCGGGTTCTCACCTCCTTTATGTGGGGAGCCTGGTTGATGCAGGGTGCAGAAGAGTTTGCCGGTGAAGCCCAAATCTATTCCCCAAGTGAACTGCAGAGGAGCAGAGACCTCGCAGTAGCTAGTTTTCCTTCAGGGCAGGCTCTTCTGCTTTTGTGCTCCTGGACCCGGAGAGCAGGAATGAGGATGCTAATAATTTACAAGCAGAGATAAGAGAGCATTTAGAGGAGGAGGTCAATCAGATAAAAATGCCACACACATACTAGGAATTTAGCTGAATCTTTCGTCTGTTCGGAAAGGGAAGGCTGGGAGGATGAAGATGAAGATGAGCGTCAGCGGCAGGCTTCTGGCAGTCTGCCTGTTTTTCACACACTTGTGGTTGAGTTCAATCCATCTTTAAACAAGGTAGGGTGACTCATTTCATCTTTTCTGCTTCCTTTTTCTCTTCTGCCTCCATCAAAGGCTTGAAAGATGTGTTCACGTTGCTCTCAGTTTACCTTCCAACAGGAACATTCTTTGAAAAACTGACTCTGCCACACTTAGTTGAATGGGCACATGTATTGTGGGGTGAGGAGAGAGGGAGGCCCAGAAACTCCCATTGGTCTTGGTGTCTTGGTGACTCTGGACTCACCCTCATCTGCTGCAGCGAGGATGAGACTTTACCATGACTCGGGTTACAAAGCGCTTCGTTCCCCCACCCACAATTCCAAAGCACATTAGGGATCTTGTGTTTCAACAACACCTCCATGAATCTTGAAAATCAAGAGACTGTCTACTCAGGGAACAGTAAAATTGCATGGCAGAGGTGAAGAAAGCCATCCCAGGGGAAGCTAGTAGGAGAATCTAGTTTTGGGGGGACCCTGATGTTCTCACAAAACAATCTTACAGGATGGCTCCACACAGCGCTCTCCTTCAGCCTCCTGCCTAGAGAGAGAAGGGTGATACCTTTGATACTGAAAACGAGCCTTACAGTCTGCTCTGTTCTTCTGTCATAATCTCAGTTTGTGACAGGACTGAAGCCAGACCAGGACAGTAGGCCCAGAACCAATGGGGAACGAAGTTTCCACCTACCGCACTTAACAACCAGCCCCTTCCTGCTCGTTTTCTGAAAAAAAGAACAAAATTGAAGCTTGGATTCTTTCTTTAAATTTTTGTTTGTATATTGTTCTGTCCTGTTTTATCAGAGACCTTCTGCAGATAATAAGCCCTCAGCCTTTGTCTGTAGATTTTGCTCTCTTTGAATGGGTGTATTTACACATTTTAATCATTTTGATTTTCATAAATTAAAATTAAGCCTTTTTGGTTTTGGCAACCCAGAGCTTTTTGAAGCAGAGTTGAAAAGGCTTTCAATCATGCAAGAGACTGACAATTAGCTCATTTTTTTTTTTTTAAAAAAAGCTTTCCCCCTTCCTATTTCCTCAAAAGTTAGTTCTCAGAAAACAATCCATTTACTGTATGTGCCCTATTTACCAGCAAGGTTAAAGGTTCAGGAAAAGAAAGACTTCAAAATATTTACATTAAAGCAGATGGTTCTGCAGAGCAGGAGCTGTCTTAGCCCCTGAAACAGGCAGGGGAAGCATGGTGGCCACGAGTCGGCCTGTTCTCTTTTTCTCCTGAGAATGTGGTCCTCTCTTCTTTCTTGTGATGTTCATACATCATAGCTAAGGTCCTTAGGACTCCAGGAGAAGATCTGACTGCTGACACATGTCTACTATTTTCTAATATATTCATTTTTTGAAATGAACAAGTTGGTGAGTTAAAGTACATAATATGTGTGATGGTCAGCATGGTGAGCTTCTGCATTCATGACAGGTATTTTGCTCAGAGTTTAACACATTGGCACAGAGATCTTCCTATGCTAATGTGGTTGCTAGGCAATATCTTCTCTAGTTTGTGGATTTGCAAAGCAAGGATCCGACACTACTACTACACACAGCTACTATACACAGCCATCACACATGCACGTAGCTACTGCACACACCCATCATACATGCACATGCTACTGCACACATCCATCATACATACATATGCTACTGCACATATCCATCATACATACATATGCTACTGCACACACCCATCACACATGCACACAGCAACTGCACACATCCATCACACATGCACACAACAACTGCACATACCCATCACACATGCACACAACTACTGCACACATCCATCACACATGCACACAACTGCCCACATCCATCACACATGCACATGCTACTGCACACATCCATCATACATACATATGCTATTGCACACACCCATCACACATGCACACAACTGTACACACCCATCACACATGCACACAGCAACTGCACACATCCATCACACATGTACACACCAACTGCACACACCCATCACACATGCACACAGCTACTGCACATATTCACCAGACATATACATACCTACCACAGACATCATGTCCACAAAAGCCATACCCATTTACACACAGTGCAGATACCACACACATGAACCTCACATACTTACACCCACATTACACATATGTCACCTGTCTAGGCACACACTCACTGCACACACAGGTACCACAGATGTCTACACTCATATCCACCCATGGACCCACCCATACACTTGTGGGTGTACAAACATAGCCAAGAACACACACACCGCAGACATGTATCATACAGACATACCCACACATACACCGTAGACATCTGTTCCATAGACACTCAGGCACAGACATGCAGTCCGAATCATCATATACACACACCACAACCTATGTCACATGTATACATGCACACTACTCATATGACCATATTACACACACACACACACACACACACACACACACACACACACATGCTTAGGTGCTCACACATTCTCATGCCTCAAAGTCACCTCCACTTCTGCTGAGGCAGCACTGCAGGCACAGGTAAGCTTCCAGGTAGCCTGCGCCCTTTTTAAAAGGACAGCGTGGTGCCGAGGAGCTACTGTGTGCAAAGTAAGCGGTAGGTGAAATCAACCAGACTTGAGGAAGCCTGAGCTAGCCTAAGGAAAGGTTCCCAAGCAAGTCAGCCCTGCCCAGACCAGCACCTCTCTGAGCACGAATAACTAGGCAGTGGCTAATTGAGAAATGTTAATTTTTTAATAGGCATAAACAAGCCATCCTGAGCAAATTGGGAACTGTGGACATCTAGAAAGGCCTAGAAGACCAACATGGCAGGATAGTGGTTGGTGTGGAGGGGTGGTGGATGGTTTGTTTTTCCTTTCTCCTGTTTGCCCTCCTCAAACACCAGCCATGACTTGTGTGGAAGGCTTTCCATAGTTTACCAGTCCTTCCCTGGCTCTGTCTCGTCACCGATTCTCAAAGCTTTCCCCACCCTAACTAGCTGAGAGGTAGAGGCCTGCCTGGGGCCCAGGAGCCTCTGTCTGACTAGCTGCTCCACCTCTCAGCCTAGAACCCTGCAGAATCACTAACTGACTCAGCACTGACAGTCAAGAGCAGAGGTGGCCTTTGCCTCTTGAAGTCCCCGGGGAGGCAGTGGTCAAAGCTGGGGCCTCTACCATTTTGACTCAGGCAGAGGGCTAGAGCAAGCAGGGCCTGGAACTGCACAGGTCAGTGAACTTGCAGGTGTGCCTTGATGTCACTGGCCAGGCACAGGCCTTTGGAAGGGCTGCATGGCGGGCAGCTCCGCTGAGCCCAGATACTTTGGATTGCAAGCCAAGGCACACCATCATGTGTCAGCTTTGTGACGGGAGGTAAGCTGACTCCTGCTAAAACTCAGTTTCCTTAACCCAAATGAAGATAACAAGGCAGCCTGGGAGGCCTGTGAAGAGACTCTGAACTAATGTTGGAAGCCACCAGAAGAGAACAAACCGGAGCCTCAGCCTGGGTAGCCGGGATGATTATTAGAAAGGCGACCATTTACAAACCCGTCTACATAGACACTCAGCATTGACACACACAGGGCCTCTGAACTAGACCCGGCCTTAGAAAGAATGGCCATCTGAGAGCCAGTCCAGCCTTGAAATTGGGCTGGCTTTTGAGATCCTGCTAAATCAAGTATAAAAAGAAACACGCCCATGATTACAGAAGTGAGAACCCAGTGAGTGGGCGGGTAGATGCCGAGAGGTAAATTGAGTCTAGTATTTGGAGACTACTGTCTGCCTTAGTCATTGTGAGTCAAGGCCACACGTTCCCTCAACTGCATAAAGGCAAACTGATCTCAAAAGTACTTTAGTATTAGGAAAAGATATGTGGTTCTAGAAAGTTCAACCAGAGCCCTTTGCCAGAGGTCTCAGCAAAGATAACCAAGAGATCCTGCCGAGACTGTGAGATCCTCATCACTCTTGACACTTCATCAAAGAACTCAGTGGGCTTCATTTGAAAGGAGCCAACCTAGCTCCTTCTGCCTTGAAATGTCCCCTATGGAGCAGGGGAGGAGAAGAAATTGTTCCCTTGGAAGTTTTAAACCCCCCATCCTGGGTTTGCTTTCTCTTTCTGGCATCTTTGTGAAAACATGGAATCAAAGAGTTCTGCTTTGGAAAGAGCTACCTAAAGCCCATGCCGCATGAGAAGCCTTCCACCTCAGATGTGCGCAGAGCCCTTGGCTTAACCACAGCCTTGCTGTGGTTGACATATATGCAGATCTAGCTTCACGCCAACCTGCAAACTTTTCAGAGATGCTGACCTGGGAGGGAGAGGAAGGAGTCGAAAAGACTGGGAACAAGTGTTTCCCAAAGGAACCTATTCTAAAAGTCTGCAGGAGACCAGACACTCTCCCATTTCTGGGAAAGCCCAGGGAAGGAGTGAAGCTGGACCACAAGCTTTTGGGAAGAATCTGGTGGTCTTTAGGAGGCAACACAAGTTCTCTGAGAGAAAGTCATTCCATGCTAACCTCATTTCCTGTTTTGACGAGCTTCACCAGCACAGGCGATTAGGGGAATGCCCCAGAAAGTGTGTCTTACTTTCAGTAAAGCATTTGAAAACCTCTCCTCCTATCCTATCTATTTATGGTTTGAGATGGGCTAGATGACAGAGAGACTAGGATTCATAATTGCTCAGACAAAACATCCCTAGAGAAAGCCAACTCACAACCTCGTGTCACTCCTGCTGACCTGTTGGCCAGGCCACTCAGGAGATCTCACATTCTCCAGTGCTTCCTTCCACAGTCAGGTGTGGTCTGGAAAGACTGCCGCTCTCCCCACCAGGAGGTTGAGTGGGGACAGCGTTAGCCTGAGGTTGGATGCCAGGGATGTCTTGAGAGGCATGATCTTCCCTGAGACCAGCATGGCTTTATCTTGCCTGTGTTTTATACCATCTATCACTTTTTAAAATGACTTGTAAGGAGTCACAGAAGGTATATTTACCAGACTTGTGGGTCACACAGAGCTCTGAGGAAGAAACATCTGACTCAAGGACTGAGGATGAGAAGACCACGGTGAGACACAACACACCATGGACAGGCTGCTTAAGAACACAACCTGCGTTAGGGTTAAAAAAAAAAATTCTCCCAGCTGTGACACTAAGCATTTGAGTGTGGCCAAGGATGTGAAAAACCAAACTGTCACCTTTTAATTCTTTCCTTAAGACTCAACTTCTTTTAGGGATGCTCAAGTGACATTCTGAATCCCTCCCCTGCAGATCTGAGGGCGCCTCGGTGTGTGAGCAAAATAAACCCAAGATGATAAAGTGCTTAAAAAGGGAAAGCTCTGAAATTCTAAATAGTATTATTCTCTGTCTAAGGTGCTTTCCCTCCAACTTAAAAAAAAAAATAGAAAGAAATCTGACAGTCTCTGAGTGATAAGAAGAAAATGATTCAGCTTTGGCTTCTCTCTCTACATCTCTAACCCCACGTTGGTAGAGCTGGCTCATTGGTAGAGGTGGCTCAGCCCTCTCCCTGAGCCCATTACTATTTTTTTTAATTACATAAATTTTCTGTGTGTAAGTGTTTTGCCTGCATGTATGTATGTGCACAAGGTGAGTGCAGTGCCCACAGAGGCCATTAGAGGGCGTTGGATCCACTGAGTTACAGATGGTTGTGAGTCACCATGTGGGGCCCATTTCAAAAACTGCAAATCCTTATGGTGGCAGCCTTTCTACCTCTCTTCTCCCAAAATGCTAAAATTCTTGGATTACAGTAATTACACGTGTAGGTTCAGAAGGCTCCTTCTCTATGACTGGGTCTCCAAAGAGGCAGATGCAAGAATTGTCTCAAATGAATACCAAAGGACAGGCCTTGGACTCTTTGCAGGAAATTTGAAGTTCTTTTCAATCATCTAGTGCAGGGAATGCTTCCTTTGCTGCTGCTCAAACCCTGGCTCAGAATCTAGATAGATGCTTGAGGGAGGAGGGCAGGCCTTTGCAAAGTTAACCAACAGAGAGAGCTAGCTCAAACTCTTTCCACGTCCACCAGAGTTTCTCTTCCAGTTAAGGGCTTGCTGCTCCCATGTGCGGGGCTAACTCCTGTACTCCTCGTGACATTGCCTTTTTGTGATATGTATGTAGATATATATTCCCTTCTGAATTGTTCATTATAACAGCTGCAGCCACAGGAGACACTCAGCTTATACGAATTAAAGTCGAAAGGAATTAAAAGATCAGATCCTCAGTTATATTAAATGTTCAGGGGCCACATCAGCTGAAGGATACAATAACAGACAAGGTGGTCCTAAATCAGTGTTGCTCAGTCTTGTCTTAGCAGTTGTATTAAATGTATGTAACTTACAATATAATTTACAATAATAGAAATGTTACAATATTTATGTTATAATTTATAATATAATTTATGATAATATACATATCCTCAAGCATATTAAATGTCCAGTGGCCACATCTGCTGAAGAATACAGTAGCAGACAAGGTAGACCAGTGTTGCTCAGTCTTGGCTTACCATTAACCATTCTTGTGTTGGCTCAGTGGTTAAGAGCACTTGTTGCTCTTCCAAAGGACTCAGGTTCAATTCCCAGCACCCACATGGTAGATCACAACTGTCTGTAACTCCAGTCCCAGGGGATCCAACATCCTTTTCTGACCTCATTGGATATCACGCACCCATGTGGTACACAGACATACAAGTAGGCAAAACAAATAAACAAAAAAAAAAACCGTACATACACAAAATAATAAAATAAAAATTTTAAAATGTCTGTGGAGAATTTCAAAATGTCAGTGTTTGTTCCTCATGTTATCTGTTTCCCAATTCTGATGCTTTGGATCTAGGTGAGTCCTGGATGTTGAGGGTTTTTGTTGTTGTTTTAATACGTAACTTGTGAGTAATTCCATTTTCTGGTCAAGGTCAGAATTTTGTCCTAAAAGCATCTAAAATTATATGGTCAATTCTCTTTCACTTTTTCTCTTATTATCCTTATGAGCGAATCAGCCCACAAATGGCTGTAAAGATTTTTTTTTTCTGGTCTTTCCAAAGCCTGTGACTCCCATTTTTTGTTTGTTTGTTTTTGTTTTTTGGTTGAGGCCATAATACCCTACTGAGTAGAGGTGGGAGATGAGCAGAGGGTGGCCTGTGTTCTGTTTGAGAACACAGGAGAAAGAAGGATATCTGGGGGAGTCATGATGGCTCGTGGAAGCCCCTGTGCCATGGTAGGGGTATATCCAGAGAGGACTGTGTGAACCTCTGCAGGGCACATGTGCAAGCCTATGTTTGGGTCTAAGCTCCTTGTCACCTCCTGGAACTTCATCTCCACTTCCTGTGTGACCCCTCCACATTGCTTCCTTCTCTGCTAGAGCCCAAGCAAATGCACCTAGCACAGGAGACATTCTCCGGGCATTCTGCTGAAGAAAGGTGCTGCTAGAGACACCCCACTGAAAACTTATTTCTTCCACAACTCAATGCTTTTTTACTTTCCAGGAATATAATTGGATAAACTTGGACTTGAGAACAGATAAGCAAGGAGAAGATTGGTTCTGGTGAGCATCTGAGTATGAAGATCAGGGAGGGCTTGTGTCCCACCACTCCTGCTGAGCAGGGGATGGAGGATGGCCTGGATCCTCATCCTACTGCTCCAGCAACCAGCTGCAGAGATGGAGGCTTAGCATCACCATGTAGTTAGAATGCAGATACACCTGTTGCTGAGAAGCACCAAGATGATGGACAACACATGTCTGCTGCACTGAGTGCCAGATGCTGTGGACAGTCTTGGGGATAAAACAGCACATCTGCCTCCATACTGAGAAGGACAGTGAGACACACAGACAATAGACAAACAACAATAGTCACTTCTAATACTCTGCAGAAAATAAGAGATACGAAATGGAAGGGGTGAAGGTGTCTCTCGGAACTTGGTATTCAGGGAGGCTTCCCAGAGTCTCAACATTTGGGTGAGAACTGGACAATATCCCTGGGCCGTTCACCCAGGGCCTCTGTGATGAGCCCCATGACCAATTAGCAAACTGATGTTGAGAGTATAAAGTAGTGAGCACAGCCGCTGAGTTATTCTTGGATTTCTGCTAAGCTTGTAAGTGAAAACTAATAGACTCTTGGAAGGTGACTACAAATGGCCTCTTTGGCTACATTCCCAGGATGGTGAGTGTGTTCAGCTTACAATTGGGGATGAGAAGAGAGAGAACTCTGTAGAGGGGATGACTGGCCATTTAACCATTTCAGAGGATATATGAGTGCCAGTTATCTGATCTGAGGAATGGATTTGGGAAATCAGGACACCTGGATGAAACATCCATGATATACACAGTTCTTCACTTCTTGAGCCAAGCCTACTTATAAGTAGGCTACATATGCCAGGGAGGTGGGAACAGAGGCCATCCCATCTTGTCTCCAGAACATGGCACACAGTAGGCCCCATAAGAAATTTATTATGAATTGAATCTGCAAATCAGTGATTATGTGGGGGTGTAGAGAAAGTAGGGAAGCAGAGAAAGGGGGAGTTTCCCATTGTAGCTCAAAGTTGAGGTCGATCTCTATTTGGGCAAGTTATCAGCTGTGACCAGGATGAACATGGACAGACATGGACAGATCCCAAGGCTCTCAACTGTTGGCCTGCCAACAGTGACTCCAGAGAGATCTTCTAGAAAGGAATAAAAAGTGGAACAAGCATGACTGAGTACTGAGATTCACGCTCAACACACTTTGAAACACGCCGTGGTGATCCATGTGATTATGACAATCTTGACATGTAACCTTGGAGAAAGTTACCTTAAGTTCAAACTTAGTGTCCTTAGTGTGTCTGTATAGCTAATTAACAGACTAGTCCATTTTCTTTAGTTTTGCCTTTAATGAAGAAAAGATCAAGACATGAGGTCCCGATAAGTGGGAAACTAACCAAAGAAGACTATCACTGTAGGCCCATCCTTCACCAGTGAGCACGGAGGTCCGCCAGAGCTCTCCGGAGTTACAGGCCATTCCCAGGGGAAACCCTTCACCTGCCTTCTAGCTGCGATCAGCAGGCAGCAGGTAAAGGTGCTGCTGGGAGCACGTCCTGGTTTTTCTGTGTCTGTGTCATTTTCGATCAACTGTGTCATGGGGCTTCCTGTTTCAGCTCCCAGTTATTCTGAAACAAAAATATGCAAGAAAAACATAGGTCACTGCCAACCGCACCGAGACAACCCTCCAGCACATGGAAACCGAAAAGGGAGACAGATCATAAACGCCGTTGTGAGCAGAGGGTCAAATCAATAACACATCTGTTCACATAGTGATATCGGAAATCAAAGAGTGGTGGTAAGGTATGACAACCTTCTAAAAACCATTTGGGGGAGATCAGAAAGACAAGAGTACCAGAATCTCACTGTCTTGTATGGGGCCACCCTGTTGTGACTTCCCCATGGGGTCTGATGCCCAGTGAGCTTTGAGGCTCTACTTCTCTGTGTGTTCTTGTTGACTTTGCCAGAGACTCACACAGGACTTAGAAGATCCCCCAGGTGATGCCTTGAGCTCCCACCCCGAAAGACCCAGAGCAAGGAATTCCAATTTATGGAAGGTGCAGAGCCCCTAGTCACCTCTCTTCTCTGAGACTCTGAAGATCACAGCTATGGGCTCACTTGAGAGAAGGAAAAAAGTGAGACAACCTCCCCCGCCACACACACACACACACAAACACACAACCAAGCAGAGGTTGCAAGGACAGTTCAAAGCTGACAAAAGTTCCAGAAAGACCATGGTTCTATTAATAACTGCATTGTTGCTTGAGGCCCCTGTGGTCAGCCTCCCAGGATGCACCCTGCTTGCAGATCACATTCTCAGCTCTCCCAAACAAGTGAAAGGGTATTTCCAAAGGCAGAGTAGATACAGAGAGGCAGATGGTGCCACGCCCCCAAAGGGCATGCTGTAGACCCACAAAGCCAGCTCTGCACTCTCAAATCTGCTGTACACACACACACACACACACACACACACACACACACACACACACGAGCAGTTTTTCCACAAGATGGCTGGGGACAATACTCCCATGGGAGGAAGGTCAACTCTAAGCTGCCCACTGTTTCCAGCTGTGATTCTGAACAACACCGCTGACAGCTGAGAAGGTGGTACCACTCAAAGCTTCCTGGGACATCCCCCTGCCCCCCTGTCCCTTTTGCAGACGGCCTATTTAAGATACCACCCTGGGTCCACCCTAAGCAACAGTGGGTCCTGTACTTCCCTGGGGCCTTTTGTTAATGGCTCACATTCTTCTGCAACATCAGTGGAGGGAGTGTATGATTTTTGGAATAGCTCCATCCTTCCCCAAGAGATTCTTTCACAATGCTTGGTGTACAAAGGACATGAAAAGTAGGAAACAGGGAGAGCGGCTCAGACTGGTGTATTGTGTGTTTCCCAACACGTGTGCTGCTGCTGCATGAAGTTAGGAAGTCCTGCAGAGGGCAGCTTGCCCAGCCATTGAGCTCTGACTGGCATTCTTCTAAGGACCCTCTCTGGGCTGCAGGTCACTAAGAGCAAAGCTGCTCTGGGGCCCGAGCCTCTTGATACTGGTAACTGTGATGGTCTAGTGCCTTTACGTTCCTTCAAAGGCCCCTGTTGGCGGTGGCAGCAGGGAACTTTCTGGAAGCCGAAGAACCTGGGCTGTGTGACACCTACAGTCAGGAGGAACAGTACCCACCCCCGTCCCCGCAGTGAATCTCTTGGGAAAAGCAGCTTCCCGTTTTGTGTCCTGTGAGCCAGCATTTTCTGACCGGGCTCACAGCATCCGCCATCTGGCCCAGGATTTCATCTGCAGCGCCTTCCTGGGTGGGCAAAGAGAAACAGGAACTGAGTGACGCACCAGTGGCTGACAGGGGTGGAAGGGGAAACCAGCTTCCTTTAGTTCTACCAACGAAGCAGAGGCAGCTGAGTGCCCTATCCTCGCCAGCCTGCCTCTTCTGAGTGGGATGCAGGACCCAGATGGAACAGCCCAGGCAGCTGCAACATGGCGCACCCAGCCAAGTTGGGTACAGAAACTGCTCGAGGTAGTCAGGCCTTACAGACATAGCAGGCCAGGCATACAGAAGGAGGAAGTGGACACCCTTCCCAAGGTCACATTGGAAGGGGCACAGCTGGACTGGGACTTGGGTCTTTCCCACCTAGTTCCCATGGGCTAGTGGCCAAAGCTGAGAAGTTTCCTGAATTCCAGCTCCCCATTACAAGGCCAGGATTAGCTGGCCTGGGAGCTTTTGCGTGGAGGAACCCAATTCCTGTGGACCCCATACTGGGTGACTATCTAGTTAACATTGGAGAAACCCAGGCTAGTCCATCCAGATACTATAAGAAGTTTGTTCCTAATGCTAAGTGAAACTCAAGAATGGCTTCCATGATCTAGTGGACACTGAGAGTGGGTAGAGACGACCCATGAGCCTCAGGAACTGGGATGGGCCTGAAGGGGGACCTGGTCACACATGGGGCCATGTTATTCTCTGCTTTGGTGAGCTTTGCTGTCCTTGGGGATCTTTAATAGTCACTATTAGCACCCCACCACCACCACTATGGACACACAACTTTATTTCTCCCAAGATGTTATGAACAGTCTGGGGGCTACACATACCATACTGAAGTGTGTGCTCACTGGGGACCAGAAATTCAGTCCAGGCTAGCGGTGTCCACACAGGGAATGAGGCACAAACACTTGATGCCCCCTCCCCCATCTGTCTTGTTTCTCATCAGGGTTCCTGTGTCCAGAGCTACAGCCATTATCTCCAAGCAGATTTAGAGCCTTTGGGGGTGGGAGACTCCCTGGAGAAACTGTTACAGAGTGCTCCATGAATCATTATTAACTACACCTGACTCAGAAAGTGACTGTGTACTGTATGGAGGCTTTTAGCCCCCGGGCAGCAGAGCCTGAGTCTTTCCCAGAGTTGTTCTGACACCCAGCCTTTCTCACCCACCACTGAGTACAGCATCCCATCTGCCAGAGTGTCCTTGATGTGTGTTTTCACTCAAGCTTGGCATCGATCCTCTCAGAAGGATATGCCAAGGCCATCTCTTACTGACCCAGCAGAGCCCAAAGCACCAGGATCCCAAAGTCCAGATTGACTGTCATGCCCAGCTTTCCACCCAGCATCCTGGTCCTCACATGCTAAGTATCCTGGAATGGCCAGATGTTCGTAAGTAATTCAAATACCAGAGCCTCAAGGATCTTGCAAGTTGGCTCACCTTTTAATAATCCTTAGGTACCTCTAGGAACTGCCTCCATTTATATCAAAGGTACAAATTGGCAAAGGGTCTGCAGCTAAAGGTCTGATCTCCTTAGGTTATCTTCTGGTCTCATCTTCCCACACCCTTCTTTCTCCATTTTTGCTAGATAAAAATTATTTTTTCAAAGAACGAAACCTCATGGACACTTCAGCAGATTTATGTAGCCTGACTGGCTTTGTGAGAGGCCAAAATCATAGAAATCCCTGCTGTGCAGTCACTGGTAAATGCCCAGGGCCTCCAAAAAGCTGCATTCACCAGAAACAACCCAGAGCCACGGTCCTTCAGGCATGCCAGCCTGGCCCTGAACAGCAAGCAGTTCTCAATGCAGGTCTGTCTCCAGACCAGACCATTTTCTCTGCAGCAGCATGGAATCACCTGAGGATGCATTAGATATGCAAACTCACAAGCTTCCCCCTGGGTCTTCTAGTTTGGAAACTCTGGGGGTAAAGCCCAGGAACTGGGGTTGTCTTCACAGCCCCCCCAAAGTAGAAATGCAAAGGGTCAGTGGATGACCCTTTCCAGAGATCCCCACGGTGGGCAAGAAAAGTGTACGACTCCAAAGGCATCCAAAGCTTGGGGAGGCTGTAGGGAAAGCCTCCACCTCCTGCTTTTTCTATTACACACCTTCACAGCACAGATCTGAGCTAGAGCGCTCTCCAATCCACGAGGCAGAAATTCTCCCACATCCACCTGTTCAACCAGCCAAGACCCATCAAGGCCTCCTCTCCCCAGCCTACACAGACCTGCTGAGCATACGGGACCCTGAGGTCTCTTGACATTTCCCTTCAATAAAAACAGAACCGTGTCACCAGCTCTGCGTACCTTGCTGTCACCCTGGGGAGGAGGTGGATGCAAAGCCGCCCACCTTCTAGTCTGGTCACGCTAAAGTGTCAGAGTACCAGATACAACAAAACATTTGTACTGAGACATGCGGGAAACACAGACGGGCAGCTCAAAGATGGGTTGAAAACCAGTTCAACAGCAGCAACAACAAAAGGTCTAACCTTGTACAGCAAGTGTGAGAAAAAGAAGGAGAAAAGAAAGGGAGGGATAGAGGGAGGGAGGAAGCAAGCTAGAAAGGTGTAAGTATGTTACAGGTAAGATGTTTGTCACTCAGTTACCATGGTCACCTTTGCAGAGATGGGGCCACAGGCAGGGTGGAGTACTTGGGGACTGTGGGGACTTAGAGTGAGTTCACTAAGTACAGGCTGGTCAGACACCAGTAGAACCCAGGTCCCACTCACTGTCTTCCCCAAAGGTGTGAGCGCCCTTCCTTGGAGAACAGAACACTGTCACTCCGGCCTCTCTGCCTCGGGTTCTGATCTCTTGAGGGTTTCAGGGGAAGACGCAAGCTTTGCAAGATCCTGACCAGGACCCCTACCCCCACCCCACCCCCACCCACGTACCCCTGCACAACTACAGGGGCTGGAGAAAGCCTGCCAGCCCAGCCTCCACCCAGACCCCAGGGCCACAGAGACCTGCACAACAGCAAGCCGATCCAGCCCTGCTTTAGCGTCAGGGACACCGGCCCCGAGGCTAACCGAGGCAGGAAGGAGGGAGGGGGCTGCTGCCTGACACCAAGCTGTCTGCCCTCTGTGAAATGTGACCTGACTGAATTTTGAAAAGTACCAAGGAGGAGTGTCCTCAAATCCTACACAGGAATAGAGTGGAGAGTCAGCCAGACCCGAGGCCAGTTCCTCTTGGTAGCACCGAATAGAAGAGTGGGAATTAGGAATCCGTCTCCCCACAATAAAAGTCAACACTGTAAAATAAGCAACTAATTGAAAACATGGCAACTAATTATGTAACCGTGGAAGAGAGCAATTAGTGAAAGGAGGGCAGAGAGGAAGAAAAGATTTTTGTATACCATAATCTTAAAAATAGAAGTAAAAGCTTCAAATCATACCCAGTTGTCTATTGTACACCCCTCTTTTAGCTGCTGAAAAGGTTAATAATTTTCCTACCGAAACTGAATGTGGGTTGTGAAAGAGCATTAAAATGAAGAAAATTTCCCCGCGGCTGCTAATGTATTATCACCAAAGCCATCGAGTTTCAGTATGAGTTCTTTGTATTTATTTGTGAAAACAAAGATCACATCAGCAGAAGCCTCATCCTAATGATTGTCCTGGAGTGTCTGGGTTATTTTAGAGGGAAAAAAAGAAGACCCTCACATGTATGTACACACACACACACACACACACACACACACACACACACACACACACGGCAAGTCAAAACAACAGGTTCGAGGTGGAGGATATGCTTAACTCAATTCTATCATCTGAAAAAAAAAAGCATTATCTTATGTAAAACATTAACATTTGTTTACAGTTTGTCCAGATATGAGGCTCCCTTTGTATGTCCAGTAGTTGAAATTTTTGTCTATTGTATGGCCAGGTAGAGAATTTATTTTTAAAAAAAACTGTAATGTTTAACACTCTCAAAAGTGTAATTGTAGCCACATCATAATTCCATGTGGAAGACTTAGGAGTAAAATACAATTTAAATTCTCCTTTCAAAAGATCAAAATCCTGAGCTTGGAGACATTTCTGAGCAGGTGGGACGGGATGAAATGAGAGGTTTAGGTGCTTTTAACCAAAACGTGTCTCAGATGCCAGGTGAACAGGTTGTTCTCTGAAGTTTTAAAAGAAACCAGATGATGAAGTGGTTAATGAGGCTGTGAGGTGCTCAGAGACTTCTCTGCATGTATTTCCATCACAACATAAACACCAGAATGAAAAAAAAAAAAAAAAAAAAACCCTGCAGAAGGAACCCTCCAGAGGTCTCACATCACCGAACAAACTGTTTTTCTACCTATTTTGTGTTGCGGGCTTTTGTTATCAACCCAATCGGCAAATTGTGGCCAATTTTGTCATGGTGTAAGCAGACATTTTGTTCCCAAACTGTTTTCAACATTTTAGCTACCAATTACAGTCAATGAGAAAATTAACAAGCCACAATACAAACAGAAAGGGTACTTCTTCTGTACCCAATTAACCCCTTTTAAGGTTAAAAATGCATAGATGTGCACTGGTAATATATATTTGAAAATAGAACTCTAGTAAATTCATATTCTGAAACAACCTAATCAGCCTTTTGTGGAAAAAAAGAATCCTTAATGATTAACCTGCTGATGGGATTTTGAAACCAGCCGGGAGACATTCTCTGGTTCTGACCACCATGAGACCCTGAGACTACCCTGTTTAAGGACACACTGTATCATTATTAATTTACAAAAAAAATTACAGAAGCCAGAAAAAGCTTGAAAATGCAGATGAGACTCCCTGGGAGTCAAATGAATTAAACCAAGGTTTTAAAAAAGAAATCACCAGTTAAGCAGCTATTTACTACTGAAAATAAACGACACCCACGGAGTTCAAGCAATATATTAATATTGAAACCAAACGGCAGTCTTACACCACAAATCATTTCATTAAAAACAAATAAGGAATGGCACCTAGTTAAAATGCAAACGCATGGGTTTATTTGATGAGGCATTAAATATTTAGATCAAGACGAGATGGAAAACTGGCATGGCTCCCCCTGCCCCTTTTTGTTGTTATTATTGTGTATGATTCCAAGAAGACAAGGACAGCGAAGAAGCCAGAAAGGACCCTTTCCTAAAGATTCAAGAATGACTTGGAAGGCAAGCAGAATGTGAGACGCAGGACCAAGTTCAGAAAGCTCTGCTTGTCCCCGTCCCTCAGGTTCGAAGGCACAGCAATGTGTACATTTTTAGCCTTTTCAAATACCAGCATGCCCACACACTGCCTCAGATTAAACCAAGGAGAAAATGACACATTCTGAAACCATTTTCTACAGCTACTTTCCTGATAACACTGAGGCGCTTACAATCAAATTAATGAGTTCTTAAAAGCCCAAACAACTCTCCACAGAGAGACAGCATCGTTCACAGCAGCCTGCACGCCGCTCTGTTTTTCAGGCAATTCTGCAAGTATCAATCTTTGTTATTAGTGTTCAGGAAAGCTCGGTGTTTCACCTCTATTTCAGACAAAGACACTGCTCAGTGCTCTGAATACTTCAACTGAGGACTGCTTTGAAAAAGCCCACAGAGACTTCACAGTGCTTCCCTGGATCTCAAACAATGTAGGAATTGGTAGATTCTTGTCTCTTTTGCCTTTGCATAACCTGTTCATATTTGAAAATTCTTTAAGTAGCAAAGAGAGGAAACACCCACAGAGTCTAAGGAGGCATTGTTTCTTCAGAAAGTCAATTTCTTCATAAACAGCCACCCCTAAATAAACAGTGAGGAGGACCCAAGACAAGCAACCTTTAGAAACTCAGGAGGATGGCTGGACAAAGAGATTGTCAGAACGCTCAGCACAAGGAATTTTAAGTCATTAGCAAGGCAGTCACTTTTATTTGTGGTCAACCTAAAAGATTCTCAGTGAAAGGTTGACATGACTTCTGGTACAGTGGAACGGATGAAAACACCAGTGAGCTATTATCTTCCACTCCAGAGTGTGATATTTAGTAACCTGCCTGAGATTCAGAAATGCTTCAGTCTCCAGTTCTCTCAGTCCTATGAGGCAGTGGCCCTCCAAGCAAGCCGTCTGCCTTGAGGAAAGTACCAGCATTTAACACAAGAGAGATAGAACAACTTTGAAACACTACTGTGATTTAAAAGTGACTGGGAATTTCAAGACAAAAGAGGTCACCAACATTTGTCATTTTCAGAGAGTAGTTGGTGAGAATTTTACCTCAGAATACCCTCTGTTCTCGTTCAGCAAACTGAGCACTCAGAACAAGCCTGCCAGGAGCACCTACCGCCCTGGTAAAACCACACACAGCCCCGTCGCCCTCCCTGTGTGAGACTTGGGAAATGATGGTGGCTTTAGTCATCTGGAAAAAGCAAAGCATGACATGGTTTTGAAGGGCTTTTCTTCAGAACATCTGTTCTTTTAACTCTGCCTTACCACAACAGAAAAGTTCAAGTTCACACTCCATTGTGCTTGTGACCCGGGAATTTCTTAAGAGCAGGGTGGTTGCACAGCCCCCGAGCTCTTCCTGAATAAATGGTTAAGACTTTTTCTTAAAAAAAAAAAAAAAGTTCAATTTTTGTGGAAAGTATACATAAACATAAGAACTCTCCTGTATTAAAAATTAATGTTTTAGCACCAGTATCTGACTTGTAACCTAGCTGATTTATTGTTCTCTTTTTCACACACACAAAAATGAACTTGTCAACACCAAATCTTTTTAAACTTTGTTCTATTTAAAGACATTCCTAAGCATAAGTAAAATATGGTTTTTTTCTCCCATTTACCCTTTTGTTTGAAGTCAAACTATCACTTATAAAATCATGACAGTAATTTTGTTAAAACAACGTGGCTTTAAAGGTTTAGACTGAGTCAGATGTAGAATTAGGCTATTAAGCTTTTTTTTTAAATACAAGATTTTTTTTTAAGGATCTATAAATAACCGCAAGTGGGATGGGTAGCTGGAGCAATAGAAGTCAGAGGAGACCCCCAGACTCAGAATGCTTTTTTTTTTTTTTTTTTTGCTTTCTACAGAGAAGAAAATAAAACTGATTGTCAGTGAAAAATTAAATATATAACAAGCAGGAGAAATTTGCAATATATGTAATACTAATTTATGAGGAAAGGCATATTATACTCCTGCAGCCTGACTCGAACCCAAATCACTGGCTACACAGTGAGTTGGTTCCAGGGCATTAGTGGATCTGCACCGGGAACAGGGTGGCTCTGCTGTAGACTCACGAGCACAGCTAAGCCACTTTGCTCTGAAGGGTGGATCTGTTAGCACAAGTCAAAGGCACCGTGGATGTCGCTGGACCCCGAAGAGTGGCTTGTGCTTCTGAGAGCCACCTAGCCCTTTCATTGATGTTAGCTGGGAAGCTCGGGCTAATTAGCTGCAGGATGCCAACCAATCTCTTTATCGAAGCCAGCTGAAAACAAAACTGAGAGACACAGCTTGTGGTTTCACAAAAAATGTATTTACATGAAATGTATTTTAAAGGGAGTTCGATCCCCAGGCACGCTGCCATCTGTGATGTGTGGTGAGTTTGACATTTAAAGATGTCAGATGTATCTACCTCCAGTCTATACTTAGCTAACATGCCACCACCCCTACCAGCAAGGCTTGTTTTGCTGATTTCCAGCTTAGAAATCTGAAGAAAGAAAAAAAAAAAAAGACTCGACGTTATTTATTTCACACCAATCCCCTCATCCCCTCTCACTTCTCACCTAAGATCTGTTCAGAAGGAAGTGGAGCAATGGGTGACCGGGGGAAGAAAAGCCAACTTTCACATGTCACAGGGATGGTGACAGAGGGACCAAACCACAGAGTCCAGAGTTGGGGGACAGAGTTATAAATGACAGCAGTGTTTCCCACCTCGTGGCCCACTTCCTCACCCCAAATTGTCTAGGAATGAGCTCTCCACCCATGTGGCTCTCCTTCACTCTTAAAAATGGCCCACAGTGCCTGGAAAAACCCAAAGAGACATCAGACATTTAATGTCACTTAGAGCTGCATCAAAAGAAGTCACACCAAGGGAGCCATAAAAGTGCCTGATAAAGACTGGCTTTAGGGTCTCTAACTGGAGAACTCAGATCCCATCATAGGCCCTGGGTCAATGTTTAGCAACCAAGAGTAAAGGCTCGCCACCCGTTCACCTCCTGGCGGGCGATGTTTGGTGAATGTGTTGGTCATTGTTCTCTCATTTCCAAATGCCACTTCCCTGCCTAATTTGTTGGGAATGAGAATTGAGCCATAACATAAATTAAGATAATCCCTCCAACGACCCAAATAGAATCACTACCCTGTAGCCAGTAACAGCCTGAGTTCTCAGAACCCCATTCCTGGGAATGTGCAGATCCTGCAGACAGAAGGGACATGGTCCTTAAGCTCCCCACATTCCTTCATCTTCATTAGCAATGTGGAGGTTGAGAGATCCTGACCCAGGACCTTAATGCAAACAAGGGTTGATGTGCAGTGGCAGTGTGACTTTCAAAGGATGTGGGGAGGAGGAGGATATTTTATAAAACTGTCCCAGCTGATTATCTGACAGTTTGTTTTTAACGTTTTTAAAAAGGCCTCTTCTCTGAACCCAGAGCTTTCATTGGAAATGCTTTGTTTTTTGTTTGCTTTTGTTTTTGTTTTTGTACAACTGTGGTATTATTTCACTATGTATCATATATATATATATATATATATATATATATATATATATATATATACTTAAAAATTAAGAAAGCATTTTAAATGGTGTTACCATATATAATTGAAAACTTTTAAAGAATACAGTGACTTTTTATTATTATTATTATTATTATTATTATTATTATTGTGCTGGGAATCAAATCTCGGGCTTAGTGTGTATGAGGCAAACACTCTACCACCCTATGTGTGTTCCCCAGTCAGGAGACAGATCTATTGGATCTGCTCTAGACATTACACAATGTATGCACATATCATACTTTTATGCTTTTAAATTTCCTGTTTATCAGTTAAAGTTGTTTTTTTTTAAACTGATAACTGTAAACAAATGTATTCAATAGTAAGAGTATAAAATCCAATGTCAAGCGCCACAGTTTCCATTCCAAATGACTGCTCTAACTGTATGGTAATTTTGATGTGTGATATTTTTATTTGCAAGGGTTTTTTTGTAATAAGGTTTATAATTTTTTTTTCAAAAAGGTGTTGACATAGTATGTAAATTTTATCTCAATAAAATTATAAAAGTTATGGTTTTTTTTTTTTTAAAAAAAACAAACCTGCACTTATGGGTTGCCCTCCAAACCCAGGAGGACCAGGCTCCCACACAGCCGGTTCTACAGGAAACCAGGGGCTCAGGGACAGTGACTGGGACCCACGACCATTGCTCTGTACCTTCATCGGCAAACAGCGCTTTCGTTTCTCTCGTGAACTTAGAGGCACCAGACTTCACTTCCTAAGAATGCTGTTCTACTTGCCTGAGCTGTGGCCTTCGTTCTAGAACTTACAAAAGCTGGGCCATGAACGCCAAGGTGAGGAAAGAGGCGGTTCACTTGGACCTGAGCACGAGGAGTCTCTTAGATCCGCCCTGCCCACAGCCCGGTTCTGCAGGCTCCTTTGTACACCAGGCTGACTGACGTTCTGGGCCAGCACACAGAAGTCCCAGGGCCATCTGACCAGCACCTCCCCTTTACGGATCCGTTTTGAGAAGGAAAATTGAGTCATAATACACACTTCTGACAGACGTCGTCCAGGCTAGTGGCAACTGCCCGCAAAATGTGTAGCCCTCTTTTCTATCAGTCTGGGTCCTCTTCCCTCCAGGTTCCAGGGACAAGCAGACAGGGAGCCCATGACCCTGTGTGCTCTGCCCTCCATCCGTCCCTCCCTCCGTGGCTGACTCGTTGTTGACACTGTCCCCACTGGTTTATTAGCCTGCACGGCTCGATTTCTGCTGCTGCCCGTTGCTAGGGAAAGAACCTTAATCGCCTAGAAAGAATAACGGTTGCAGTCTTCACTCTGCGGTGAACCAGCAGGCCCAGCACAGTTTGGAGACAAGGTAGAAATAACCCACACATGGATTTTTACTTTTTCTTCAAAAGGATAGCAATGTACACCCCACAGAGGTGTGTGTGTGTGTGTGTGTATGTGTGTGTGTGTGTGTGTGTGTGTGTGTGTGTGTGTGTGTGTGATATTATATATACAATATATACCCATCACAAGTGTCAGGTAAGGTGCATTTGGAGTGAATTTGATTTCATACTGAATTGCTGTCCTTCACCACCAACCCCGGGTGCCTGCAGGCTCACAGAACCGCTTGACTCTGTATCTCACTAAATTGACAGTCTTTATTTACTCCCCCAACCCCAGAGGGGGGAAGAAAAGCAAACCACACTGTCAAATCATTTAAAAACAAACCAAAGGAAAGTGGGTTTCCAAGTTGTAAGCAGATGTTATTTACCCACAATCCATTTCCAAGACGTCCCTTGGAAACCAGCTCCCTTTGCCTCGGTGTTCACTTAGAAGCATGGGGTCTTGCTGGTACTGATGGCACATATCTGCTTCTTGCCAGTGATAAGGGCAGGGTGAGCTGTGTCTTCACACATCCTGGGGATGTGACTGTCCCAACCCCTTTATGTGCCTTTCTGGCCACTGTTGCTGGTGGAGAAGAGCAAATGGTTCCTGTGTAGGTGTTCATATCCCACACTGAAGCCAAGTCCCAATGCCAGCTTGTGTTTTGAGAGATGTCTCCCTCCCCTCTTTGCTAGGAGGATGGTCCTCATCTCAAGGCACCACACATGCCTTACCCTTGAGGCTTCCTGAAGAGTGCACCCAATGTCAAGACTGATTTTTTGAGATGGGAGGGCTTGGTGCAAAACTGCTCACTTGAGCCTTCCCTAGGGCATTCTTGGTTCCGAGAGGGCAAGTATCTGTGGGCTGGGCTCACCGATGATGTGATGGAGAGCATGAGTCCCTAGCTTGGGACTCAACTATCATTTTAGGGTTGACCCAGACAGGCCCAGTGAGATGAATGCTGCTGCCAGTGGTCCACTGCCAGCTGTGGCCTCAGGCCCACTGTGTAACAGAAATCCTTCGAGACAAGTAAGAGCTCTAACTGTCCTCACTAGAGGGGACCAGGAGGAGGAGAGTCAACCTGCTGCACATGACAATGAAGTCAAGCCTTGAGGAAGGGCCACAGACACCCACAGCCCAGCCATCATTCTGTCCTTCTGACTGTAAAGATTTCCCTGCCTTTTCACTCAATGTCCAGACTCTCCAGCCCGCACAGACACTTCCCTGAACCCTGTGCATCTGAGTACCTGTCTACTTGATTGGACTGTGGCTTTCCAAGACAGACACTACAGCAGCCGTTCTCAACCCATGGGTCGTGACCCCTTTGGGGCTTGAATGACCCTTTTGCAAAGGTTGCATATCAGATATTTACATTATGATTCATAACTGTAGTTAAATTATAGCTATGAAGTAGCAATGAAAATAATTTTATGATCGGGGGTCACTATAACATGAGCAACTATTTTAAAGGGCCGTAGCTCAGCTTCATGTCTCCAGCTCCAGGCATCCTACCTGGAATGTCATGGCACATGTTCGTTCACCTATCTGTCTATCCCAGAGATGAGCACATGCCGGGATGGGACCTTCCATACGGACATAGGCTCAGATACAAATATTCTCAAAATCTGTCCCTTGATAGAAAACAGAAAAGAAAAACTACACTAAGATTGTTTATCTACTTAAATAACATTTGCCTTCAGAGGTTTTTGTATGTAATCTCCACAGTCAAAGCCAGGACCAGTCTGACACACCTAATCCAATATTCTGCCAAAAATTCTGGAGGACAGAGCCCAAGAAAATCTGCTTACCAGGTGAGTGGCATGCAGGGTCAGTCTAAGGTGCATACCCAGGGGAGCGTGCATGGGGTGGCCAAGGAGGGCGCTTTCTGGCCCACAGGGGCTCGGGCATGTTTTTCATAGAAAGCGTATTAGATTGGTTATTTCAACACCAGCACTATTTCCCCTTTGAGTCTGCAAGGTCCCCTCCAGTTCACTGAGTTTTTTAAATATAGCTTCATTTAAAGTCCACAGCTGCCCTGGGAGGTGAAGGGTGTATGGACTCAGACCCATCATTTGTCCATTTGTTTATCTGAAAGAAAAAAAAAAGCTTGTTTGGGCAGAAAGACCTGGTTAGTGGCCTCTAGGAGACAGATCTCCTGCTGAGAAGAGCCAGAGCCCAGCCACCAGATCCCCATACCCATGTCCTGGGGCCATCCAAAGGACACAGCCTCTGTTGTTTCAGGAAGGTCTTAGCCCATCCTAAGGGCAGAAAGGGGAGTCAGCATAGCACGGGTTCAAGGCCGTGGAGCTGCTCCCTAGCAGGAGGTTTTGACTAAACTCTGAGAAAATATTTGGTCTGTTGTTGAAACCCCGACTTTATATCACTTTGGCACATGGAGGGCACTCCATAGGTGTGGCCTACATTTCCCAGTCGCCCAAGTGAGGCCCAAGGGTGTATCTCTAGGGGTTTTAATGACACACTATGAGGAAATGCTTAGTGAGGTGTGTCACAAATGACAGGCATCCAAGCACATTCTGAGCCTCCCGAGGTTAGAATCTTAATGTATCACCCCATATTATCAAGATCTGAAGGAGCCAGGCCCAGATCTAGAAGTCAGACGTGGAAGACCACTGTACTGGGAAGACAAGGAGAGGAAGAAGTGAGAGTGGACAGACCAATTTCTCCTTTTACTGATCCAAAGTCACTTTAGACTAGTCCCTCCATTTCCAACAGCATTCAGCTATGGGCAGCCCATGGACTTCTCCCCTAGCCTGTTCCATTGCCCAGGACCTCCTCTCCTTTCACCCTCCCAAGCAATGACCCAGATTTACCCCATCATGTCTCAAAAAGCCCAGGAGGCCCTCTACAGCCTTGGGGCACTGAGCAATGTCTCACAGACCGGAAGTGGACAGAGTACCCCTGGTTCCTGTGCTTCTGAATGTCTAAAATTAGGGCTTGATGAGCCACATCTCTTGGCAGAGACAGGAGGATGGAGAATTCAAGGCCAGTCTGGGCTATATATGATTTCCAGGTCAGCTTAGGCTACAGAGGGAAAGAGAGAACGGGGCTGGATAGAGAGCTGAGTTGGTAAAGTGTCTGCCATGCAAGCATGAAGACCTAAGTTCGGATCCCCAGTGCCTATGTAAAATCTAGGTGTGATCAAGTGTATCTGTAGCCCCATCACAGGACGGGTGGAGACTGAGGGACCTCTGGAGTCCACTGGCCAGACTGTCTAACCGATCGGTGAGTGCCAGGTTCAGTGAGAGACCCTGCCTCAAACAGACAAGATGATGGGCTAGAGAACTATCGAGGAAGACATGTTGACTTCTTCATACATGCATGCACATGTGTACACACACAGAATACATATTGAGAGAAGAGAGAGGTGGGGGGAAGGGAGAGAGAGAGAGAGAGAGAGAGAGAGAGAGAGAGAGAGAGAGAGAGAGAGAGGAGACAAAAGTACACAGGCCACACTCATTTCGTGCCAGATCACAAATGCGGGGGAGGTGACATTTGGAGTAAGGCCTATCGCATCAGCCTGTGGCTTGCTTGTCTCTTTTCCTGGGGGAGTAGGAAGGTCTGCTCTTCCTGGGTCCTCCTGATTGGCTTGCAGCCCTCTTTGGGAGAGTGGCAGCCATGATCCCCAGCAAGGCCTGGTGGGCCCCTTGTGGCACCCCGTTAGGCCACCCAGGTCATTGTGGCTTTTCTGGTCCTTTGCCACAGAAGCAAGCAGGAAGCTCATTACCCGCAAAGGAGGGGATAGGATCCCGCTTGAGCCGCTCCACAACTGCAGAGAAATGTCTGTCACTTGTTTTCTCGCCTCTGCTTCTCCTCCTCAGGCTAAGGGTGCTTTCCTTTGTTTAACTTCATTTCCTTTTAATTTGTCAGTCATTTTCTTCCTTTCCCCCCTCAGTACAGAAGAGCACACACACCCGAGGCTTCAGGCATGCTAGGTAAGGAGTCTACCAGCTGAGCTGCATCCCGGCCCCTTGACATAGTTCTAATAATTCTCATGGAGGTTTTGGAAAGGAGACTAATCGGAAGCCAGAGGTCCAGAAGAAAAACAGAGTAAAAGGGAAGGGGGCAGTGTTAAGGAAGAAAGGACCCTAGGAAGGGAAAGTAACACAAATACTAACCTCTTGCAGAGAGGAACTGGGAGAGAGCCTTGGCCTCCTTTTTGACTCAGTTATTTGTTTCACAGAGTATTTAAAAAGCAGTTACCGAAATAAAATGGGAAAGACTCTTTGGGTCAGACTCCCACTGTTCTGTAGAGATCCATGCATGGTGGTGGTGGGGAACGGGGGGGGGGGGGGGGGAACCACATCGCAGGAGGGTGGTGCTTTGCTACCTAGCCTCTTGGCAAAGAGTTTTAGCAGCAGGGTAGTCATGGAAGCCAGGAAGGCTTATCCCTGGACTGTAACTGTAGCATTGGAGCCCCTGCTAATGAAATAAATCTCTGCCTGCAGGGGTAGAGCAAATACAAAGAGCGACTCTGGGGAGCGGCGGGGGGGCATCCTTCCAGCCCTTTTCAGAAGTGTGGTTTTAATGGAAAGTGTTTTAAGATTGGTGATGATTCTGCAATTTATCTGAGAAGTCAGAAGAGCGTTTCAAAATGATGCTCTATAGAAATGTGTGCTTGTGACTCCACAACCCCCACCCATCCAGTGCTCCAGAGCAGTTGGCTAGTCTCCAGAGCTCAGCTTCCCCGACTGCTTGGAGAATGCTCTAAAACTCCAGTACTGCCCCTCAGGCCAGCAGCCCAGCCTGGCCGAACGCTCTGAACACCCTATCGGCCATTTCCCTTCACTCTGGCCACAATCCCAGCTTGCATCTTCCCGTTCGTTCCTTGGCCTTTGGTTTAGGGCTTCTCTGTCATGTCAGGGAAACAGGTAATGTCCATCCTGTCCCACCCTCCCCCTCCCCCACCCCCCACTTCTTCATCTCCTTTTTCTGGTAAGCCCATTTCACACTCTGCTGGACACTCACTCCTCTGTTAGGATGCATATTTCTGATATTACATTCCAGGCCCTTGGTTTCACCCCATTACTCTGGTCACCCCTCTTTCAAGCATGCTAACTTCTTCATATACCTCCTGGGTATCAATAACCTTCATGTGTCGGAGAGCTATACTTTTTTTCCTGCTCAGACGGTGTTCAGGCAAGCTCTCCTTCTTTAATTCCAGTAAGCTGTCTGTCCTCTGTGTCTTCCCCTTCCCTCCTGGGGTTCCCTGTCTCTATATACTTTCCAGCTCTGTGTTCCCAACCCTACGTGTGTGGTCCCTTTTAGAAAGAATTTATAACAGGGACAGGATGGGAGTGGTGGGTGAGGTGGGGGTGGGAAAGCATCAGATTGGAAGATAAAGGCTCACCTTGCTAGCTAATGACAAAGGTAGCCGTGGACCTACATTATTTCACACACTGTGTTGGGATGGTGTGCCATGTCTAGTCTCGAACCCACTGGGTCAAGTCAGGTGTGGCTTAAACTGCCTGTGGATGGGAATGAGCCCCTGACTTTTCCAGCAAGATGTGTATCAGAAATCTAAAGACGGTACCAGCTTTCCGGTTGTGATGCTATCTCATTTGGAAAGAAAAAGCCTGTTGCGTTTTGTGTCACCAAGATAATGATGTCATACGTGAAGGCATCTTCAGCCCCCCTCCCCCACCTCCACCCCTGTCCCAGGCGATCCCTTCATTTGTCACTACCACCAAGCAGAACTGTTAGTGCTAGCATTAGCCACCCGTGTGCTACAACAAAATTTCACACAGCTTGGAACAGTGTTTGCTGTCAAGAACTACGTGAGTTGTCCATCACAGGAACCTCAGCTTGTGTGGAGTTAAATAGAGTCCATTCCACTGACATGAGCTTTACATACACCAGCTATGACTCTCGAACGTGTTTTCTGAAAGGGGAACGTAAGCTGGGGTAAAAATGGAAGGGAGTCCTAGAAATGGCATTGGAAACAGTTCTCTCAAGTCAGAGAGTCCATATGGAATTTCGTTTCTGGGGAGTTAGCTCTCCAGCAGATGCAAATCACTTACAGTTTCCTCACAGGGCAACCGGAGAGTTAGCTCAGAGGTAGAGGGTTTCCCTGGTGAGTGTGATGCCCTGTACTCAACATCCAGCATTGTGAAGTAATTTCCATTGGCAATTCTCATTCATATACTTCTCTTAGTAAAACGACACACTTCAGAATAACAGACTTAAGTGGGGCCTGACGGTCCAGGCCTGTATCTCAGCTAGACAGGACAATCACAGGATGGCCAGCCTGGGCAGCTGAGAGAGACTAGTACCCTTCAAAAGTGCTACCGCTCAGTGGGAGAGAGCTTGCCTAACCTAGTATGCATGTGGCTTTGATTCAAACCCCAGAACCTCAAAAAAAAAAAAAAAAAAGATACAAATAAAATTGGACTTAACATTATAAAACACAGGTCAGATCCTACCTAGTTCAAAGTTCACATACAGCCACGCGGCCTGACATGAAAAACCTCGGGCTTCTCATATCCTCCTGAAAGAAGCAGTGGGCTGCAGACTAGACAGAGATACTACAAACACAATTTCCCAGGGAAATGAAGGTCTCTGGCTCACTGGCATTGCGGAGTCTCGGGCTCACGGCAGGCACAACACTACATCTCGGGGACATGTCCACATTAAAGGGTAGGGGTCCTTATCAAGAGGCTGGTCTAGTCACTTCGAGAAGAAATGGTCCTCCCAGGGCCAGGTGCAGTAACAAAGAACCCAGAGCTGCCCCAGGACTAGAGAGTGGCTCTTCAGATTTTTAAATTTCCTCTTTAAATTTCTTTTTTTTTAATTAAAAAAATTTAAACTCTACTACTAAAATAAGTGGCAAAAAAAAAAAAAATCACCTACCAGACCCACAGATATACAGCTTCTGTACAATAGTTAGAGTAGCCATTCTGAATGGAAGTTTCTATGAATTCTTACAAACCACATCTAGCTCCTAATTTTATTACAGAGTGATTCAAACCCTCAATTTCCACAGATGTATATTTTTTAACTGTGTTAAAATGAATATAACCATATTTCGTGTGTGTATAATTCAGGCCATTCATGTGTCTGTGCAGTGGACATCACCTTTTTCTAGGACATTTTTGTCTTTCCAAACTGAAACTGGCCCCACTCCGCAGAGGCCACTTCATTTCCAGCCCCATCGGTCCCCAACCTCCATTCTTTTACTATGAAGCTGGCTACCCTCCGTACCTCAGAATTGTGGTCACAAATTATTCTTTTTAAACATTAACAAATATCCTCAACAACATAAGCATGGGAGAGGGTTTCAGTTTATGGACTACTCCATCCTTTTCCTGGCCTGCAACAGGTAAGTTCCAGTCTGCAGTGGCTGGCCCGCTCCAGGCCGGCTGGTAGGAATGATGCTTTTACAACCTAAAACTCAAAAGGTAATTTTTCTGATTGAATGAAGCCCAGGAGCAAAGACACCACCAAGAAACCTCAGGGCACACTACACTCTGGGTTTCGTAAATGACACACTTTTCAATCTGATACTTTAAAAGTCATTTCAGAAGTCAAATAACCCAGACTGCCACCTCCGACCCACCCCCCACCCCCTGTGCGTTCTCTATACTCAATCTGTCACCACGGAGAAAAGCTATTCGAAACAACAGGAAGTTTCTGTGGATCCTGACATGGGCCCCTGGTGACTGTAAGCCTAAAATACAGTGAGTCATTCCTCCAAGACAGAAGAAGACAGAATGATCGAAGTAGATTGTTCAGTATTTCAAAATAAATAGAAGAATTGACAAAAATAGGGGGGACTGTCTTTGTTGACAGAAAAGGCAAGCTGAGTTTTAAAATTCATCTCTAAGCATTGAGAAAGGCAAGTCTGATTTGTTTTGTATTATGAGGGTCCTTTCTGATTTTTTTCAGTGTTATTCTACAAGAGGCATTACAGGGTCATAGGAAAAAAACACTCCTAGGCAAGCAAAAAGTAAATAATAATTTCACAGGTAAGCTTGTGTGAATTATGAGCTATCAAGCAATGTGTATTAAATATAGGTATAAAAAAATCATTGGCTGAAAACAAGAATCATTTTAAAACACGGCTCCTGTGTCATAAAGACAACCAAGTGGGTAAGTCGGTGGCAGGTCTGACACAGTGACTCCATAGCACATTCCTCTTGGATCTGCAGAGCCCCGATGTTGGACCAAAGCTACAGCTTGTCCGAGGAAATAATACAAAAGCCAGAGCCACAAGTTAGATTTAGGTACATGTCAACTTGTTTTACTTTCTGATCCATCTCTTACTAGGGGTCACTAGCCATTTGATGTCCAAAACCTGAGGTTAAGGAAATAATCATAACTAAAACTTCTCTTTTGGAAGCCTCAGCTGCCTTGTCTCCATGCATGGCTGTGAGCATAAAATATACAGAATAGAATGCCTAAGAACACAGAAAGTGGCAGCAGCTAGTGTTTGTGAACAGACTTCGTAGGAACAAGAGAGAGAACACAAAGAGTCATATTCTGTATTTGACAATTAATGATTGTTTTCTTTGTTGCCTGGAGGCAAAGGTTGGAGAGGGTTTACATTTTAGATGTATTTGTGGAAGAGAATGGAGAGCATTAAGCTGGAAATGCGAGAGTAAAGCGCTTCATTCACACTACCCAAGACTCTCTTGTCACCCTTCTTTCAATAAAAGCAAAAGCTGGACCCTCTGCAGAGGCAGTCTGGTGACCGGTGAGCCAGCCACGGCCCACAGCAGGCTTCATGGCCATACCCACGTCGGGACTTCGAAATCAACAAGTCCCTAGACCACACACCAAGCAGGACATGCTCATGTCCCCGAGGGAAAATAACCATGTTTAAAATGAAAGTATGATCAACACTGGCCTCGAGGCTGCTAAAACGACCTTGAGGAAGTTTCAAACACACCGAATTAGCTCTCCATCCGTCTTCAATTACCAAAGTACTAAAAACCAAAACAAGCTGGTTACACTCGATGCACTCAAGTTTAAAAATGACTAAGCCAGCTTCTGCCATAGAAATCCCTGTATTTTCACAGGAAGATAAAAAGGGCCCAGCTCAGACACTCTTGTTTCACAACACTGAAGGTGGCAGAGCCTGAGGGGGCAGGGGCGGCAGCGGTGGCCGTCACTGGACCCTGGGGTGGGTATTTTATTTTACATCCCCCTTGACCACTAAATATTGTAGCTAAGTGGGAGGTGGCCATGTACCAAACTCACACTCGACTGTGAAAGCCACAGCCCAGGAGAAGGATGATTAAACGGGTCCAGGACAGGCAGAGGTTGACAGCCCCTGGCACCTGAGGGTGAGCATCACATTTTCTAATGAGTAAGACTGAAATCAGCGAAAATTTGTGCCTTCAAGAGAAACATTGCGTATCTGCTCCCCTTCCACAGGCCTCAGTCATCCGCAAAAACCCTTGACAAACGATGAGTCGATGTCCCCCGCACACAAAAGCAGCAGAATATGTGGAGTCAATTTGACTTTGGGGTTTAATTCAGATAGCTTAGGTCTGTGGAAGAAAAGACAGGCAGCTGGTCTGGGAAACAATAGAGACGGTTTGCTTTCTGGAACATTCCATGTAGTGGGACCTGACTTAGGTGGGTGAAGTTCTTGACCCTGAACAGAAAATAAAACGCTAAAAATAGTTATGAGAGTACTGCCTGTCTTCGTAGTCAGCCCTAGAATGTGGCATGTGCTACGTGTCCATGAAACACGGCCAGGGACACTAAGAACAATGGCCCTGTGCCGGGTCCTAAAAGAAACCTGCTGGAGCCTATGGAACAGGGTTCTTTCAGCTGTCATAAAACACAAGCACCAACTTCACAGGGAAAACCTCTACCCCTGAGACCCTCCCCAGAACCCAGGAGAACAATCATTTATTCAGAATCCTGTTCTTAGCCAAAAGGGTGAACTCAGAGAAGCCTTTTTCGGGGTATATGACAGATTGAGAGTCTTTCTCTCTCTCTCTCTCTCTCTCTCTCTCTCTCTCTCTCTCTCTCTCTCTCTCTCTCACACACACACACACACACACACACACACACACACACACACACCTTTTTGTTCTACCATTATTTTTCTTGTGAGACAGGGTCTGATTGTATAGTCCAGGCTGGCTCGGAACTCCTTGAGAAGCCCAGGCTGGCCTTCCTATTTCAGATCTCCCAGATCTCTGCCACCATGCCTGGCTGCCTGGCTTCTCTCCCACTTTTTGACATAAACAACAGCAATATTTTACTGGACCAGACAGAGCTCACGCCAGCCAGACCTCTGGAGTCCCCTGCTTCCTCCCAGCATGTTTCACAGTCCTGCAGAAGAATCTATATAGTCTTCCAGTTTTGACACCGGGCTCCACTTAGCAGCCCACACAAAAATAGAAGAGGGATAGGCAAGACACAGTCCGTGGGCGTCATTGGTCAGCTCATCGGACTGGAGCAGTTTGTGACATTCAGATGAGGCCTGATGGTGCAGGGGACATCAGGGTTGTGGGTGCCTCTGGGAACATCCTGGGACATTCACTTAGCCCTAATTCCCCTGGCAGGGACCCTGACAGGCTGAAGGCAGCATCTGGCCAGCCTCTGAGCTCTGTTCTCATTTCCAGCAACCTGTACCCCTGTTTCCTTCCTGGTCTCCAGGCTATGGAAAAACACAAGGAGGTGGGACCATTTTAGGGAGTCTAAAAGGCAAAGGTTGTGTGACCTAGTTCTGACAATCTCAGAGAAGTGGGAAGCCACAGAAGACAGAGAAGGGCCAGCACAGGGCTGCGGCAGAGGGCAATGGACACACCCAAGGGTCCTACTTCCTTTTAGCTTCCGTCTGCTGTCAGAGGTCAGAGGCTCCAAGCCCTTCAGCTGAGGCAGGCCAGGACTTGAGGAGGGGTAGAGGGCCCAGGAAGGTGCCAGTTTCTCGTAATCTTGAAGTGGATCATGAAACATAGCAATTGTTACTGTGGATACTAAATCACTCTTTTAAAAAGGAGAGAAAATAAAATTTCAGATTTTCCTAGTTGATTGAAATCACAACAGTCTCAGATTGTGGCTTTTTACATGCCATAAAAATAAACAAGACCATATATATTGCTATTAAATTGTGCCTGGACATACACACACACACACACACACACACACACACACACACACTTGCAAGGATTTGGGGAAATAAAATACTCTTGTGTATTCATCATGAAGAATAAAGAAGAAAAATATATTTTCCACAGGAATGGCCTGACCTTCGCCTCCTTAAAATTCTACAACTTGGTTCGGGACAAATAAAGAGGAAAGGGCTGGAACTCAGAGCAGGGCTCAGGAGTGCCTAGCCCAAGCCTCGGCAGGAGGCTGTCAGCCCCAGAGAGGCTCAGGCTACTTCATTTCTTTCTCAACACCGCCACCTACAGGGACTGCCGGGAATAGCACCTCATGGTGCTGCCCAGACGCCCTTAAAAGAAAAACATTCAGAACAATCGCATTACTTTTTTTTTTCTTTCTTTTTTTTTTCTCAGCTTCCTGTTTATTAGTATTTTATCTAAGAGCAGAACAGAAGTCTACACGGGGGTGGCGAGTGCCGGCCCTACTCACAATAACACACACAGTTTTCAAATTCAAGGGGATTGTATTTTTTACTCCAAACCTACCCCAGACAGGCCTTCACAAACCTAGGATGACAGTTGAAGAATAAGAGGGTGGGATTCATTAGCACGTAAGATTACAAAAATACTTTCAAGATTTTTAAAAGGGGGTAGAGGGAAGGCTCCATCACTGAAGTGTTTACCCCACAAGCATGTCAAAAAACTGGATACGGCCCTGTGCGCCTACAATCCCAAAGCTAGGGAGGCAGAGACTGGAGGATTCTTGGGACTTACAGGCCAGCCCATCTGATAAGCTCTGGGTTCGCTGACACAACCTTCCTCGATATATAAGGTTGAGAGCCGTTGAGGAAGACACTGTCCACTTCTCACTGCACATGCTTGCACGGGCACACACATGTGCATACACTTCCACACATGTCTACATACACATGAACACACATACACCACACAAGCACCCATAATCTTCTTAGCAAACAAATGTGTTTGTCTTCTGCATGTCTGAAGGGTCATATCCATGTCTATACATTCTATCAGTGAGACGTAGCCACGAACACAGTGAAAATGTAAGCATCCCTCCTGTTTCTTTCAGAGATTGGTTGGATGATTGAAAGGATGAAGGTGTACGGTCAAGGTGAAGAGTGTCCATTGATGCTCCCATGCTCAGAGGGGCGTAAGGACTGGAGATACAGGCATTTCTTCTCACACAAACAGGAGTCTTGACTCAGCTCCTTCCAGCTGTCCTAGAACCTCTCTCAACCCACAAACCGCCTTCCCTTAGCCTGGCATGCTGCTCTTCCAAGCCTCAGTTTTCAGAAGTCTCAGGGGTGAGGAGCAAACCGCGCAGCAGGTGGCCGCAGGCCTGCTGACCTCACATGCCACTTCTCTCTCGTTCTTTTGAAAAGACATGTATTTTCTGAGCGTGGTGTTTTGCTTGTGTGTATCTGTGTGTACCAGTGCATGCCTCAGAAGTCAGGAGAGGGCACTGGATCCCCCCTGGGAACTCGAGCTGTGGATGCTGGGAACTGAACCAGGCCCTCCTGGAGAGCTGAACCATCTCTCCAACCTCTATCCATCATGCATCCCTTTATCACCCTCGTGGAATGCACATACAGGGAGTTCTCATGATTACAGCCAGCAAGCAAGGGATGGCCGCTGCAGTATTTGGTGACCTTCACTGTTCTTGTGATGGCTCAGGTCACCTGAGTCCCCCAGCACCCTCAGCTGTTCAGAGGCTGTTCGTTCTGACTTCAGCATTTACAGCTGGCTTCTGGTTGGGGCATCTGGTCTTGACCAGCTCTATGCAGATGCTTTCCCTATTGGCAGATACATTTCTTGTTAGTTTACACAATTGAAGACCTTTTTGTCTTCTTATTCATTTTCATTTTCATATGAATGAGAAGGACGATATTAAGACCCACTAAAGGGACTGGGCAGAGAGGCTGTGGATAAGAACACGTGCTGCTCTTCCAGAGAACAGAATTGAGTTCCCAGCACCTAAGTCAGGCTGCTCACAACTGCCTGTAATTTCCAGCTACACGACGCCTGCCTCTTCTTCTGGCCTCTGTGGGCACCTTCACGCACTTGGCATACTCATATAAATAAAAGTTAAAACAAATCTTAAAAAACAAAAAACAAAACAAAACAAAACAAAACAAACAAAAAAAAAAAACAACGCCGGGCGGTGGTGGCGCATGCCTTTAATCCCAGCACTCAGGAAGCAGAGCCAGGCAGATCTCTGTGAGTTCGAGGCCAGCCTGGTCTACAGAGTAAGTTCCAGGAAAGGCTCCAAAGCTACACAGAGAAATCCTGTCTCAAAAAAAAAAAAAAAAAAAAAGGCCCCACTAGGCAAGGCTATGCGTGTGTGCATGTGAACACCCCAAGAGAAAAGCCAGACATAGAAAAGGTTCTGGGTGATTTCCTGAGATGACAAAGCCTACTGTGTGGGTGTCTGTCTTGAGTAGGGGACATGTGATATTAATAAATCAGTCTGTCACCTTCTTATTTTAGCCTCCTGAGTTCTGGGACCATCGGCATGTTCTATCACACCTAGCTTTTCCAAGAGGCTCTTAATTAAATCAGAGACATGGGCTGAGGATGCAGCTCAGTTGGTAGAAAGCCTGCCTAGCGTGGAGGAAGCCTTGGGTTCACTCTCCATCACCACATAAACTGGGCATGTTGACATGCACCTGTAATCCCAGAAAAAGGGAGGTGGAGGCAGGAGGTCAGAAGTTCAAGGTCACCCTCAGCAACATAGTGAATCTGAGAACAGCTGGGATACATGAGACTCTCTATATAATTAATATTAATTAGGCTCTCCACCTCTACAGGAGAGAGCTGCAAGTGTAGATTCCTCTCTCCCCGGAAAGTGCCCCTGTGTGACTTAACAGTCTACCACATTTAACTAAAGACACAGAAGGACCCAGGAAGTCCCAGTGCACAGCGGTTCTCGTGGGGCCTCCGCTCTTTAGCACAGGGAAATCCTACCAAGCAGGGTCACCCAAGACTGTCTAGCGGGTCTCTTCCATCCCCTTCTGCAGTTGTCCAATAACTACAAAGGAAGTCACTGTGGCAGTTACAAGCTTCAGAAATAGAAAGAGCCACATGAAACTGTTTGGTAAAACAGACGATGAGGCAATGACAAGAGATGACATGTCCAACCTCTAGCTCTTTGTCCTTTTTCAACGGCATTTTTCATCCAGCCCGTTTGGAGATACTGATTCTCTCTACCCCAGACATCATGTCTTCCTTTAGGCTCAGTGTCCTTTGGAGAAAGTTTGAAGACCTTAGCGTGGACAGCCTCCTGCTTTTCACGCAGAACAAATACTGCAGCTAAGTGTCCCGGTGTTCTTGGTTCCCCAGCTGAAGACCGCGATAACTCAGGATAATAAGGACTTTGAAAAGGTGTTCACACGGGTAGGTTCAACAAAATTCAGACCTGGGAATCCAACTTTGATCAAAGCATACTTTTCAAGATGTTCTTGGTGTTCTGCGCTTTGGTTTGTTTCATAGACATAACTCTGAGTCAGAGGCATCTGCCGGGGTGTGACATTTGATCTGTCCTGATCTCGCATTTATTCATCATTGAACATTGAGTATAAATTTAAAAAGCCCTGTCATTAGGCTGAGACTCTAAGATGAGACCAACATTCACTCAAGCTAAGGATTAGGATAGGGGTCTCCCATTGGTAGTGGCAGAGGGCTTCTGAGTACCACAGGGGGCCTGTCAAGCTACAGGTGCCCATGGGCTACCCTTGCTTGACCTTTTGTTCTACACATAGACTCTGAACACAACAGCCAATTCGTCCTCTCTTTTTTCCCTTAGGAGACATGGTAAGGAGCGGAGCAGGCTAACGGCAGACGTCTCCACCTCACATGAGGGACGCTAGCTCTTCCTACAACTTTGCCTGCCTCTGAGAAATCCATAGTGTGGCTTAGAATTCCTCAGAGATCAGCTTGTTCACTCTTGAGCTACTTTCTGTCCAATCAGAGCGGAGCCTCCTGGCCTAACCTCTGGGTAGAATCCTAGTTTCCTCCAGGAGCCAATACCGCAGACAAGGATTCTCACAGTGCCTCGATTCACAAGGAAGGACCTCCTCACTGCCTCAGGGCCTACAGAGTCTCACTGAGGTACAAAGATCCTGCCACCTCTAGATTGGACTTTAAGTCTCCCGGCCCAGTGGCCACAGCAACAGAAACATTTCCTCTCAGTCTGAAGCTGCCGAGAAGTCTGAGGTGGTTACAGATTGAATGTAAAATGTCTTTGCGGGCGTTGGATACTGGCAGGCTGTGGAGCCTTCTGGACGAGGGGCCTGGCTGACGGACAGGGAGCCACTAAGGTCTACCAATCCTCGGTCGTGGTGACACTCCCCCCACCCGCCAGTCCCCAGTTACCCCACCCCTACCCCCACTACCACCCTTTCTGCTTCCTGGTCCACTTCCATGTGAGGAATCTGCCTGCCATAACTTCCACGGCCACAGACAGAGACGTTCTCGTAAGCAGGCCCTAAACGCCACGGTGCCCTGAAATCTCTGAAACCACAAGTCAAAATAAATCTGAAATCGTTTCTGTCAGATATTCTGTTACAGAGCCTGAAGGTGTGAGCAGGGCTGGTTTCGTCTTGACTAGCGGATGCTCGGCCCTCACTGGCTCTTCAACACGCTGTTCCCTCTGCGTGTGCCTGGGTCCTCACCTCCCCTTAGGAGGACACCGGCCCTACTGAATTAGGGTCCACTTGCGTGGTTTCATTTTACCTTCATTTCCCCTCCGAGTACAGCCCATTCCGAAGCACTGAGTTAGGGCATTGCCGCAGGAATTTCGAGTGGGGCATCGCTCTGTCCATACCAAGCACCAGTAACCAAGCATCATGGGTTGGAGAAGAAGGGCAAGAAAAGGGAAGGAGACAGAGACGGCTCCAGCATGGCCACCGTCCAGAGGAGGACAGCCCCACCTCCGTGGCAGCCCAGATACTCCCTTCCCACAGCTACTGTCGTTCCCCTCCACCGAATCCCTGGGTACTTACTTCTTCTTCTGCACCCACCTCTCCCCAATGCTCCTCCCCCCCAGGGAACGCCATAAAGGTGGAGAAAGGTTCTCCATTCCACCGCAGCACACACACACACACACACACACACACACCCCTGCCCGCACCAGGGAGCCCGAGGGAGGCGAGGCTGGAAGCAGGGAGCACCAAGCAAGTGTGTGGTTCCAGGGAAGATGCGTCTCTTCCAGGCAGCCTCCATCCTGGTCAGAGCTGCTGAGGGGCAGCTGGGGGCAGCCAGTGCCTCCTCCACCTGCCCTGGCATCTTTTGGCTCAGTATGCTCCAAGTATGATAGCTTCCGGCTATGTGATGGGGGAGTTCGAGACTGAACGTCACGATGAAAGCAGACTTTGGGGTTTCACGCTTTCACCCTCCCCGGGTTCTCTGACTCCCTGCGTGCTGCTCAGAGTGTTATTGGAAAGGAGTCTGATCCAGCTGTCTGCCTTCAGATGTAGGCTCTGCCATCTGCCCGCTGTGCCATCTTGGGCAGGCTACTGAACCTCTCTGTGTTTCCCTCTCTCGTCTATAAAATTGAGCCGTAATCGTGACTTTCTCGAGTGACAGTGAAATGAGATAACTCGCGCATTGAACCTGGCTTGCAGCCTGGCATGTTATTTGACCTTCAGGAAACCTGAGCCCGGATGCCACGTTTATTCCCCCCCAAACTATAAAGTTGTCATTGTCGGAGAGAGCACTCGCTGTTCTTTATGTCGGTGTGGTGCCTGGGACATTGTCAACACCCAGGCAACGGTAGGGAAATCAACAACACAGCTCAACTCTAGTGTTAAAGCCACTTACTTTCCCCTCCTTATTCCTAAATGTTATAGGTACAATAACCCTGGCCAGTCAGAACTTAGAAGTTAATACAGCGTTCCTCCGTGTCTGACTTACAGTTTCATCCATAGGTTTTCAAGGCCAGCACCCCACCCGTGCTTAGCAGGACTGACTGCAGGTGTGAGCAACAGTGGTGGGATGCTTGTCAACATTAGCCAGGCCCTGAGCTCCACCCTCAGCCCTGAAAAACAAACAAAGCCACAAACAAACAGAAAAGCAAACGTCCCACGCCTCTGCAGACTAGACTGCCCCCCCCCCCACCGGCTTCATTACTCACATAAAAAACATCCTCCAATACAAAGCAGACAGCCCAGAGCTGGCCTCTTCTTGGAAGACTGAAAACCGGGACCATGACACTTGTCCTGGGTACAAGTGAACGACAATTCAAACTGCAAATTGGGCTAGCCTCAGAGCACCCTGGAAATCTGTGACTCTTGCTTCTGAGCCAGAGACCACCTACATCCACACGCCACATGTTACGTCTTATCTTGTCATTAAAAAAAGCCCACATGAGTGTCACTGACCCCGTGAACAGACTCAGACTAACCTCACACAAGAGGTGCTGTATCAGAGGTTACGTCAAAGAGGTGACCTCTAAGTTGGCCTGGTTTTCACACAGGCCAGTGGATTTCAGAATATTCAGAGGCTATCCCCAAAGGAGCTGAGAACTCCCCACAGGTGGAAGCCTCTCCGGTGGAGGGTTGAGGACATGAACCCACCGGGAGCTGAAGACAGAGCAAAAGGAAGTGTGATCACAAAAGGCTTCTACTCTTCCATGCCTATAAAGAACATGGATTTGACAGTGGAAAACCCTGTCCCCAGGGCAAATCAGTCCTGTATCAAAAAACATCCTGGTTTGATTATATTTAAAACACACACACACACACACACACACACACACACACACACACACACACAGAGACAAAAAAGAAAACCAACACCAACAAAACCTCGCTTTGCCACCTGGGGACATTATCCAGTGGTGTCGGAAGCTGTAAATCTGTCCGACTTTCACATCACTTCTGACTGAATATGCCTTAGACACCAAGTAAAGCCTTTTATAACACTGGAAAGCTGAGGATCCCCAAGCAACCTGTGGGCCGTGCACTCCGTGAACCCTCGGCCACCAAGATTTGGAAGATTCTGGATGATTGAGAAAATGACTAGAGGAGAGAGAAGTGGACCTTTGCCTTGGCTCACAGTGTCAAAATAACTCAGCTGGGAGGCCGTTACACTTCAGATAAAAATGCCTTGGCTTAATTTCCCAAGGCTCTCCACGCCACACGCCAGGCCCCACCAACAGATTGCAATCTGAATCCGAAATGAAGGACTCCGCATGCTTGTTCACAGAGCGCAGCAGAGAGCCTGTGGCCAGTCCAAGCACCAGGTGTTTTATCTGGTTTCACAATGGTGCCCCCGGTCCCTGGGCCTTGCCATCCCTTAGCCTAGGTGGGAGCCTGGAGGACGCTGGTGGCGTCGGTGGGGGCAGCTGTGAGGACTTTGAGAAACAAGGTCCCACCCACACAGGCTAGGGTTTCAGTTTCACCCAGCCTCAAACACCATTATGCAAATGAGTTGGCCACTTCACCCCACCGGGGCCTTCCTCAGTCTTCACTCCAAAGTTGGGGTAATGTGCGCAGGGGGCCAACCGAGTCTATTTGCATCACATTTTAAATGCCCAGGTGCAACTGGAAGCAGATTCTCCTTTCAGAAGGGCAATCACGAATATAAAGTGGAGAATTAGTCGCAGTGTCAAGAATGAAGCCCTGCGGTTAGTGCCAAGCTTCTCCAGTAAAGGGAGCGTTGGCATGCATGTGCTGGGAAGGAGGAGGGGGACACCCTCCGGTTCAGAGAATCATTGGCGCTGGTCCAAGGGGAGCTGGGCCCCCGAGAGTGGACAGACAGCCCCGGGCTCTGCAGCTCTGCACTGCGAATCTCCAGGCCTGTGGGGTTT
Organism: Peromyscus eremicus; assembly: GCF_949786415.1. Classification (NCBI taxonomy): domain Eukaryota; kingdom Metazoa; phylum Chordata; class Mammalia; order Rodentia; family Cricetidae; genus Peromyscus; species Peromyscus eremicus. The sequence continues at coordinate 102,187,551 of NC_081419.1, forward strand.
AGGAAAACAAATATCTAGTTTACATTCAAGGCACGTTCTAGAAAGTGGGGCATGCAGTCATTTTATCTGAGTTACACACCTGCAGTTAATGCAAGCAATCTGAAGTGACATGCACTCAGACAAGAAACCTGCAACCCGGAATCAGGGTTTGTAAGATTTAAGGGTATGGGGGTGCAGAAGCGGGCCTTCCTGCGTGGCTGTGTTAAATGCTGGCTCGGGATTTTTCTTTCATGAGTTTTAGACCAGAATAATTAGATTGTCAGCTCAGATGACCTTGTGAGCAGCGGGTGTGCCTTCCTAAGAGATGGTCCAGGTTTCGCCCAGTGCTCCTCACAGGAGGCTCCATTTTCAGGATAATGGCCTCTTTTCTCCTCACAAATGTTCTTCCTTGGCCCCCACTTACTACTCAGTTTCATTTTCAAGTTTTGTGTAGCGCTCACAGCTGCAGTGAAGAGGTGGACTGCTGGTTCCCTGACTTAGCCTGAGTGCAAAGAAAATCTAGCCAGGTGGGCACGTCTTCTCAGGAAGACAAGGCCTTATGCACCACGAGGTCTGTCTCGGTTTAGGATGGTAGGACCGTGCTTTATAGAGGTCAGGCAACTTTGGCCACGAGGATGCTTTCTGATCTTCACACACTGTTAGGTCCACGGGGCGAGCAGAACCATTAGGTGCCCTCACTCTGCCCGTGCTGTGAAACCCCCTTGACTCGGGAAGGGTTTCCTTTCCCTGATGTGTGTAGGCATGGCTGCAGCTTCCCAGCCCTTGCTGTCTGTGTGGACAGACGGATCTGGTGGGAGCTGGGGTGTGCAGTCAGGCTTTCACAGAGGTCCGGCTGGGTGTTATTAAAGGACATCTTCTCCCTCCTCACCTTTGGATTGCACAGTCACTTTCTCTTACATCCCATGTACACTGGGGGCCCCTGGATCAGCCACAGCATGTACTCAGTGTGTTTACTCTCTCCTTTGACTCAGCACCTCCTTCGATCGTCATGAGTAAATGAGGCGATTCCACCACCTGTGCCACAAACTAGACCATTTAAAAAAAAAACTGCCCCCCGCTTAATGCCAAGGCTCATAACTGATTCAAGTGCTGAGAAGAAGTGACTGCCAACTGCTCAGCCCTAAATGGGACGCCTCTGTTACTCTCTCCGAAGTCCAGGAAACTTTGCAGCAGAAAGTGTGGGAGGTGTGAGAGGCAGCCGATGAGGAGGCTGGCCGTGAAACACTGTCTTCAACGTGGTACAGCCATTGCCCTCATGAGCTCACAGCAGCTGGGGTTACCTGAACAAGGCTGGGCCCTCGACATTCCCTCACAGATAGGAGGCCATTAGGAGGCCCCACTCCCCGCCCCCAGAGCTATCGGCAATAAATGGTTTCCAGAGGAGGTGACGTTTCCTTTAGCTGCGTACCCATTATGTGGCCTTTGCTCCAAGTCGCCTCTACCCATGCGCACACGAGCAACCTCCGCTAAATTCAGTGGGTCCAAGATGCTGCCCTCAAATAAATCGCTAGGAATGTAAGTGTACTTATACACACATGTATAAATATATTTACCTGTATATAAAATTTTATGTACACAAACATTGTTTCTCCACCAACCTAATGATGCTACCAGCTCCATGACTTTCAACACTAGAGATTAAAATCAGAGAAGAGATGCGGAGAGAGAGCAGCATAGTCCCATGGCCGTGGTCTCATGAAACATGGAATGTGGGATGAACACGGTCCAGTGGAGAAAGTGTCCCTGCCTGCGGAAACCAAAGCCACCCCAGAGTAGGTGCTTGGTATGTGCTTTTAAATGGAGGTCAGCAGAATGTGCACGGGAAAATGTACACCTAAAAACACTGGAGAAATAAAAGAGCTTGGTTGCAAAAGAAAGCCAGATGCCTCTGTCCCTGATTTATGCCCTTATGTGTCCTTTCCGTCACAGAGATCATATCAGTCCAGTTTCTCCAAAGAAACAGAACCCACTGAACATGTGCATGCATATGTGTGCATGACAGATAGACAGACAGACAGACACAGATGAGGGATTTAAGGGTTAGTTCACACAGTGGTGGAGCTACAAGTCCTGTGAGCACAGCAGACCAGAGACCTTAAAGGAGCTGATAACGCAGAAGCAGGCCTCCCTGTGGTGTCGCATTAAATGCTGCAAATCTCCAGGCCTGTGGGGCTTAGGAAAGCACAGTGGCCGGGCTTTGAGACCCTGAGACTTTCCTGGGAGGTTAGTCTTTCTATGAAGGCCTTCGGCTGGCTGAGTGAGGCCCGCTAATCTAAATGATAATCTCATCTTGCAAATACCTTCACAGTAATATCAAGAATAGCAAAGGGTGGGAGAGGCTGGAGAGGGGGCTCAGCAGTTAAGAGGACTTGCCGCTCTCCCAGAGAATCTGGGTTCAGGTCCCAGCACCCACATGGAAGCTTACGGATGGTCTATCACTCCAATTCCAGGGAATCCAGTGTCGTCTTCTGGCTTCCATAGATTCTAGACACACACCCAGTGCCCTTACATACATGCAGGCAAAACACTTATAAGTTAAATAATTGATCTACCCTGTGTAGATCAGACAAAAAGAATTTAGCGCAGAGTTCTTTATCGCGGAGACCCATTCTAAAGGGCTAGCATCCCAGATGCCGCCTGTCTCAGCTCACCTCTGGCCATCTGATGGAAGTGGAGATCTGCAGGCTGCCCCCTCCACTTCTTGTAAGCCTTGCTCTGGTCGTGACGAGTCTTGCCCTTTCTGCACTGTATGGACTCTCTGACCTGCGGTCACATGTCCGTTCTCACGTGCCCCTTTCCTTCCGCTTGAAGTGCAGGTATCAATGGCGGCACTTTGGAGAAGTTTGCAATATTAAATTTAGGATTATCTTAAATCACAGGAGAGTTTGAGACTCTTCTGCTGACAGAACACAGATTGCAAATGAAGTTTTTCCCTTTTCCCAGATGCTAGGATTCGTGATCTCTTTTACATTAAGATTTTTTTTTGTAAAGTATTTCTCCCTTTGTGGTTTGTTGATAACTTTAATAAAGGTCATTTAAAGAGTGGACATTTTTAAGCTCCCTATACAAGAGAGAGTTAAAAACAGCCCTGGGGGGAGGGGAACCTGACTGTATATGTCATTTATACTGTGTGCTAAATTACTATGCCATGGGCTATTTTAGTGTTTGGGGAAAATAATAAAATCTGCTCTTTAGCATAATAAATGTTTAGAAAAATAATTTATTTTTTTTAAAAAAAAAAAAAGAATAACAGAGGAGTCAGCAAGATGGTTCAGTGGGTAACGGTGTTTGCTGCCAAGCCCAAAGACTTGTGTTTAGTTCCCAGGCCCCACATAGCAGAAGAAGAGAACTAACTCCTACAGATTGTACTCTGACCTCTACATTTATGCTGTGGTATTCAAGCACCCACCCACCCATACCCACACAAATAAATAATGTAATTTGGAGAGGGGGCAGTAAGACGGCTCAGCAGGAAAAGGCATTTACCACCCCAAAAAAACAATAACAGAATTGGGGGCTGGGAAGATGGCTTAGTTGGTACAGTGCCCGATGTGCAAACATAAGGACCTCAGTTTGGGTCCACAACACCTACATAAAAGTGGTGGCACTTGTCTAGAGCCCCAGCTCTAGGGGCAGAGGGACAGATTGGTCCCTGGAGTTCATTGGCTAACCAGCTTAGCCAAACCCGTAAGTTTCAGGCTCAGGAAGAGACCTTATCTTTAAAATAAAAAAAAAAAGAGGGTGGAGAGTGATTGAGGAAGGTGTCTGTCCTCTACATTCATTGTGCACACATGCACATACCCACATGAATACGCGCATATATCTGCCCATGCACACACACAAAGAATAACAGAATGGCATTGGACCAATAACCTGGGAACTATGATCTAGCAGTCAGTATGTGCAATTAACCACTGCAAGGAATGCAGATGTCTGGGCCCGGACAGGGGACCAGGGTGATGAAACAGACATGACTTCTGTCTCTGAGCAACTTGCAGCCCAGGAGCCAGGAGCTGAACTCTCAGATCCACATATTTAAAAAGATTCTAAAATTGGTTGCCAAAGCTCATGTTTTAGAAGACGTTGAAAAAGGAGGTCCATGTCCCAAGACCCAGCAAGGTGGGTCACAACCCATCTTATTCTCCTATGGCAGAAACTCAAGGCCAGTAAGCAAAGAAATCAGGAAAGAGGCTGTTAGACATCACTAAGACTCCCCCACCCCACCCCTTGGCCTCACGCTGTCTTCTTTATTTTTTATTTATTTTATTTTATTTAGTACTGGAGATGGAACTCAAGGACTCAAACATGCTGGACGAGACCCCGCCACTGAATTACAGCTCTAGCCTATTTGTTTAGTTCTGTTATTTTGAGACTGAGTCTTATTAAATTCTCCAAGCTGGCTTTGACCTTAATAATCCTTCTGCTTCAGCCTCAAGCCTGGCCCTGGCCTCACAATTGGCCATCTCTGTTCGTCATGCTTCAGATTGTCGTCTTCCATCCTGTCCCTCTGCCCCCTGTTCAGTGACTTGGTAAACTGTGAGATCTACTTATGACGGACCTCGGAGTGGGACATGAATCCTAAACTAGCGAATAGGAGACCAGACCCATCCCGTAAGTTGGACGATGGCTTAAATCTTCCAGAGTAGAGTTAGTAAGACATACGAGGCTTCACACTTTTAAGTGCAACAAGCTAACAAACAAAACCTGAGCTACGCAGGAGCTGGCTTTTATAACATAAAGAGAGAAAAAAGAAACTCAATTATTAACAGATGTGGCATGTGCCCAGCAGTTCAGCAAAGGGCCCACGGCATGCTGAAGGAGGAAGTGGTGACTCCCCTGGACACTCCTTCATTCTGCAGTTTTAGAATGATGGGGACCACTGAAAAGACACAGGGAGTATGACCAGGCAGCAGAGGATCTGTTAGGGGCGAAGCAGTCAAAAGCTTTGGTCCTGGGACTGTCCTGGTGGGACAGGAGGACGGTAGATGAATTGAACTCTCCTGTAGCAAGGGGCAGAAGGTGGATCAGAGGCTAGCAAATCTCCAGGGCACAGAGAGGTTCAGTGCAAAGCAGAAATTTCCAGCCATCAGATGCAGCCTGGACTTGTGCATATTAGAGGAGACCTTGCGTCCCAGAGGTCTAGAGGGGCTGTGGGAGGCAGTCAGTGGCTTCTCTCTAGCTTCTGTGGGTCAGGGAAAGGAATAAGGGCTTTGCCGAATGCAACTCTAAGTTCAATGATGACAGCAGAGCTGATGTTTTCTGTGCACCGCCCCTGTGTCTAACTCAGGTCCCCTCCAATGAGGACCATCATATATAGAGACAGCCAGCCTACAAGTGCCCAGAGGACGCCTGGACCCACATGACCCCAGCCAACTGGCAAAGTTTGTTTTCAAGTCCTCAGTGATGTCCTAGACAGCAAGGAACGTGATAGAAAGCCAAGACTTCACCTTTAACTACAGACACACAGAAACGCCCACTCATAGCACAAGTGAGCCATGGGGAGCTGTGGAAAGAAGCAACTGAACCCAAGTATGACCACTGAGACAGCATCATAACGGTGCCCAGTGACACAAAAAGGATGACCCCGGTAAGTGGTTTGGGACAGTATGGACACTGTAATAGGAAGTGTCTTAGGGTTTCTATTGCTGTGATAAAACACCATGACCAAATGACTTCCAGGAAAGTTGAGAAAGGAACTCAGGGCAGGAACAGGGAGGCTATGGAAGGATAATGCTCCTTGTGGCTGGTTCAGCCTGGTTTCTAAGACACACCAAGACCATCTGTCCAGGGATGGCACTGACTCCCATGGGATGGGCGCTCCCACATCCATCATTAGTCCAGAGACTGCCCCACAGGCTTGCCTACAGGCCAGTCTTCTGGGGATATTTCCTCAATTAAGATTCCCTCTTTTTCCAGATACATCTAGGTTTGCGTCAAGTTGGCAAAAACCACCAGCACAGGAAGTAAAAGAAAGAATATTCCAGGCACATCTGACCCTTTCTTACTGTCCGGAATCAGTGAACTAGGCTATGCAACTGCTCTGCCCTTCTGGACTCTCACAGGTCTGCACACTGAAAGGCTTACTAAAGGACTAACTCGATAACTCGAACAGACCCTGTGGCTCGAAGCCAGTTTGCAGAGTTCATGTTTGAGCTCCTCAGAACCACACACGGTGTGTTTCAGAAGTCAGGCTCTTGATCCCTCCCCCAGTCCCCAGACAGACTGACAGTACACAGCGCCCCCTTCTGGCCCAAGCCTTGCTAGCCCAGCGGGGCTGCTCCAACCTGGGTCACTTCTGCACATAACTTTCACCTGCCTCTCAAGGCCTGGTCCTGCCTGGGCACAGCCAAATCCATAGGAGGGTCACTACCCCCTCCTGAACACACAGATCCCTGTAGTGTCTCCCCTCCTGCTCTCAGCCTCTCATGGCTTAGGTCTTACTTTTCCAAAGTGATCAGCCGTTCTCACGGGGAATGCCTTCCCAATTCATCTCATAGCTATCAGAACTCACCTTATAGAGATGAATTGTTTGCTGGGGGTTCTGGTATGGAATCCAGAGCTTTCGAGGGGGCTATATCCTGGCAAGTGTGCTGATGTTTTCCCCGTTTGAATATCACTACTCTATAATCACCATGCGGGAATATTTTAGCAGCATATTTCAGATGAGGTCAAGAGCATTCAGGGCGGTACGGCCATAGGTATTAGCAGCAAATTTCAAAGCAAATGGCCATTGGTGTTGTTGAGGATGACCACTGGCTACCAATCTGCCCCGGTTATCTGCCTTGGTTAAAAGGGGTTTCGCTTCATGCACAAAAATGTTTGCAGGATTGCACCCCACAGTGTTTGTGCATCAGGATAATTGCAAAGACTGTAGGTGAGGCAGTGTATGGGAACAGGCCTGGTGGGATTTCTGTGGGAGATGCACAGGAGGAGATGCATTCACTACAAATATGAGCCTTGGTCTAAACAGTACTGCTCCTAGAATGTTCTTTGTCTCACATGTAAACACAAAGAAACAGAACCCATGACTTCTGAACCACAGGGCGTGTTGGACTTATTTATCTGCTTATTCTTCCTTGAACAACTTCCGTGTACAGCAGGATGATACTTCGGAGCATCCAACTCAACCAGCAGGGAGTTTTGCTGCATCCAAACATCCAACAGTCATTGTTTTCAAAAAGTTGAGTTCAACTAGGATGTTCTTTATTCTCTGTATCTTCCCTAATGCTGTCTGGGATTATAGCTGCTAACCAACTGTGCTAAGGATATCATCACACCATCCTAGCAAAAGGCCGGAGTGAGCCTCTGGTTCCTCTACAGCTGCTGGAGCCATGGCGAAGGTTTATTACACTGTCTCCACATGTCCCACGAAAGAACAGCCTTGCTGAAGGGGTGGCTGGGGTAGTGTCTGGCAAACAGGTGTCTCCACTTGTTATTGGTGGCTGCTCAGCCAACACACACTTGGGGAACAAGGGGTAGTCCCCTAGAGGTACTTCACTGATTTTGTAGCACTTCCACATGACAGAAACTGTGCCACCCAAGCCCAGCCCTCACACGTGGCGCCCTCTCCTCTCCTGGGCACAGATGGAGGCCCAGGTGGTGCCATCTGCTCTGGGTGACAAGGGTGGCCTCGGGTTTCAAAAGTCAACCTGTCTCTTGTCACTCTGCCAGGATTGTAGCTCTCATGCGTCCATTCTTCCTCCCAAGCTCAAGGTACATTCTTTTTTCTGTCACACAGGCAAGGCCCCACGCTAAAAGCCACTTCCGAGAGGACTAAGGACCCCCACTGCGTCTTCATTGTGGTTCTGCCCACCAAGTGGTTATTCTAAAGCTGTCTGCTCACCAATCCATTCCCTCCTCAAAAACCTTCAAGCACCCCCCAAGCACGCGACCGACAGGTGAGCATCTCCCACAGCAGGGTCTGGCAGTCACACATCTGTACAGAGGGCCTTCCTCACCCACAGCCTGGGCTGAGGTGTCCAGATGTGTCGCTCACATTCCTCTGCCACACCATTTCTCCTCTGCGGGATTCTTCCCCATTTCATTTTTATTAATGTTTGAATTGTGTGTGGTATGTGTGTGTGCACACGTGTGTGTGTGCGCACGCGCACGTGTGTGCATGTGCATGTGTGTGCGTATACAGAGGCCCGAGGCTGACATGGATGTTTTCCTTTATCAACCTCCACCCTGTTTTACTGAGACCCGGTCTCTCGCTGAACCTGAAACTAACTCATTCAGTTAGTCCAGCTCAGCAATCTGCCTGCTTTTGTCCCCAACCCTTCACACTAGGTGTCACACTCAGGTCCTCCTGCTTAGGCCACAAGCACTTTACTGAGTGGGCCATCTTCCCAGCCCTTTTCGAATTTTGAATATTTCAACCCAAACGTCACTTAATTTCCTGGTGACTTACCCTTCTAGTCTTTTACAGAAGTCGTGTTTCATCCTAGATTACATTCTTTGAGACTCAGGTCCCACGAAATTCTAAAACAGATAGATCCACACGTGGAGAAGGATTTTTGCTTTATCCATGTCCCACATCAGCTGCACAGTCTGCTAACACGTGTTAGCTGTTGCTGAAGTGCGTGTCTGGATACTTAGGATCTGTGATCATAAGGTCCTGAGAAATCCTGCAGTTAAAAAGTATATATTTCAGCTGAGCGGTGGTGGCGCACACCTTTAATCTCAGCACTCAGGAGGCAGAGCCAGGCGGATCTCTGTGAGTTCGAGGCCAGCCTGGTCTACAGAACGAGATCAAGGACAGGCACCAAAACTACACAGAGAAACTCCATCTAAAAAAACAAACAAAAAACTATATATATATATACATATATATACACATATATATACATATATATGTATATATAATTTCTATTGGCTCATCTGGTGTGGAGAATCGCATCCAATAGAGATTACACAGCTCACTAGCGCCCCCTGACCTCCAATACCACCCTCTGCAGGCCTCACTGCAGTAGAACAACAGACCAACAGGTGGCCCGAACATAACACAGCAGCAGGGTGCCTGCAGGTGGATGTGCCCGGTTCGCGGGCTGTCACATTAGTTGAGCCAAGCCCTGCAGCTGTGGCCTTGGTGAAGCAGAGCACGGGGTAGCTGTGTGGCCCATGAGGTTTTCTTTGTCATAAAGCGTGTTCTCTTTAAGTAGGTACTTGTTTTCACGCTGACCTCATGGCCATGGAGGGACAGACCCTGAGTTCATATGGTGCTCTCTCTCGCTCCCAATGCCTAAGACAAAGTGTAAGGATGTAGGAAGGGCCAAGGAGCAGCAGATGGGAAAGAAGCATGTGATGGGAAAGAAGGATCCAGAACAGAAACCCACTTCCTCATTCTCAGCAGAGTCCTGAAATGGACAGAAAAGGGGGGAGATACCAACAGTCCACCCCTTTGACATGTGTCTTACATGGGGACAAAGCGGTCCCTACAGCCAACCATCCAAGGACCTGAAGTCCTAGCTGGGGAGATGTTCAGCATACTGCATGTTTCTGGGCTAGGCTGTGGATCCATGGCCTCCTGATGGATGCTTTGAGTCATGGAACCGGAGGCCCTGACCTTGGGGGTAGGAGGCAGAACTTTACCACGAACTCTATCTCCGCCTCCTCACTTATGTAAATTGCTTTTACGCCACAGGTCACAAATCAGCAGGAGCCGCTGTTACTTTACATGCTGGTGAGGAGTCCAAGTCATAAAGCCCACTGGTTTCATCTGTGCTGGCTCTGCCTTCAGCAGGGGCTCCCTGGGGCGGATGCTGGAGCACCAGAAGCATCATTCAGGCTCATCAAGAAAGGGACTAGAATCAAAGTCCAGGCCTGGCTACGTAGGCATGAGCCCAGGGTAAAAAAAAAAAAAAAAAAAAAAAAAAAAAAAAAAGGACTGGAAGCTCCGTGTTTAAAAAGTAAGTTAAAACGGGGCTGGGAGACAGCTTCGGTGGGTGACGTGTGCCCTGCACGGCCTGAGGACCTGACTTTGGATCCGTTGTAATCCCGGTGCTGGGGAAAGTGGGGAGGATCTGGCAGATCCTGGGAGCTCGCTGGTGAGCCGTTCTGGCTGGAATTGTGAGCTCCAGGCTGGGTCAGAGACCCTGCCACAAAAAAATAAGAGGGAGAGCACTAAAGTTGACTTTTGGCCTCCACACGACACACCATTGCGTACCCCCACGCACATGTGCATGGGTACACACACACACACATACATACACCATACACACATACAGTGTTTCAAGACAGGGGCAGCAGAACACTGAACAAAAGCAGGCCTTTCTGTAACTACACAGAATATATGTTCCAGAGGCCAACCTAGCCTGTATCTGCCATGGGCTCAGAGCGGGAGAGGCAGGACTTAATGGTTTACAGGTCCTCAAGGAGGCAACTCTGAAGTAGAACGTTCTGGAAAGACTTCTTCAAGCAGTGGCTCCCAGGCTGGCTCTCCATTGCTTCAGCCCAGATTCCGGCCTCTGCCATACTGCCCAGCTTCAAGTCCCCCCATCTTCTGCAGTGCGGGTCTCTGTGGAGTAGGTATGTGCATTCTTATGCGAGGTCACCTTTGCATTTCCCCAGTTACTGCGGGACCCAGATAAAGAAGACCCATTTTCTCCTGGCTTTTGCTTAACTACCTTTCCGTGCGCAGGTACTTGAATCTGATTCTCCGAGCATCCAGCGGTCTCCCAGGATCCTCCTGGCCTGGGCCTGGCCTTTCGTCCAGCACCGGGCTCTGTCTCTCCTGGGCTGAACTGCTTTCTGCCCTGACTTTTCTTCAGATCCTGGAGCAGTGGCTTCTTGGGCACCTCTGTCCTTGGGGCGTCTTTTACCTGGTACTTGCTTCATTTCTTCATTTATTCACCCACCCCAGCCCCATCTTAGAGACATACTGTTGGTTTTTTTTTTCAGTGCATTAGATAACAACTTCCATTTTACAGTCAAAGAATTACTAAATATTTATGTAGGAAATGGCTGTGTTTCAGGAGCCCTTGGGGGAAGCATTTTCTGTTCAGCCACAAGAGTAACCCCCTAACTTCTGAAGAGGGCAGGAACCTATAGGCTCTTGAACCCCAGTGCAAGGGAACACCCAGCCTACAGGTCACTCCAGCCCTGAGTCCCAGCTCCCTGAGTCCCAGCTCCCTGAGTCCCAGCTCCCCGCCTCCTGACTTGGAAGTCAGTGTTTCACTTCCTTGACAAAGTATTCATTGCTGAAGGCTACTCCTGAGACTAAAATAACTTTCCACGAAATGCTCAGAAAGCAGCTCCTTGCCTGTAAATGCTGTGATATTATAAGAAACATCCGTGTTTGTGTGCGGTTATGTCTCGTGTAACTGCCTCAGCGGGGCCTGCGAGGCCATCATGGCTCATTTCTGTCATTTCTAAAACCCGACACTCTTTCACTATAATGTGGCACCTTCTCGGTTCTTTAAACTATTTTTCTCTTCAAGTTCTCATGAATTGATGGTTCCTGTTTTTCTGAAGGTGCTGTTGGAGCCTGCATTTCTGAGGGCTCACCGCCACTCTGGTTTAACAGCTAGGGCACAGGCCCCAGAGTCCCCCTATGGCTGTGGTGCTGCCGTCCCTCGGGAGGCTGGCTGGTCCTGGCTCTGTGGACGCCATGTCTAGGACTGAGAGGCACTCGCTGGCCACCTGATGAACACTAACTTCGGAGAAAGAGAAAGGAAAGTGGCAGAGCGGGCGAAAGTTCGGATGGCTCAGGCGAGACTCGAGGTGAGGCGAGCTGCAGTGAGCCGGCAGCCCTGGGCTCGGAGCCCCCGGTGGCCCACTAGAGAGTGCCCCATCCTATAAGGATGAGACACGTCTTTCCGTTTTCAGTTTCCCCCTATTTTCCTTGGCAAATGTAAGTCCAAATTCTACCTTTCAACCTCGGATTGGCCCGCCACTTTTAAGAAATCATTTTTATTTTTTGAAATTATAAAAGAATTACATTTCTGTTCCTTTCCTTTCCTTCCTTCAGGTCGTCCCGTGTACCCACCCCACCTTGCTGTCTTTCAAATTCCTGGCCTCTTTTTCTTTAGTTGTTGTTACTTTTAAGAAAAATTAAGATAGAGAGGGACTATCTGATTCACCTAAATATTCAAAAAAGACCTCTTGCTAACAGACTGACAGAACATCCACTCTCAGGAGACATCCTTTGAGGAGCTGATCCACACTGAGGTGCACCTGGGGGTCCTCAGAGCCTCCTTCTACACCTGTGAGTTACATATTCCTATGCTAGGGCTGTGGCTGTGGAGTTCCACACAGCAGACATCCATCTCTCAGGCCAGAGTCCAGAATCAAAGGCTCAGCCTGGCTAGGTGCCCTCCAAGAGAAGGGTCCTCTCCTGGCATTTTCTCTGTCTTCTTTTGATCCTCTGTCTGTGCCTTGGTACCTCCAACCTCCCAGGCCAGGGCCTGGGTGTGTATGTCCATCTGTCTGGTTGTTGTTTGTTTGCTTTTGGTATGGCTGTTTTGCCTGCAAATATGTCTGCACACCACATTAGCACCTAGTGCCCAGTGAGGTCATAAGAGGGCGCTGGATCTCCTGGAACTGGAGTTACAGCTGGTTGTGAGCTATGTAGGTGCTGGGAATAGAACCAGGGTCTTCTGGAAAAGCTGCCGGTGCCCCAAGTCCCCTTTTCTAATGCCATCAGTCACACTGGATTAGAGAGAGGCTCACCTCACTCCACAAGACCTTGTCCTAGGTAGTCGCATCTGTGATGACACTGTTATGGAGTAAGGACATGTTCTGGGCTGCTGGAAGCCTAAGAGTTTTCAGAGACACAGTCAGTCCCAGACACACACTGAGGCCCTAACTGGTGACTCACAGCCTGTGACTCCTACTCACTTCTCTCCCACCAACCCACTCCCCTGAAAACAACTGTCTTCTGAGGATGCACCCGTTTGCTTCCTGTTCTGCCAGCATCAATGTCCCTGCTCAGAAGGAGTCAGGATCAAAGCTGCTCATAGTACGGAGCTTCAGCCGCTCAAACTGTTCTTGCTGAATAAAGCCCGCTCGCTCCTCCTTGGCATCAGCCTGGTCTCTGGAAGGAACCAGAAAAGCTAGACAACTCCTATACTCCTGTCACCCATGGGTGCTCTGAGGGAACCTCCAGGAAGTCCCATAGGCCCTGTCTGCACACCAGAGGGGTGCTCAGTGCTCCGGGGGAGTCTCGGGACAGACACCAGCAGGCGGACAGCGAGCGTGTCTCAATCGCAGCTGAGATGGTCTTGATTCTGTGGACTTCGTAAACAGCACTTGTGCCAAGGGGACTCTGTGTGTCTGGGTTCCTCGTGAAGCACATGGTGCTCCATAACAGATTGTCACCCTCAAGGCTAGAGCACCAGCCCCCAGCCGCATATCCGATGTTGACGCTAATAGAGGCAGCTCACCACTGTGGCCCCCAGGGACCAGGCTAGGGACTGGAGACCAGCCATCATGCTTTCCCTGTGGGCAAGAGCTTGTTGTCCATAATACCTGCCTCCTCTGGAGGGACTTTATCCTCTCGGCTTGGAGCCGGGGATACAGCTCATTTAGAGTAGTTTCCTCGCCATGTACAAAGTCCTGGGTTCAGTCACCAGGACCACATAAACTGACTATGGTGGCATGAACACCGATTTATACAGTTTTACTTTTTATCTTATACGGGGGAAAAAATGAATTAAAGCTCGAAGTTCTAGTCCTTCATTCACCTCATTCGCAGGTTCAAAGAGACCTCTTGCTTGCCTCAAGAGCCACTGAGAAGGTCAGCTGGAGGTCAGTATGGTAGCCCTGAACCCCATTCCAGGTGAGGCAGGAAGGACAGCTGTGAAGAGGTGTGGCCTAGGACAGCCTAGGAGGCGTCACATCACATTGCCTTCCCTGAGATTCTCAGAGGTCAAGGAAAGACTGCCTCGACCCAGGGCCAGGAAGACAGCCATCTTTCCTAGGATAATTCATCTCAACGGAGTCTTGGAAAACAGAATCCAGAAATGCTGAGTGCACACAGCCAACTGGAAGTCCGTGGTGACCAGGAATTCTGCATCCACCCTAACCCCTCACTCTCCACTTCTCATGGACCTCAGTGTCACCAGCTGTGACTTTTCGTGAGTGGAATAAGGTTAAATGGGCCTTTAGCACACGGGCATGACCCACTGAGGGTGCCTCGGGAACACCAGTTTCTTTCCCTCCTGGTGCCAGGGCCTTTTCCAAAGAAATCTGATTCCCCACCTGCAGTTTAAACAGCATGGCTGGTCTCTCTTACTGTCTGCGGGAGATGAAATTAAATCCTCAAACCTCCAAAGGGGTTTGATGGGAGCTTGGGGGGAGGGGAAGGTGGGGGCGGCGGGATAGGGGAAGATGGAGGAGGATGGAGCGGCAGGGAGTGACCATGATTTTACAATGCATTGGCTTAGACTGTTTAGACAATGCTTAGACTGTTTGGTGTCTAACACACACACACACACACACACACACACACACACACACACACACACACACACACCCCTTCTGTTTTAGCAAGGCATTCATCCCCTGACACTGACTTTCACTTGAGCCCCAGAAGGATACAAGTTGGCATCCGGAAAATCTCATTATCCTTGATGCTGGAGGCAGGCAGGCAGGGGTAGGGTAAGAGGGGCTGGGAGCGCTGCCTGACTTTATCAGCTGTACAGGGGGTCTCAGAGAGGTGGCCATGTGTCTGTCCTCCCTCCAAGCAGCCATGGCTATTCTGTCCAGAGCCCTGAGGGTGAGCTTTGTGTTGAGCACATACAGCAGATGAGAAATACTTTGGACAATTGAGTCTTAGGGAGAGTTGTGTCACCCAGCAGGTTCATGGCTATGGTTGCCTATCTCATTGCTGGGTGGTGTGTCTCACACTGTCCCCCTTCTCCAGCATGACTGTGAGAAGTGTGTACAAGTGTGGTGAACTTCAGAGCCCCCTCCCCTGCAGGGAGATGAGATGATCCGCCCAGCTGTCAGTCCAGCCTCAGCAGGCAGCACAAGCTGGGGGCTGGAGAGATGGGTAAGTGGTTAAAAGCACTTGCTGCTCGCAAAGGATTCTGGTTCCCAGAGGCATATTGTGAGGCTCACAAACACCTATAACTTCAGTTTTAGGGAATTTGAAGTCCTCTTTTGGCTTCTGAAGGCACATGTACAAGTGTGGTGCACACACACACACACACACACACACACACACACACACACACTCAGGTCCACATACATATACTAAAAAATAAAATAAAGGAGAAGATAGCTCCAGCTGGAAAGGTATCTCTGAGTAGAAGCACACACCTGCCACACGAAGTCTGAGACCAGAACTATATGCAGGTAACTAAAGCAACAGTGTGCAAAGGCCATGTCCCTGAAGGGAGACTTTTCCAGCTCCAGGCTGCAGTCCACCGTGGCAGGAAGGACACCATCGGGAGCTGTAGGCACTTGCTTACATTGCATCCACACTCAGGGAGCAGAGAGAGGAATATGAGCATCCAGCTCGCTTTCTTCATTTTCCACAGTCTAAGATCCCAGCCAGTAGAATGGCACTGCCAACATTCAGGGTGGGTCTACCCACCTCAGTAAACCCAACCTAGAAACTCCGTCAAAGACGCGCTCTGAGGTTTGCGTACTAGATGATCTTAGATCCTGTCAAACTGATAATGTTAATTGCCGCAGTAACTGACTGCCAAAGCCCCTGTACTTGAAGAGAGACAGTTGAAAGAAAGGCAGGGGAGGAGGGATAATCATGGGAGGTGGTTGGCTGAGCATCCAAGTCATTCCCACCTGTCCTAGGCATGTACACAACCACGGTCACACATTCTACGGCACAATGTCCCCATCACTGACACTTACGCAGCAAGGGCATTCCCTGTCTTCCCAAGGGCACCTGCAAATGTCGGGGTATTGGTAAACTTGAAGGTGATCTTCAGTGAAGTGCTCTGTCCCCAGCCTCCATTAATCCAAATGGTCATTTGATAAAGAGGCCAAGGGGATGTCTCTCCAACTCCATGTTTTATGGAGAACGTATGAGCTGTGGTGGCTGGTCTTGGTGGTCAGCTTGGCACACCCGACAAGAAGGATGCTCGGTTGAGAAATTGCCTCCATCAGATTGGCCTGTGGGTACGTCTGTGGGGAATTTTATCAATCGCTAATTAACACAGAACTCAGCCCCCTCTGGGTTGGACCATTCCCTAGGCAGAGGGGCCTGGACTACTTTAGAAAGGTAGCCGAGGCCAATCATGGTCACATACATCACCAAGAACTCAGTAGGCAGAGGCATCCCTTTGAGTCTGAAGCCGGATTGGTTTACATAGTTCTAGGCTAGCCAGAGCTAGATAGTGAAACCCTGTCTCAGTGAAAAAAAAAGCCACTGAGCAGTGCTTCTCCTGTTCTCTGCTCTGGGTTCCAGCCTTGAGGTCACGTCCCTCAGTGAAGTGACCTGGAAGAAATGAAGAGGGAATAAACACCTGGCTCCCTAAGTTAGTAGTCGTTGTGTTTATCACAGTAACAGAAAAGCAAACTAGAACATGAGCCAAGGCTAGACTACAACATGAGCCAAGGCTAGACTAAATCAGGGATGATAGAAGTTTAAAAAAAAAAAAAGTCACCACCTCAGATACAGAGTAAGAAGGCTATGGCTTTGCATGTCCCCACAGGATGTGGACAGCCTGTGAGAACCCTGTGGGCCCAGCAGATGGGGTTGGTCACCAGTATCCTGAGCCTTGCATTCAGGACAAGGGCAGTTGTGCTCAGGTGCAGACAGCTGAATCCTCGCCAAGGAGGGCTTCATGGGGCCCCGGGGGCTGACACCACCCGAGGAGTCATGAGAGGAAGAAGGAGCCCACAGGCAAGAAGAGAACAGTCCCTAAAGTTGGAAGGACCAAGGCAGTAAGGAGCCAGGGCTCAGGGTGTGGCTCAGCAGTGTCCGTGGCAGGGTGAGTGCCCTGCATGTGATGTTGTTGGCCATCGGTCACAGTCATGGTCACAGCACAGGAGGGCAGACACTGGGCCAAAATGGGAAAGTGGCCAAAAAGCAGCCTGTGGATCATTTCCAGAATCACATCCCAAGGGGAACCAGTCAGAGACGCAGCAGTGGCTGCTGGGAATGGGAAAGAAGCCCAGGCATGGGGCAGCGGTGTCTGGGGGCTCAGAGAGGGGAGCTTCTGGAGCAGCGCCACCCCCACTCAGGAAATAGCAAATCTAAGGAATGAGTGTGAAGTGAGGCCAGGCCAGGTGGGCACTTCCGCACCCGAGGTCACCTTGGCTGTATCTGAAGGAAGGGTAAAGGTGACTCGTCCATGGCCACCCAGCCAATCAGGAAGATGCAAGGATTCAGCGGGGAAACCTGCCTGTACGGGGGAACGGACACAGTCCAGGCTCTCCCAGTGTCCTTCACATCCCCACCTCAAGCTGCCACATCCATCCTAGAGAAAGCAATCCAATTCACAATGCCGAGCGAGATCCGCTCAGACCCCAGCTCTTGTGTGGATTCCAATCACACAGAGAGGACCCTGTGCAGGCCGGCTGCCTCCTCACTGCCGTCACCCACCACCACGTTCTTCCTGGCCAGCCATCGTGGGGCTCAGTGAAGACCTTAGCAGAGGGGTGAGCCACCAGGGACAGCTCTCTCCTTCCCCAGGTTCCCACGGCTCCACAATTTACACAAAGGCAGTGGCATGAGACTTCCCTGACATGGAGCCATAGAGGATGCTGTGGTGGCAATCTGCCACCCAGAGCAAGGTCCCTACAATGTCAGCTGGATGATTGAATGCCCACTACATGTGGAACATCCCTAGGAATCCTTCATCCTTAATTCCTTTCCTGTCTGGAGAGTATGGATTCCTGTGCTCCCATTTTACAGATCAAGAAACTGAGGCTTGAGGGTTGAGTAACTTCCCAAGTGTACAGCAGGTAGCTGGCTGAGTAAGGCTAAACTATAGGAAGAATTTTTCAACTGTGTTTTGTGGCTTCCTAGGGACGGACAGTCCAAATGGGACAATAACTGGAGAGAGGCAAAAATCTCAAAACTTAAAGGAGTAGTGGTGTGGCATTAAGACAGCCTGGCACCTCTTCAGGGCCCGTTCAGCCCCTGACTGTGCCCATTCTGTGCTTCTTATCAGTAGCCTCTAAATGTACTTTGATGCTTGTGACTGTAAAAGCTCTCCAAAGACAGTGTGGAGGAGTCTAAGACAGTGAGAGCATCAGAGCATGGAGCTTCTTTATAACCAATCTAGTCAGACGGCAGAGTGGCTTCACACAGACAAGAACACAGCAGACCCCCTCTGTCCTCACAGCAAACACTCCAAGACCTCAGAGCGTGTCTGAAGCCGCAGGGAGCATCCCACACTGTATGCATATCCTGGGTTTTTTCAGTGCAATCTATGATAAGGCTGAACTTACAACTTAGACAAAATAAGAGATAAATGATTATTCATGAAATTTCACAGTTATAACAATGAACTATATAATAAAGGGATCACCAGTCCTGTGCACTGGGGACAGTACTAAGTAAAATGAAGGGTATTTGGACACAAGCACTTGCTCCTGGGGCACTCTAATGACAGCTGAAGAACTAACAGGCGGGTGGTATATACACTGTGGATACTCTGCACAGAGGGATTTGCGACTGGGCAGGATGAAGCAGGTCTATGAGAGACTTCGTCACACTGTTCCCATGCACACGCAGTTTAAAGCTTAGGAACTGTTGATTTATGGGCTTTAACATTTGGTGGGCCGTGTTTGCCTGTGGGTAATCAAAACCAAGGAAAATCAAAGTGAGGCCAGGAAGCCCCATCGGGGAAAGTACGTATGCAAACCTAGCAGCTTCCGGCCACATGTGGCCATGAATATTTAAATTTTAATTAAGTGAAATTATGTCCAGTCCAGTTCCTGGTCACATTGGCCACATGTCAACACTTGTGGCCACCACATCAGGCAGGACAGACAGGGTGCTGCCATCACTGCAGGTTTTGTTGGACAGAGCTGCCTCAAATGCTTTGAAAAGCCGCGGGAATATACTGTTGGACTTCACCGGACACCCAAGAGCTGCTTCTTTGTGGCCAGGCAGAGATAGGCGCCTCCGCATGGTCAGCAGCAGCCAGGTAAGGTGTGCATAGGCTGTCCCCATCCGACTGCAGATGGCTGCAGAGACAGGAGAGCTCACCATGCCTGAGGTGGCTGAATCTCCAGCATCGGAGCTGTCAGTCTGTCCCGAGCCCGGGGGGTGTCAGCCCTATGTGGCTCCTGCAGCCCCTGGTACCACAGTGGACGGCAGCCACTTCAAATGATGAGTACCCTGTGGCCTGATTTCCGTCATCACATTGCCCCAAACTATCTAGCCACCCCTGGAACACAGGGTCCAGTAATGAGGGAATCTATTCCCCGATATCAGGGAGGGAGGAAGGGAGGGAAGGAGGGAGGGAGGAAAGGAGGGAGGGAGGGAGAGAGGGAGGGAGGGAGGGAGGGAGGGAGGGCAGGGTGCACTTGAAATGGATGAAGGAAGTAGAGACACATTCTACAGGAAAAGTGAAGCCTGAGGAAATACAGACAGAGCTGGGCAGGCAGCGGAGCTGCTGGTAAAGAACTTGACCTGCAAGCCGGAGGAAACCAGAGCTCAATCCCCAGAATCCACACTTTAAAAGCCAAGTGTGACGGTGCATACTTGGGATCCCATCTTTGGGGAGGTAGACAGGAGATTAGCCGGGGCTCACTGCCAGCCAGCCCGGTATGTGTTGAGTGACAGAACAGTGAGAACTGGTCTCAAAAAAAAAGGAAGAAAGAAAAAGTAAGCACCTAGTTTTGTCCCCTGGCTTCCACTACAAGGATGGGCATGTTGACACACACACACACACACACACACACACACACACACACACACACACACATGCAAATGAACGGCATGTTCACACACACACACACACACACACACACGCACGCACGCACGCACGCACGCACGCGCGCAAATGAGCGGACGCGTCCACCCTGAAAGTCCAAGGATAGCATGAGAGGGTATGCAGAGGCTCAGCCACAGAACCTAACAGTCCAACCTGTTTGCCAAAGGCAGAAGAGAGTTATACTCCAGGTCCACTGTGGCTGCCAATCATCTATAGTTCACAAGCTGCCCCTTGAGAGACCCTTCCCCAAGGCAAAGTTAGTTCTTCCAAGGACTGCTTCACTGATTCCACCAGACCTAAAGGGTACTATGCTTTGAGCCCATGGTAGGGTCCCCTAAAAATGTTCACTAGCAAGAAGACATGAATATATTCTCGATATACTCATGAAGCCAGTGTGAATGAAATTTACCATTGTACCAAGGCGGTCATACACTTTTATTTTAAGGTCAAGAAGGCTGCTAGAGCCCCGGCCATCTCCTCTGCATCCAAGACAGGAAGAAGGAAGGTAGAAGGAGTCAAAAGGTTAAGCCAAAGCACCTAGAACACATGGGGGTCCGGAGAAGGAAAGTGTAAGAGCCAAGGTCAAAGGTTAGAGATGCCAGAGTCCTTTAAAGAGCTTTCCCAGCATCCCTGGTGAATCTACTAGTCTTCATCTTTCTAACGGCAGAGGAGTCTGGGAACAGTCTTTACTGGAAATACTGTTGTCCCTGGCAACACAGAAGCTGTTGTTGACAACACAGGAAGAAGAGGAAGGATGTAAGACAGGATACTTAACAACAGGTGTGTGGGGCTGTGGAGATGGCTCGCTGGTCAAGAGTCAATACTGATCTTGCAGAGGCCTAGGGTTTGGTTTCCAGCACCCACGCTGGGCAGCTCACAACCCTCCAGCTCAGGGGGTTGGACGCCCTCTTCTGGCCTCCACAGGCACTGCACCCTATGCATGATTTAAGAAAAAAAAATACTGAAGTCAACTGCATTCGTGTTATAGCTCCTCTGCCCTATGAATGAGCACAGAGACAAGTCATTCACTCCTCTGTGACTAGGATCTGCTTTGTAGAGCCTGGACAGAGATCTCACAGGAAGTAACAAAAAGCTTTCCAGGGAGACTAGAAGAGCAGCCCTTTTTATCTACTTATTCTTTACCTAAAAAAAAGCAGCATAGCCGGGCGGTGGTGGCGCACGCCTTTAATCCCAGCACTCGGGAGGCAGAGCCAGGTGGATCTCTGTGAGTTCGAGGCCAGCCTGGGCTACCAAGTGAGTTCCAGGAAAGGCGCAAAGCTACACAGAGAAACCCTGTCTCGAAAAACCAAAAAAAAAAAAAAAAAAAAAAAAAAAAAAAAAAAAAAAAAGCAGCATGGAGGCCCTGCCTTGACTCCCGGGGCCTGAGGTGGAGGCAGGAGGATCATGAGTTTGAGGCCAACCTGAACTTCACAGTGAGGCCCTGCTCTGTTCATGGAGGGCGTACTTGGTGCCTGGTTCTGTTCTAGGTCCCTGTATAGCCAATCTCAGACTCACAAAACACCACCTGTGGCATCTGTCACTGTCATCCCACATCACTAGATGAGGAGGGGTGCAGAGGACAGAAGGAAGAAACTCCTGTCCCCACTGGTCGTCTGCAAAGGAGACTACCAGGGATGTGAGGAGAAGGTAGATGAGGCCCTTCTCATCTGGTGGCTGATGAATACAAGCTTGTCGCATATTGTAGGTGCCACGGAAGCCTGGAAGACAGGAAGCACCCTCTCCCTCCCTTGAGTGACTCGACCTCCACCCAACTGTGAGGAAGTTGCTCAGACTCCTCCAAGCTGAGCTTCCTCCCCCACCCCCCAGCCCCAGGAGGACACATCAGGGATCTGGCTGCTCCCGGCCGGCCTGGTGACAACCTTCCCTCCTGAGCTTGTTCCCGAGTCAGGGCAGGGTACCTGATCCCAGGCAGCAGCCAAGAAGCTGCTCAGACCTAGCTTCAGAGGCCAGGCTGGCATCCAGCTCAGAGACAAAGGTGCCTTTGCTTGGAGCATCAAAAGAAGTATGGGCCCAGGGGCTGGGGACTCTGTTTATAGAAAATGACCTGACCAACCGCAGAGGAGTCGGAACGGGTGAGTCCCCATCACCTGGAGCCAAAGCGGGTCATAAGATGGGAATAGGGTAGGGGCTCTTGTCCTTAACTCTGCTTCAGACCCAAGTCCCCTTCTTGTGAGCCCCACTTCAGGGCCTTGCTTCATCCCTCACCACCCCCATCTTCCTCCACCCACTCGTTCATGTGACTGAAAGTCAACTGAGCCGCTTTGCTGGGGATTTTAGGGAAACTTTAAAGGAGGCTGACATCCAAAAGATTAACTTTTTTCCCCTCCCCACTTCCTTCCTCCCGTCAGGGCAAAGACGGTGCTCACCTGGAGCTTCAGCAGCCTTCTTGAAACTATAAGACAAACTAGAGAAAGGAAGCCAGCGCTACGGATGACAGAGCTGGACAGTGGATGAGCCAATTGCCTGTTGATTCTCCCTGGACAAAGCCCTTCCTGCCTGAGAACAGTAGAGTGGGGAGAACAGAACCCTTTAGCTGTGTGAGAGCAAGTAAGCTTGGCTCCCTGGGGAGCCACTGATATTTAGGAAACGTTCCTTTATGTCCAGCTGAATAGACAGGAGCCCATGCAGCCCACACACACTCTGCAAAAAGGATGCATCTTCTGCCATGATGAACAAAATCCCTCTGTTTTAAACATGATACATTGTCCAAGGGCAGAGGGGCAGGAGGGTCCCACCTCTCCTGTCCCAGAAGTCCTTGTTTGCATGTATCAATCTGGAAAGTGAAAGACAGGCAGGGAACCCAGGCTGGGTAAGATGCCCTCTCTTATCGGCACCTCAGCCTGTGCTAAAGACAACTGGTTGAATCCTCTGAGGCCAGCTGATCATTGGCCCCCATCTCCTTCCTGTGAGCCAGCTTCCTTCAAACTGTCTTTTCTTTGAGCACTAGGATCCACCCAGAACCTGTGGGGAGCCCTGCCCTTGACACACCCCCAAATCTTAGCCGTAGTGCCAGAGGTAGAGAAGAGCCCTGAGGCTCCTGGCATAAGAGCAACTTATGGGGACCCATGACCCCACCCACATGCATGCACATGTCACATCCACAATCCTCTAGCACGCCCAGGCCAGTCTCAGTTCTTGGAGTCTAAACATTGCACGCAGGACAGACAGAGCACAAAGAGGGTCCCTTTCCTAGGCTGCCACTGTGACAGTGCAAAGACCAAAATGACCTAGGCCACTTCTGGCCCCTGAGGGTGGGCATGAGGATGTGGCTTTTGAGACATGGCATAACTCAAAGCCCCCTTGGCGCTGGTGAAGAAAGGCTGGTCTGTGCTCTGGTTTGGGTCTTTGGTGTAGCTTACTTAATGTTTTCAGTATGACTCATCTCCCATTCGTGATGATTTTCAAGTAACAGGGATCTAGATAAACTAAAGGATAACTGCCATTGCTTAGCCGGGAAGCATCCGTGCCAAATCCCGCTGTGCCACCGCCAGCTGGTCCGTGCCTAGTGAGCCTGGGTTTCCTGGCCTTTGGCCCCTGCGTGAACCCAGGAAGCCCTCCTGGCTGCCTGCTCTTGCCCATTTCCCTGCGCTGAATGGGCGAGTGGCTCCCTGGCACCTGTACATCTTCAAGGCAGCGGCTGTGTGTCCTGTCCACTGAGACAGTGAGTAAGGCAAGCGGCTGTCTCCTGCCTCTG
This sequence comes from Peromyscus eremicus, assembly GCF_949786415.1. Taxonomy (NCBI): domain Eukaryota; kingdom Metazoa; phylum Chordata; class Mammalia; order Rodentia; family Cricetidae; genus Peromyscus; species Peromyscus eremicus. The sequence continues at coordinate 102,211,122 of NC_081419.1, forward strand.
GTCCTGGGGGTGGCTGTGATGCTAAACGGAGGGAGGACACACCAAGTGACTAAAACGGGAACTGTCCTTTGGTAATGATGTTGACGATGATGAGGAGGAGGACAGTGATAACCATGGTGGTAAACGATGTCACCGAGAACCCAAGGTTTCCTGGGAGGACCGAGGAGCCGTGTCCATTTGCCTAATAAGTGAGCACAATGGTGAATGAAGAGCTCACCGTGGATTGAGGCCTCAGGAGAGACCTTGCTTCAAGGGCAAGACCCATTCTTAATAGACTATTACAGGGCAGTGGGGCCCAGGGCAGATGTGATAGGCTAGTCACATCTCTGTGGACACGGCTGTCCTGGTAACGGAATATCCTGGCAACTGGGATACGCATCCCAGAATCTTCCCAAGGCTCACAGCCATGGCATTCCCGTTCTTGCTTCCTGGTGAGGAAGACGGGACACCAAGGGCTTCAAGATCTCACCAGCACCGCCCCAGACTCGGACACAGAGGTGGAATTGTAAAAACCTCTGCACAAAAGGTCATAGGGCAGGGATCCCACTATGATGAAGACCAGAGGTAGACAAAGCCACAAGCCACAGGTTCGCTCCAGGCGGAGCACACCACAACAGCAGGAGTCTGGAGTCTGGGCACTGTCGTGAAGTTAGGAGCACTTTCTGTTTGCAGTTAGCTGTCCCTTCCAAACGTGGTCTCGATTCCTGGCATGGCATGAGCCCCTGGGACTCCTGCCTGCAGCAACACTCAGCTCAGCTCTGTGCGGCAAGTGGGAGCCATAATAAAGCCACAAACCATGTGTGCTGTGTGTGTGTTCAGATGTGTGAATACAGACCTGCACCTGCCCTGCACATGCGTGTAGAGGTCAGAGGTCAGCTTCCAGTGTTAGCTATCACCCCTTCGCCTTGTTTGAGATGGTGTGTCTTGCCTGCAGCCATGCACTCCAGGCCCTGCCCCCCTCCCCCATTTTGCCATGAGTACTGGGATCACAGACAAAGGTCACCATATCCAGCTTTACACGGGTCCTGGTGATCTGAATTCAGGTCCTGCCACTTATAATTCTAGCTCGTCACTGACCACTGAGCCATCCCGTCAGTGCACAAATCATGGTTTCGGCATTTGTTTTCACATTTGTCCGTGGCCTTTTTCTTGTCTTGTTCAACAGCTTTCTCCGGAGACCTGTCAGTCCATTTCAGGCTTGTCTCTCCCAGTAAACAGCAATTAGATGTCAGAATCCTCATGACTGCCTGACCTCCCCACGGCAGATCAAAATCGACGCCCCAAAGAAACACAGTCCCAACGACACTCACAGGAGGTCTGGAGACACAGAACCCACAGACGGATGCACACCGGGGACTGGCACATGTGTGACATGGGAACCCATGTTGGTGTGCCTGGCCCACAGACGTACTGTGTCACAGCTCTTGATCCCATGATGTGGCATTTCTCTGGGTACTTGAACAGCTTACTTACCAACAGAGCCAAACGAATGGGTCTCCGTAAGAAAGGCGGGAAGTCTCTCCTGCTAGTGGGCCTGAGCTGGCACTATTGTTTTTAGCCTTAGGACAATTGCTCCCTATGCTGGAACAGCAATGACTTTCTTTAAATGTGTTGTAGTTGACTATAAACCTGCAAACCTTCAGAGGATTGGAAAATAAGGGGACCTAGCAGTGGTAATGTTGCTGGAGTGCCCTCTCCACCCAGGCCCTTCTTTAAGCACCAGGCAAGTATTAACTCCATGGGCCCCTTGCACAGAGGTAGATGGACAATGATCTGGAAGACCAAGGTTTCCACAAGTTGGACAACAGGGCCTGGGGCCCAATAGCCCCTCTCCAGAGCCTCCCCTCCAATCCTCTAATCTTGCTATCCAAGTTTTGTAGCCTCAGGGTGTGGCCCCTGAGAGCTGGGACCCACCCACAGTTATCTAAACACAGATAAACAGTCTTCAAGTAGACCCACAGAGCTAGCTGGAGAAAGATTCAAACCCCTGCAGTGTCCTGTGAAGCATCCAGCAACCTCAGTGGGCTGCAGAAGCAGTATACTTGCAGAAGCCACCTTCCAAGTTCACACCTCACCTGATTCTCCCAATCCACCAAGGTGTGAACAGTCCACAAGGGATGGGTACAGCTGTGGCTCTAGCCATCCTGGTCCTTCCTAAACACCAGAGTTTTCACTTAACAAACTCTATGCTCAACCAGAGAAGGACCTGAAACCATAACCATCAGCTCAAGGGCATGCTAGAAAACCAAACACAGTGTTCCTGACAAGGGGACAGATCCCTCAGCCAAGGGACCCCTCAGGCACATCACAGGAGAAAGCTGAGAATTTCTGACTGTCTCCTTCGCACAGGGGCAGCCAATGCCGATTTCCACCAAAGACCAAGCTCCCTCCTGGGCCAGGACAGCAAGCCAAAGCCGATTTCCACCAAAGACCAAGTTCCCCGATGGGCCAGGCCAGCAAGCCCGTGTTATGCTCAGAGCGGATGAAGCCTCTCTCAGATCTCATTCAGCCAGGGTGCTGACTCATTCTTAACCCGGGAAGCCCCACACACCCTAGGAAGTTGCTCAGAACAGGATCTGATCTTCCCTGCAGTCTCTCTGCCACTTTTAAGCAAGTTACCATTTTTCAGATTTGCTTAAAAAGAGGCATAACAGTTACCGTAACAGTTACTTGACAGTAAAAGTATAAGCTCATAAGAATAGTAACTATTCATGTGACCTCAGGCCACTTCACACCCATATCTTCAACCATCCCCCTCCTGGTTCCCAGTCTGTGGCTTTTCTTTCTGCCTTAAAGCATGATTTCCCACCTGGAGCATTAAGGGAACGGAAGGGATGTAAAATATAGTACTAAGTCCATTTGCACATGTTCGGAGAAAAGCCAAAATTCTGCCTTGCTGCCGTATTTCTTGCCCTGCAGCTGGACAGCTCAGGCCTGGCTGCTTAGGTCAGTGGCCCAGAAGCTGCCCAGGGGCTCTTTCTCCTGCTTCTCAAGAGTGGAAGCTAGTCCAACCTCAGTGCCCAGTTAGCACAAACTCACCCACCTCCATCTCCGACCTTCGCTTTGGCTTCTAGCTAGGAATCTGAAGCAGCTTCCTTCCCGGAGCAGGCATCACTACATCCCAAGCTCTCTTTTGAGACAGCACAAGACACAGTTGGCATTCACAATGCACAGCTAAGAAACTCCTCCAGAGTCCCGCAGACACAGCAGAGGTGGGGTGGAGGCAGGGGGAGCCACTTTTCTGACATCACAGACGACCTCCAAAGTCTGGGAGAAGCAGTGTCTACCCCAGGACACAGCAGCTGTCACAGCTCTGAGGCGCACGCAGACATCCTTGACAGAACATACTCACAGGGAGAAGCTGATGAATGGCTCCACCTTCCCAGCCACTGCGCTGTGAAGATCCCAAGACATGCTCAGCTTGCCTGGAAAGTCACTTTGAAACTTAGAAAGCAGCCACTGCAAAGCCGCTGAGTCCTCTCCATTCTCAGAGATGTCCACATGATTAAGAAAGAAAAAAAAAAAAAAAGGAAAGAAAGAAAGAAAAGAAAAAGGCGCACACCTCAGCCTTCATTGTCACTGGAACCAGATGACTCATGCTGACTCAGAGCCACCACTTCCTCTCCCAACATTCTGTTCATACTTTGTGAGCAGGGCTGGTCTGATTCCCAGGGTCTCCACCACCCTTCCGGAAAGAGCAACTTCCCAGACCCTGGCAGTGAGAGGCTCCAGCTTACAGCCAGTGATTACCCTCACCGGGGAAGAGGAACTTTGTTTAGCAGACTTGGGGACAACTGAAAAGAAAAGGCAGAGATCTCACAAGTAATTGTCAGATGCACATGGGTACTGTAACACGCTGGCTCTCTAAAACGCAGCTCACGGAAGAGGAAAGAATCCATCTTTGCCGTTTTGTTAGGGCATCTGGGTGTGCTTTGCCCTGATAACAACCCATTTCCGTTCATGCTTTCTTCAGCACATAGTCCTGATCTAAAGCCATGGTGTATTTGAGCTGCTTGTGAGGAGCATGTGTGTCTTGAGCATGTGAAGACCTCAGGGACTCGGGCTGAAGGATAGGCTAGAGTACCAAGGGAGGAAATCAAAGTTATGGCTCTCTAACTTTTAAAAACTACTGAACGTTTCTGTGCAAGAACCAAGAGCCCGCCTCTAAGTCTGAGTTTTCTTTTGAATGATGCAGAGGGCGGGGCTATCTTCTGCAGCAGCTTCAAGCATTTTTAAATTACGAGAAGTAACCCAGAGAAAGCGGAATCCACGTACCACTGAGCAGCCTCTGGTGAGACCAAGTAGGGTTGTTGATCTCTCTATGCTCGGTCCCCCCAAAAAAACGTGCTGTCCAAAGTGAAATCTTCCTGAATAAAGATAGAAAAATAAATAAATTTAAAAAAAAAAAAAAAGCATGCGTCTCACTTTTGAACCATGCATTCTAGCATAACCTGGGTCCTCTGGAAGAGCAGCCTTTGCTCCTAACTGCTGAGCCATCTCTCCAGCCCCCTGAGACTGTCTTAAACACATACTGGTTAGGGAAGTGCAGTGCAGGCAGGGGGGGAGAGAGGATTTGGTGGCACAGAGGCAGGAGTAGAAACCCATCCACAGCCTAAGGCAGTGTTTCTCAACTTGTGGGTTGAGACCCTTGTGGGGAGGGGGGTGTCAAACAACCCTTTACAATGGTTGCTGAAGACCACTGGAAACACAAATATTAATATTACTATTCATAACAGTAGCAAAATCACAGTTAGGAAATAACAACAAAAACGATTTTATGGTTGGGGATCACCACAGCAAGAGGAACTGTGTTAAAGTGCGGAAGCATTGGGAAGGTTGAGAACCACTGGCCTAACGGAATGGACTACTTGGCCTTGGAAATAGCTTGCAAGTAGATTGATTTTCCTTCAAAGCCTCCAAATACCAGCCCAGCCCGTCCGGGACTCCAGTGCTGTGTGAGTGGACAATCTAATACAGTCTGCCCAGACTTCTGAGATTGCTAAATGTGCAAGGAGAGGCTTTTCAGTATAAACCACTCCCTTCGGGCAATCAATTCTATATCCTTAGAAGACCAGTACACTTGGCCTATTTGCAGAATCCAGACAATAATAGTTCCTTCCTTTTAGGACAGTTTGGAAACCAACGCTAACGGCAGGGCCTGTAACAGCAGTGAGCTCCTCTGGTCTCCTCCACCGAGCAGGTCAAACTGATATCTGATGATACGTGTGGTTTATTGTTGGAAAGTTCTCCCGCCGGTATAGTAGTTGAGTCACAGGCCACAATCAAGAGTCTAGAATTCAAGTCTAGAATCGCACACTAAATATGTAACAGCTTTTCAAATTGAGGGCCTATGATCAAATGTATGACCATAAGCTGTTATTTAAACAGTGCAGACCGTAATGAAGACAATGATAGTATATAGAGCACGAAGGACAGGAAGTGTGGAGCTCAACCATTCACAGATAGTCGACAAATATGCTCCAGATGCCAAGCTCTGATGCAGGGTCTTGGGAAACAGCAAGGTTTAAAAAGAAAAGAAAAAAAAAAAAAAAAAAGGTCCCTGTTCTCAGGAAGCTTCTATTCTCAAGGGATGGGACAGAAAATAAGAACACAGGAAGAACTCCAGATTGTGACATGAACTGTATGAAGAATTGCTAGCTAGTGTAAAGTCCTTGAGAAGAGTGGGCTGTTGAGACAGGGATGGGGCTGGGGAAGGAGGGAGGGAAGGGGCTGGGATTCAGTGGCTGGTGTAATAAGAAAGCAGTGGGTGGGGAGGAGTGGATGAAACCAGAGAGTGGAATGGTCTGGTTGGAATTTTCCAAGGACAACCCTTGCTGAAAGTGGAGCACAAGGAAGTCTAGTCAGCCCCACTTTGGTCTGGTGGTAGTGAGGGGAGCTGAGCAATGTCATGCTGACAGAGGCATGGGATGGATCCGGTAGGGCAATGGTAGATACAGATTGTTCCAGAAGAACTCTAAGGATCAGTCTCGGATTTTTGGGTTGAGCATTAAAGTGGTGCCACCTGCTAAGATGGGAGGGTTGAGGGAGGAGACAGTCCCAGTGAGGAAGAAATCACAGACGTGTTCTCGGTTCTAGCTACTGTTTGGGCTGTGCCTAAAAGCCAACATATGGAAATGCTCATAAAGATGTCGGTAGATATTAAATGCTGGGAGATGGCCTGTATTCAAAACGGATTGGAGAGGTAACGATCTAGAGGTGGAACCAAAGGCCTGGCCTGGATGAGAAAGATGCAAGAGATGAGAGGTGAGAGATGAGAGAGGCAGTTTGGACCCTTGGCCCGTGAGCCTGGAGACAACCAAGAAAACCAAAACCAGGGCTCACAGCCAACGGCTGGAGGTTTCAGGAAGGCAGAAGAGGCTGGCTGGCCAGGACTACTGGGAGTTCCCGTCAGACGGAAGCAGGGCAGGGCATGCAGGGCAGGGCACAGGAGGCCACAGTGACCACGTACCTGGCAGCCAGGGCTGGGAACAGGGTAAACTCAGCCAAAGGAATGGGAGTCAGATCCAAAGGCAGCACCCTCCAACAGGGCACAAGGAAGTGGATACGTGGCACTTTGAGGGCTCAGCCAGAACAGTGATATCATTTAAATGACAGAAGCTGGGCAAGGGATACATGTCTATAACCCCAGTACTCTGGAGAGAAAGGCAAGAGGATTATGAGTTCAAGACCAGCCTAGACTACATAGTGAAACTCTTGTCTTAATTAAATACCCCATCCCTGAATTTAGATGTCGTGGCTACCTGTGTCTATGTAAGTAGGGCTCCTGTTGGCCTGTGGATGGAGAAGACACAAGGTGTGAAGTTAGGTGCTCACTAGCACGCAGGACACTATCACTAGTCAGTGTTCCATGCTTTCCCTCAGTCCTACAGACACATAGCCGTAGTCCTAGGTCACGTTCAGATCAGCTGTCTCTGGTTCAGTGAGGCAGGCAGTACTTTTGAAATTTAAGAGGAAAAACTTAAAGTGACACTGTTATTAACTGCCAAGGCAGTTGTAATCTTTACTTGGAACAGACAGAAGAGCTTGTGAAATGGCTTCTTTCTGTTATAAACACTATCTGATAACACCAATGTCATTTCCTATGATGTGATGTAATTACCAAGTTTCGTAGGCTAATATGTCAAAAAAAAAATTAAAAGTATCTAAAACCTGCTTGGCCGGATGCAGACTGCCGTGGAGTGGGATGAAGCCTATTTTCTGAGAGACCATCTTGATTGATGGACAAGCCGTTTTGTTAATAGCAGTGTTAGCTTCTTAATTTTCAATTCTCATCATTCATCATGCCCCAATGTCATCCTCAAACACACTGTGAATACATACCTGTCCCAGGCACTCTGCATCAGCTTTAATGGGACTGAGAAGAAATCACACTTCCTGAGGGTGGCTGGCAGGTGGCTGGATTTCATCCAATCTGAACGAAGTTGGGGATCTTATCTAACTGAGGCTGATTCCAGGCCTGAGAAGAGGTTCCCAGGAGAGCACTGTGGTCCCTGAGGATCACCCCACCCCTCCCGGACCCAGCCCTGACTTCCAGGCATAGAAGCCTCCATTCATGCTTCCTGCTCACCAGCCAGGCATGACTGCCTTCCCTAGCCTGCTTCTTTCACTTTTGCAGTGACACAAAGCCACGGCTCAGCCAGACCACTCTCTGCGTTCACATCTGCACAGCATCTGGAGTCCAGCTGTGGTGGAAATGGAAGGGGTTGTCCTTGAGTCTAACAGACTAGGGTTTGGAACTAGCCTCCCAACTCAGTGGCCTTGAAGACATGCCTGTCCTGAGGCTTCCTGCCCACATTTATAAGTGGTGAAAAGCCACAGTCCTGAGAACTCCCCCACTGCAGCATTCAGTGAGGGGGCTCCAGCAGAGTGGTTGGAAAGGGGCTCCCCTGGTCAGCACCAGCAAGTGCAGGTCATTATCGGGGCTATGTGATACTTTTGTCTAATACCACCCCTTCCTGGGTCCCTCCCCTTCCTGTCTCCCTCCTGTACCCGGCACTCCAAACCACCTCTTCTTAAGTCAGCCTGCCCAGGAGTGAACAAGGTAATGGTAACTTAGGTTAGAGAGAAACCTGACATTGACTGTGTGGGCTGGTGGGGCAGCCCCAAACTATGACTAGGCTATCAGGCACTTGGGTTTCTGGTCTGCCATCTGGAACTTGACTTTCTTTAGATGACTCCACAGACCAAAATGGTTGCTGAGATGCCAGGCAGCAAATCTATATTGTTCATCTTGACAGCAGGAGGAGGTGAGGTTCTGTAGTCTCTCCATTAGGAGAGAAGGAAGAAGCGAAGGAGGACAAGAAAATAAAAAAAAGGTGTAACATCACTCCTGTCCTCACTGCTATGGAGCTTTGCTGAAGCCGCTACTTGGTAAATTAAATTTCTCCATGAACTGAAGCAGGTCTCTCCATCTCTCCTGGCTGCTAGACGTAGACTTGATTCTGGGCAGGTCACCAGAAATATAGTAGGGCTTTTAGGTAAGCAGGACAAAGAAAAGGTGTATCTGTTCCTAGCCAGCAGTATCGGCCATGGCCTGGGACACGGGGTAGCCATCAGTGCCTTTCCGTGGGATCTGAAGTAGGACACTGTGAAAGAGGTAATCCATGTTCCCTGTGGGCCACAGGTGGAGGGACACAGCCCCACCATGCAGAAGACAGCAGCACCAGCTGAGGGAGGCAAAGGGTGAGCCCAGGAGGGAAGCCTTCCAAGGCTCTGGCTAGGGAGAACCCTAGTCACCTCTGACCCCAGCACATTTACATGGCGGCTCGTTTGTGCTGACTCATCGTCCGTGATGACAACTGCTTGTGGTAATGAATAGGCTAAAGTTATAACTGATGATCATGAGACTCAGGAGACCTTAGGGGCCCTTTCCTGCTCTCTGCAGCCGCTTCCTCCATGCTGCCTCCTCGGAGGGTCTCAAAAGCGCGATCTTTACCTGAAGTCTTCCCGCCCCCCTCCATCAATGCCTCTTTTATTCTCTCCTTCCAAGAAACCCTGTTCAGTCCTGAAGCCCTGACATCCCAGTTCCCTCTTCTATACAAATTCCCTCAACTCTTATGCAGCCGTCTGATCCTTGGTGACTTAATGAGCTCTCTCCTTTACTGTAATCCTCTCTACCCCGCCCCCCTGCCACACCAGACCTGAGGACCCAGAGGGAAAATCCCGTCCCACCCACACGGACTCCCACAGGTGACCTTTTGTTTGTGGCTGGATGACTGAATGAAAGCGGTGGGGTGAGCTTTGGTTTCTATGCAAACTACATCCCAACAGGACTCTCTGAGCAGGGCTGCTGGTGTGAACCCAGGCCGGCCTCCATCATCTCTGGGTGGCAGCTCTCTCCTCCAGGGATCATTCACCACGATGCCCGGCACACAGTAGGGCCACATTTTGGGCTGTTGGCTCAGGGAGGGTAGTTACCCATGTGTCCTCACCTCTGACGCATTCTTTTCCTTCATTCTGCGGCAGCTCTTTGGTACAGGGTGTGACATACTGAACTGACAGCTTGTTTGTTTTCCAGGTGGGGCAAGAATTCTGCGCTGCTTTGCAGTGAATGTTGTTCAGAAGTCCATGCAATCATTACCATAAGGGAGGGAAGTCAGGGCCTTGCTAAAAGTCAACTAGGCTAGTGTCAGTCAGAGCAGCCAAAGCCCTGTGGAATGCAGAAAGAGATGGAGGGAGCTGGCCAGAAGGCTCAGCGGTAAAGGCCCTTGCTGCTAAATGTGATGAGTTCCATCCTCAGGACCCACAGGGTGGAATGGGAGAACTGACTCCTGAAAGTTGTCCTCTGACCTCTACTACATGAACCATAGCAAGTACCACCACCACCACCCCACCCCACCCCACTACCACCACCACCACCACCACCACCCCACCCCACCCCACCCACCACCCCACCCACCACCACCACCACCACCACCACCACCACCCCACCCCACCCCACCCACCACCCCACCCCACCCACCACCACCACCACCCCACCCCACCTACCACCCCACCCACCACCCCACCCACCACCACCACCACCACCACCACCACCCCACCCCACCCCACCCCACCCACCACCCCACCCACCACCACCACCCCACCCCACCACCACCACCACCACCACCACCACCACCACCACCCCACCCCACCCCACCCCACCCACCACCCCACCCCACCCACCACCCCACCCACCACCACCACCACCACCACCACCCCACCCCACCCCACCCCACCCGACCCCACCCACCACCCCTCTGGCATGCACACATACACTTTTTTTTAAGATTAAGGGAGAGGCCTGGCCCCCTTCTTATTTTAGAAAACAATCAAGAGGGTGAGGTAAGCGGGGCTGGAGGGGGTAGAGAAAGGCATCAGGATCATCTGTTGAGAGAGCGTGTGGTGGTTGGAGTAATGCCTCCCATGTGCTCATAGATTCGAATGCTTGGTCAGCAGGGAGTGGCACTGCTTGAAAGGACTAGGAGGTGTGGCTTTGTTGGAGAGGGTGTGGTCTTGTTGGAGGAAGTGTATCATGGGAGTGGGGGCGGAGGGCTTTGAGGTTTCAAAACCCAAGCCAGGCCCAGTGTCTCTCTCTTCTTCCTGATGCCTAGGGATCTGGATGTAGAATTCTCAGCTACTTCTTCAGCACCATGTCTGCCTGCAGACCACCATGATAATGGACTAAATCTCTGAAACTGCCAGTAAACCCCAATTAAACGCTTTCTTTTATAAGAGTTACTGTAGTCATGGTGTCTCTTCACAGCAATAGGACTCTGGCTGAGACAGAAGCAAGGCAGGAAACTCCTTGAGCTGAGAGCTACATGTAACAAAACAGCATGTGTAAGAAAAGTCATGCACTGTGGGAGGTGGCAGTACCACACAGTAGCCTTATTAAGGGTCATGAAGCTGGAGTCTGGGGCCTTTTGCATCCCCTACCTGGCCTGCCTCTGTGGCCCACTACCATTTTCAGGAGTGTCATTCTGTCTTTTAATAAACTGTCTCTAAGCCTGTCACTATTTGTGTGTCCCTGGCCTAGTTCTCTGTGTTGGGATACAAGAACCTGGAAACCTCAGCAGGTGCAGTGTAGACTCAGATCTACACCAATAATGTAAGAGGTCAGAACAGAGGAAACTGAGGCCTGGTGAATAAGCCTACAATTCCACCTATGTTGGAGGCTGAGGCAGAGGGATCAAGTTCAATGCCTGCCTGGGCTACAGAGTGAGTCCAAGGCCAACCCTGACAACTAAAGAGACCTGTTGCAAAATAAAAGAGACCTTGTCACAAAACACGAAAAGGCTATGATGCAGCTCCACAGTAGGTGCCTAGCTTGCTCAGGGCTATGGGCTCAAGTGCTGGCAGTTCCCAAGGAGAAAGAAAAGAATGGATGGAGGAAGTCTTGGCTTGTGTCATGTGAAAGTCAGGTAGGATTGTGACTATGTAGAGCTGACCGGAAACACACAGCTAAGGAACTGGCTCCATTCTGTTGGAAATGAATTACCAAAAAGACCTCAAACTGAAACACTTCAGCCATACAATAGAATATTACCCAGCCACAAAAAAAGGAACAGCATTTCCATATTTGTGTCAGTTTGGAAGAACCTGGAAGAACCTCACGCTAGGTGACAGAAGCCAGACACAAAAGGACATGCCCTGTATGACTTCATTTACATGAGATATCCAGAATAGACCCTAATGCAAATAAGAAGGAGTTTGTGGTGCTGGGAGGAAGAAATAAGAGGTGTGGGGGTTTGATGGACCTGGGGTTTCCTTTTGACAATATTTCTGAGATGGAGAGAAGTGTTTGTGCACAGTGGGGCTGTTGTTCTAAGTTCCACTACGCTGTCCATTTGTAGCGGTTAATTTTATGTGTGAATTTCACTTCAAGTTCTAAAATCATTTCCCTCTTCAACTGGAGGACCCCAGACCTTTCAGAAATGGAAAATGAGCTAGAAAAACTATGCAGCCCTTACCAAGATAACATGCCCAATCCTGGATTGTCAGCAGCTGCCCAATGGGAAGGGACTCCCTGAGCACAAGCCAGGACCCCAGAGAATGATGGGTAGGAAGGCTCCAGAGAGGGATAACCTTGAAGGGGGAAATTCCTTTCACTGTTCTAATGGCTTTTGGGGAGAATATGGTCCCTCTGAGCATCAGCCTGCTCATCTTGGAATAATAGTGTCATTCTCATACCTTACCTCCAGTCTTCAGGGTTCTCGGGTATGTGAGGGATTATCTGTCAGGAATGATCTCAAACGCTGGTCTCCACCTAGAAGCCAGAGACAGCCCACCAAGCATTGCCCAAACTATGACTGCAACTTTACCCCACAGCTTTCCTCCTTGGCCTTACTGATCAAGCCCTTGACTTTTGGCTAGACATAGAATGATTCTTTCTGAGCAGGAGATATGCTATCCCTAGCATCTGGGGGAGGCTGTGAGCAAGGAAGTACAGGGTATGAGCTGGAAAGAACTGGATTAGCCAGCGTATCCATCACAACCCATCTTTGGATTTCTTTTACAAAAAGGGTTAAACTATTTGTATCTGGGTCTTGTAATTGCAGTTTCCATAAGTGGTGAAGGACACTGAAGGAAGGTGATTCTGTGGACTCTGACCTAGTTAACATTAACTCTCAGTCACACAGCCCGGAGTTATCTGAGAAGGAAGCCTTGATTGAGAAATTACCTACATAAGACTGACCTATGGGCATGTTGGTAGAAGACTGGCCACTTTGGGCAACTCAGTCCCTAGGCAGATGGTCCTAGGCTATATAAGAAATCTAACTAAGCATGAGCCTATAAGCAAGCCAGAGCACAAGCCTGCAAGCGACACTCCTTCACAGGCTCTGTTTCAGGTTCCAGCCTTGAGTTCTTACCCTGACTTCCCTCAGTCACATAGACTGTGACCTACAAGTGTAAGTAAGCCAAATAAACCCTTTCCTCCTCTAAGCCCCATCAGTTTTTAATGTTTGGTCAGGGCCCTCATTCCCTACAGAACTGGCCAGGGGACCACCAGTATCTAGCAAAAGCAACCTCACCTTTTCTTACCAGAAAATATTGAGAACCTTGCCAGGTTCGGGCAAGATGATCATCTCTGAGCCATAGGACACCTCCCTGGCCACAGGAGTTTCTAGAATGATGAAACAGCTAAGGAAGACCCCACCTGTCCCTGTGTCCCTTTGTGCAGTTGGGTCTGAAATACAATTGCAAAGTATATTTTTAGCCAAGATATTTCATAGTATGCAAAGGAAGAAATTTCATCTCTGGTGTATTTTATCGGGGTCAGGGGATATGCGGATGACCTTAAAAAGTTGGTTCTCTCTTGTGAGACCCAGACCATCAGGCTTAGTGGCATGTGACTTTATCCACTGAACCTTCTTACAGGCCCCTTATCTTTTCCTTCCTGTTCTTCCTTCTTCTCCTCCTCTGTTTACATAGATGGGTTCACCTTGTATAAACAACTGCGTCCCACTTTATTTCCTTCGTTACATATAACACTAAACGTGTTACATTGAAGCATGCTTTTTGAGTCCCTTAGTGCCCGGTACCCAATCTGCTTTCACAGTGGGGTTCAGATGGTCCTCAGCAGTCCTCATGCCCAATCTTCATCACACAGAGGCATCTCAGAAGGACTTTAAGAACATCCCTCTCTTTGTCCACTGAGAAAAATTCAGAATGACAGCTGACACAGACAGGTGTCATTCAGATGCCTGATGGCTCCACGGACCAGCTAAGAGCTGGCCAAGTAGCCCTGTTAATTTAGAAGTTCCTTCATGCAGAAACACTCTGGCTTTAACCCAGAGAGGCAGGCTACTACCTCAGCAGTCTCAGATCCCCAAAGAAAGAGCAAAACTATGGAGTGGGAACACTCAGTCTGGCTCTCAGAAGACAAAGCATCATCCTAACTCACAGACACAGCCAAGGCTGCCCCACAGCCTCCGCCCTGCTCTAACAAACTGAGGGAGGTTGTGTGAGCCTAAGGTAAGGACCAGGATAGCATCAGAACAGACTCTGGGAAGACTCTCCCGGCATTAGCTGGCTTCTCTTTCTGCAAGGACCCAGTGACACAAAGTCAGCCTCTGTCCCTGACACCCAGAAGCAGCTTGGCACATACTGTGCGTTCAGAATAGTTTAATGACTGTGTTTGCAAGCTCTGCTCCATGTCAACATTCAGAAATCCATCAAAGTCACCAGCATTTTCTCATGAAGGAGCAAATGCCTCCAGGCTCACACAGTCTTCAACTGACAACAGGGTGAAGTACTGATAAAATCTTCGTGCACTGAAGATATGGGAAACTGAGCATGCCCTAAATGCATGCAACACCACCCCAATCATCTGCCTCAGCTCAGCTCAGCAACACAGCACACTACACTGGAGTGATTGCTTCCCCTTGTGAGCACACAGCCAGAGCTTCAACTACAGAAAGTGTCACCTCATATCAGCCCGGGGAGAAGGTCACGCTTCTAATTTAGAAGTATGACTTCCATTGAATGTGTGTCTTTTTCTCACCATAATAAAATGGAATGATCCTCTGTGGAACTACCCTACGTGAGGTCAAGGGTCATCCATATGTTTTCCTAGTGGCCTGTGCCCCCGGAGTGAGGTTGCTTTCTCTGCTGGCCGCTCCCTCTCCTGCCTTGACCCCTGCAGTAAGGTGGACAAAGCTTTAGAAAAGAAGGGTAGAGGGACATGCGGAGGTGGACACTGCACTGAGGGACAGAGGTACAAGTGAGACAGATGAACTTCCCTGTTTCGAAACTTCAGCCCAGCCTTCTTCCTCAAACCTCTTCTCCTTCCCCATTTCAGACTCTTTCGTCTCCTCACAGTTCTCCAGACCCTGAACTTGAGTTCCTATGGTCAATGCTAAAGGTCAACTGTATGAAGAGGTTAGCCCATCTTCAGTGAGAGGTCTCCATCATGGGTGCCTATCATTCACTTCCAGGAAGATGAGATGACAGCTTCAGCTGTGAGAGAATATTTCGGATCACACACATACCTGTAAGTCAGGTGTGACTCATGTGTAGAACTGTGTGGGCATCTGGACCAGTGGAGAATTGTTCTGAACTCTCACCCACTCAGGAAGACAGAAATCCCTCTGGTCTCTGCAGCATGGGAGGTTCTCATGACAATAGGAAAAACATAGCATATACAGTGTTATATACTGGCAAGCATGTGTCCAAGAGGAAGGACACTGAGCAGACTTTGTCACCATTGACTGTCAACATCGCCATCCCCAGTGTCCTCACTGTCACCTACATGGTCACCTGGATCTCGCTATGCTCCGGGCACTGTGCAAACACGTGTCCTCTCACGCGGTTTTGCGAGAGTCTCCCAGGTGAACAGGGAACATCTCTTTTTGCTTTTCCTGTTTACCAGGAGACCTTGCTGTGTCAACGCAAGGGCCCATCTGATGAAGGGAAATCTTTACTGTGGGCAGAACTTCAGGCAGTACATCCGTCACTATAGAGAAGTTGGAAACAGAGCCTCTGAGCTGACCTCTAACTCCAGGTACCTCGTATCCTAGGACTTGCTCTTATGGAATCCCACCCTTAAGCCTGAGTCTGACTTGCTTCTCACAGTAAACTTGGCAAACACGACGCAGTGTCACTTCCAAGATTAAATCATGGAAGATGAGCTCCATCTCCGGGGCATTTTCTCTTTCTCCTTTGCTCACCCTGGAGGGAACTAGAGTACCCAGCATGCCATTGTCTTATGAAATAGTGAAGGCCAAGGCCTGACACAACCATTTTAGTAAGCTTGAAGCAGATCGAGCCACCCAGCTGGGGTAGGTGGTGGTTTGAATGAGAATGGCCCCTGCAGGCTCATATATTTGAACACTTGGTTCCCAGTCCGTGGAACTATCTGGGAAGGATTAGGAGGTGTGGCCTCATGGGAAGAGGTGTGTCACTGAGGATAGGCTTTGAGTTTTTTTTTTTGTTTTTTTTTTTTTTTTTTGGTTTTTTCGAGACAGGGTTTCTCTGTGTAGCTTTGCGCCTCTCCTGGAACTCGCTTTGGAGACCAGGCTGGCCTCGAACTCACAGAGATCCGCCTGGCTCTGCCTCCCGAGTGCTGGGATTAAAGGCGTGCGCCACCACCGCCCGGCGGCTTTGAGTTTTTAAAAGACCACACCATTCCGAGTTAGTGCTCGCTCTCTCTCTCTCTCTCTCTCTCTCTCTCTCTCTCTCTCTCTCTCTCTCTCTCCCCCCACTCCTGTTTGTGTACCAGATGTGAGCTCTCTGCTACAGCTACAGCTCCATGCCTGCCTGTCACCATGCTCCCCACCAAGATGGTCATGGACTCTAACTTTCTGGAACTATAAGCTCCTAATTATACACTTTCTTTTATAAGTTGTCTTGGTCATGATGTCTATATTAGTCAGAGTTCTCTAGAGGAACACAACTGATAGAATGAATCAATCTATCTATAGATAGATAGATAGATAGATAGATAGATAGATAGATAGATAGATAGACAGACAGATAGATAGATAGATAGATAGGCAGACAGACAGATAGAAGATAGATAGACAGTTAGTTAGATACATAGACAGAAGACAGACCAACAGATAGATTCTAGCAGGCTTTCTCTTTTTGGGCCACCAACCAGTTCCCAAATCACAACACAGAGACTTATTATTAGTTATGAATACTCAGCCTTATATTAGCTCTTCTTTTAATCTGTTTATCTATGTTTTGCCTCAGGGCTTTTTTCCTCCCTTCCTTCCTTCCTTTTCTTTCTTTCTTTCTGTCCTACTCTCCTGATTCTCATGCCTGGCTGGCGGCTGCCTGACTTCTGGCCCCAGGGGTGTCAGGTGTGACCCTCTTTCTCCCTTGTTCTCTTCTCTCTGTCATGTGTGTGTGTGTGTGTGTGTTCCTCTCTCTGTCTCTCTGTCTCTGTCTCTGTCTCTCTCTCTCTCTCTCTCTCTGTCCTCTTTTTCTCTCTGTCTTCTCCCTCTCTCTCTTAGATTCCTCCTCCTACTTATTCTCTGCCCCCCAGGCCCACCTATCCCTTTCTGCCTACCTATTGACCATTAGCTTTTTATTAGACCAGTCAAGTGCCTTAGGCAGGTAAAGTGAAATAAATGCAACACATCTTTACATGATTAAACAAATGCAGCACAAATGTAACACAACTTTACATCCTTAACGAAGGCAGCAGAAACAAATGTAACACACCTTCACATAGTTAAAGTGATATTCCGCAGCATAAACAAGTGTAACACAACTTTGCCTGGTTAAAATAATATTCCACACTGATAGATAGATAGATAGATAGATAGATAGATAGATAGATAGATAGATAGGATTGGTCCAACAATGGCTGTCTACTGATGGAAAGTCCAAGAATCCGGTAGTTGTTCAGTCCACAAGGCTAGAATCCTGAAGTAGGCTCTAAGGCCAGGGGAGGAATGGACTTGCCAGTGAGAGCAAGCAGGCAAAGAGCGACTTCCTTCTTCCATGTCCTTTATATAGGCTAAGTGTGAGTTCTCTATCTTCTGTTACGTGTCTTAAGTCACACCATCCTCCTTAAATTATTGGCTCTGGAAGAGAATGCTTAGCACGTAGCTGATCCTCAACAGAAGGAGGAAAGGAACGGAAGGCCTATGACTTGTTCAGCTATCCTCCAGCACCTACAGTCTCAATAAATAGGGAATAAAGCACAAATGTCGATAAAGGTTGACAAAGAGAAAACTGTGTGATTAGAGGATTGGTAATTTTACTTAAGTTGGCACTTGCTAGTCTTGACTTAGCAATACACTGAAGGCAACTTCTTGGCAGGCCTTGTGAAGAACAGTATTTCATAGCACCCAACATTCATCATTGAGTAGAAAAGTAAACAAATCTTTATTTATTACAGTGTTCCAATAAATAACACATTAATACGATGTGTGAAGGCCAGAAGCTACAAGTCAACCGAACAGCCTGACATTAATAGGGAAAACTCACGGCTCCTCTCGTAATTTATGGATTCGTGCAGAAATCGGAGCTCATTTCAGAATCAGCTTTAAGGGCTGTAGGAACAATGGTGGCAGCTGCTGAGAGGCTGGGCAGGGCTCATTCTTCACTGTCAAATGCAGGCAGGACCCTTATTTAGTCCGTCTAGTTTTTCATTTCATTATCCAAGGCCTTTAACTGGTAGCCTGAGGCAAACTAGAAGCCTCACGTTGCGCCTTAATCTAGAGTAGCAATCTATTTAAGAGCTTTTTGCCAACAAGTGACTGTTTGCTTAATTCTAGTTGTATATGGAAGGGGTTGGGAAAAAGATCTTGTGAAATAGAAAAATGAAAGTATATTGGGTGGCATGGCAGAGGGAATCCCGTGAGATCTGTCTCCCTGTGAGAGCCATTAGGACCCGCTAAAGGTTTATGATCAAGGCTCCCAGCATTTGCACAAACTGGACACACAATTCTCCCCAAAGTTATTGACATAACAAGGACAATACTTTTTCATCCTTTCTTTAAGTCTGGTTTTAAACTCAGAAAAATGAGTCTGGGCTTTCTGTATGGTTTGTTTCCCCGTGTTAAGCAGATGACTGGTTGTCACTAGGGCCTTGCAGAAAGCTCAAAGGAAATTCTACCCTGGGGCCCAGGAGCATTATCTGGTATTTGTTTTGGCAGCAATCATTCCCCACAAGGCCTCAGCACTGGTCACGTTCCCTCCATGTCTGCATCCTCCCAGTCTCCCAAGAGAGAGCCTTAAAGGTCTGTAGAATGGGGTTCCAGTTCTTTGCCCAGCAACACCTCCTTTGTTTCTCACAATCTTAGCCTAAGCAGCAGCATTCCCTGACTGGATTCTGTTACCACCGTCAAAGGAGAGCAGCCCACACAAATACTCAGAGACAGTGCTCAGAAACAATCTCGTTAGGAGGAGACGGGCTCCATGTTTTCTCTGCCGATTCATTCATGAGCCTAGTCACCAAGCAAATTCTTCGGCTAGTCCCAAGTAGCATTGGTTGTACATTTCTACCAAATGGCTCTGGACCCATCAGCAGAGAGGACCTAGCAGCTGGAAAGGCTGTTCATTCCCTCTTGTTCATGGCTCCACTCACAGTTGCCGAGAAAGAAAATTTCTCATGCCCCTGTGGACTGGGAGCCATCCAACAGAGAAGCCAACACTTCCTTCAGAGGGCGTTCCTAAGTTCTCACGGCTTCTCCTGGCCAACATGCTATGTCTGGGCAAAGAGCTATTCCCTGTGCATAGAGAGACCAGGGAAGCTCATGCAAGAACCAACCAGAAGAATACCCCCAAACCACACACACACACACACACACACACACACACACACACACACACTCACACACACACTCACATACTAGGAGTGGGGGATGGAGAGGAGGAGGGAGAGAGAAAGAGAGAGAGAGAGAGAGAGAGAGAGAGAGAGAGAGAGAGAGAGAGAGCTTTAAAAAAAATCAGTCTACTTCCTCAGTCTTCAAATAGTAAAACCAGATTCTGAATAGATCCTAAAACTAGTCTCAAATTGGACTTCAACTGTTAGATTTCTCAGGTCAGACATATTGACACAAGCTCGTCATTCAGCAATTAGTAGGTGAAAGTAGGAAAATCAGTCGTTCAAGGTCATCTTCAGCCAGTCGATCAATCAGGCAATCACTGATCAAAATGGTCTCAGTCCCTGAAGTCATCCAGCCAGATCATCCTCGCATTCCACAAAGGAGTTCCTGAATGTGGCATCTCTAGGCAAATAAGTAGGACTCCACAACTATGCAAAAATCACTTGAAAAATATGCTTCCCTCAAGCTACTTGGGCAGAGGGTGACGTAGGACAAAGTCCCACCCCCATCATTAATTTGAAATAGTTAAAATCACTCTCCTGCTTTTCAGTGTTGTGAGAAGATTCACTGTCTATTCACCGGTGTCCACGGGAAGCTGGGCCCCAGGCAGGGGCTGGCTCTCCCCCAGGCAGGGGCTGGCTCTCGTCCCTCAAAAGATCAAAGGACCTCTCCTTTCCATTCGTGCCTCTTTTTGGCCTTCAAAATACCAGTCCCTTCCATTTCCTCCATCACACCACAGGCACATCACACCAGAGGCAGACAGATGCACTTTCCTGGAAACTGACTTTCCCTTCCACCAGCACTTTCTCTAAGGCCAGTTCCCAGTGACGGGGCACTGTGAAGGTTAGCCAGCTTTTCCACTGCTGTGACAAAATACTCAAGAAAAAGCAGCATACGAGGAGGGGAACTTTGTTTTGGTTCAGTTTCCCTCCATGGCCAGTTGGTTCCATTGTTTTGGCGCCTGTGGTGAAGGCAGAGCACCACGGTTGGGGTCACGGGGCGGAACAAAGCTGCTCACTCCTCATGGCAGGAAACAGAGAGAGAAAAGAAAAATAGCTGCCCATGTCCTCTGCAGGGGCACATCTCCAGGGATATAATTTCCTTCCACTGACCCTCAGATGGTTCTGTTTCTTCCTTATAGCTAGTGCCCCAGAGTTCAACACGGAGGATAGTCAAGATCCAAACTTCACCGTGAAGACAAATGCACTAAGAGTGTGCCCGCCATTATCACCACCCACAGGGCTCTGACCCAAACCGCCAATGTTTGCAGGAAGCTCCTCTGGTCTCTTCTTCCAGAATTTGTTTGCAAGAGTCTTTGTAGACTTGAGAGGTACCCCTTGTAGTGGCCCATCAATCCTTTCTCTCTTCTACAGCCTCAAGCCTTGAGTTTCCTCTGTCTATCAGAAAGGCAAAACACAACATTTGACCCTGCTGTAGGCAGCCTCCAGCCACCCAGCACTCCAGTCACAAAGTCACAGGCCACTTTTATAGCCTTGCTGAGCTTCCCAGAAGAAAAAAGTGAAAATCTCCCCACAACTGCAGGGAATGAGCCTGGCTGACCCCCGGAACCAAGGCTGAGATGACGTTTTACAATCTTAGAGTTTCTCTCACTTGGGGGAACATAAGTTAACATCTCTGCAGCTAAAACCCACTCGGAGAATTCGGGGGTAAGAGCAAATCCACTCATTTTATGTGAGCAGCCAAACTTGAGTGGAAAGTACTCCAAATGGGACCAGCTGCTGTGGGCCACCAGTTTCTGTCCCGTTGGCCACGTTCTCCACGGTCCCCAGCTCACAGCTCCTCCCATCTGGCCCCTCTAACTGTGAGTTATTGCATGCTGCAGTGGGGGTTAGGGAATTAGATCATGGGGGACCCACTGAAGTTTCAAAGGCACCATGTAAGATGTGACAAGCAAGGCCACAGCATACATAATCGATCATAAACAAGCCCAGGGAAAAGGGAGATTCCTTCCTGCCAAGATCCTTGGCCTTGGCAGAATTTGTGCGAATGAATCCAGAGTCAGGTCCCAGAAGAGGAACAGAATCCTGCCCAGGCCTTTAAAGCTTTCAAAACTTCGACACTAATGTGACAAAACAACATGAAGAACAGAGTGGCTTCTATTTTAAAGTCTGTGGTGGTTAAAACAAGGTTTGGCGGTTTACAGGAGGAGGTGAGGGTCTCATGGCAGGCTTCCAGAGTCATCGGTCCCTGGATGAGTCCAGCAGCAGTGGAGGAGAATCAGAAAAGTAACCCTTAGGCAGTGGGCGATTCAAGGACTCCAGCAAAGGGCTTTGAGGCCATCATGTTCAAGATTTCAGACTCAAAACATTTAGAGCGGGTGGTCCTTAGCAGGGTCTAACCTCCTGAGAGCTTCAGCAAGGGAAGGGGAGTTGTCGGAGACCATACATGGGCTGGATATAGACGATGGCTTGGAGCTACAGAAAGCTCTGGGGCAGGTACAGGGGTAGGCAGGGGCAGAGCTCATTGGAGGCAGAAGAAGAGCTATGGTCACACCATGGTTGCCACACTGGCACCTGAGAAATCTAAAAAGGTAATGGGAATGGAAGAAGCAGGAAGAGGAGCCGATGGGGAAACAGGAGACCAGATTAGTGTTTGCAACTTGTATTTATAGGACCAGAGGAGCCATGGAGAGGAAACGTCCCAGAAGAAGGACAAGAGGGCCAACCAAAATGGGGGAGCTGGAGCTAAAGATCCAGACCTGAGATGTGAACTGGAGCAGTTTGTGGAAACTGGCCAAAGCTGTAAGGAGGGATCCCGGGAGATATGGAGGAAAGGTCAGAGCTCCTCAAAGTAAACTCCCTGGCAGCACTCACTGGCCACCCATGCAAAGAGCCCCAGGCCCAGATCTTCAGCCCACACAGCAACTTTGCAAAAAAAAAATTGGCTCCATTTTGTAGATGGGCCTGTGACACTTGTCCAAGTCCAGAAGTTCCAAAGAGGCAGGAGCTGGGGAAAGAGCCCAAGTGTGTGAGGTTGCACCGCTGAGTTCTTCCTTCCAGGGCAGGTCCTCCCAGCCTTTGAACAAACGAGATGGGCTGGGGCTTGTTACTTAGTTTCCATTTAATAAGAACTCGGTATATATAAGTTTGGAGACGGAAAACTTTCCAGGTTCCAGGGAAGTTATGAAATCCAGGGAAATTATAAAGTGCACAGAGGTAGCTCCAGCCTCAGCTCAGATCTGTAAAAGCGTTGGAACCCAGAGACTCCGAACTGCTGAAATAGATGAGCGGGCAGAGGCCATGGTACCCTGGGCCTGATCATGTCTCTCTGGACAACAGGAGTGTCTTATTTCTTGTTTTTTGGCTCTTTTTTTCTCCCTATCCAGGACAGAGTGGACCCTTGTCAGCTTAGAATCACCAAAGGCCTCCAAGCAGACAAGGTTGGGGCAGTTTTCCTCCTAGGGTGCTGTTTCTGCACACGGTGATCTGCACCATTATGGAGGCTTTCTCTGATGGTGCCCTGGAGCAGAACACTCCCCCATGCAAAACATAAAATCAATAAAGCGTAGTTTTGAGTTGAATGAGTTCTGTCTTTCGTTGGTAAAATGTGGAGCTGAGGTTCCCAGTTTTTCCTTTGAGAGCACGAGACAAAGAATGTGAGGAACATTGGGACAGAGTGAGCCTGTCCATCACACAGTTATGCTTTGCTTAGGAAAAGTCTGAGCCTCGCTGAGCACCCAGCTTCCCCAACAGCAAGCAGCACGAGGCAGGTTTACCAGACACTTCCCTAACCTCTCTCCTCGCCCTCATGACTGACAAAGATCAACAGATTACCAGCCACTGTGTTTCAACGGCCTTTCCCCTTCTGCACACGAGGGAGATGAAACCCGAGTCAAGATCATCTCTTAGGACGCATGACCAGATCTTCTCAGTCTTGCTGTCTTCCGGAATAATCCTTCTCCTGGTTCCAACGGCTTGTCCTCGGTTCACTGGGCCCTTTCCCAGCTGGGAGTAAATGGACTTGATGTCAGTCACAGGTGCGACTGTTAGGAATCAAGGCTAGAAGGAGTGGGGATGGGGCCTGTGGGAAAGATGTCAGCAGGTCTGTCTGCTAGGAAGCGAAAGGGGAGGGAGAGAGGGCTTAAAAGTGATATTTACTGTGAAATCACACTAAACTGCCAAGGAACAAATTTTAAGAAAACCCCAAGAGGGCGTAGAGGTCCAGGCACTTGGGAGGCAGAGTAAGGTAGATCTCTGTGAGTTCAAGGCCAGCTCAGTATATACACTGAGTTCAAGGGCAGCCAGAGCTATGAGAGAGAGAGAGAGAGAGAGAGAGAGAGAGAGAGAGAGAGAGAGAGAGAGAGAAAGAGAGAGAGAGGAGATCCTGTCCCAACAAACTAAAAATTTATATATATATATATATATATATATATATATATATATATATATATATATATAAAGAAAGAAAGAAAACTCCAAAGGATCAAGCTGAGACCAGGGGATAAAAACAAGAAATAAAATGCTTCCTAAGGCAGCATTGCCTTTCAAGGCATTAGTCATTTATATAAAGGTCAAAGTATCAGGACATGCTTTCAAAATATATTTACCCATATATATTTTTGGGTGAGGGCAGCTGCCCCTCTTATAAAATGTCATGATCTCAAGTGCAAGCAACCACTGGAAATAAAAGCAGTTTGTGTCTCATTCCCCAATACTCTGCTGAGACACACTGTGTGGCCCATGGACAGACTGGACAGGGCCATCTTGTCCACAGAGAGAATCCCTCAGACCTGTGGTGTAGTTGGGTTTTTTTTTTTTTGCTGTTGTTTTTTGGGCTTTTGTTTGTTTGTTTGTTTACTCTTTGGGGGCCCACCACCCAGCTCCCAAATAAATACATGGAATCTTATTCTTACTTATGAATTCCCGGCCTTAGCTTGGCTTGTTTCTAGCCAGCTTTTCTAACTTAAATTGCCCATCTCTCCTTAACTATGTTTTGCCTCTGGGCTTTTTACCTCTCTTTATTCTATTGCTTTCCTTCTTACTCGGTGGCTGGCTGTGTGGCTGGCCCCTAGCATCCTTCTCTCCTCCTTTTTTCATTCTCTCTCTTCTGTCATTCTATCTGCCAGTCCCACCTGTTTTTCTCTCCTGCCTAGCTATTGGCCATTCAGCTCTTTATTAGACCATCAGATGTTTTAGACAGACAAGTAGCACAGCTTTACAGAGTTAAACAAATGCAACATAAATGAATGCAACACATCTTTAGATCATTAAACAAATAGTCCACAGCATAAACAAATGTAATATATCTTAAACTAATATTCACATACTGTGGACTCAGTACCACATGTGGCCAGACCCCAGGAGCTTCCCCTCATCTTCAGGCTGAAATCCACATATTCTGTGATTCTCTTCAGAGAAGAGCTTAGTAGACAGAATAATGAAGCATTCAACTAGTCATGAATCCACTAATTGTAGATACCATGCCAAACTAATGTTAAAAAAATAATAAATACCTTTTTGTTCAATCAGCTTTACTTGCAAATATTCATTGCAATGAGTCCTTGGTTTGGTTCAAGGCCTCTGGTTTCTGGCACACCATCATCACTGGATCCTCACCAAAACTCTTCTCGAATGTACCAAGGCTGTCCAGTCTTGGAGATCCTGCGGATATTGTTCCTCAGGACTATAGATGGGGTAGATGTTAGTCCACCTCTAAGTAAATTACCAAAGCGAGGTTATAAAGAACCATGGCAATAGGCTCTAAAGCAGTGGTTCTCAACCTTCCTAATGCTGTGACCCTTTAATACAGTTCCTCATGTTGTGGTGACCCCCAGCCATAAAATTATTTTTGTTGCTACTTCATAACTGTAATTTTGCAACTGTTATGAACCATAATGTAAATATCTGATACACAGGACATCTTATACGTGACTCCTGTGAAAGGGTCATTTGCTCCTAATGGGGTCTCAAACCACAGGTTGAGAACCACTGCTCTAAAGAGTGGTTAAAAAAAAACCGCGCTTCTACTTGGGTGGTCTAAGATAACAGGACTCAGCTTCCCCAATGCTGGTAGGTTTCAACCCCCCCCCCCATATCTCAGCCAAACAAGTATGGACTAATCTGGTTGGTCGGAGCTAAACCCTGGGATTCTGATGTTTCAGAAGCTTCCTGGGGTGCCACCGCTGCTGGTCCATGGACTATAGTTTGAGTAGCTGATGTTTAGAACAATTCATTTGGGAATAATCAAGTTAGAGACATTAGAGGCACAGCCTTGGATCTGGGACTAGGGCAGGCAGAGAAACTGTGGCATCAGACATACCCTGCTCAGCTTCCTGCAGCTGTCAAAGTTTAATCACACAGATGTGTGTGCTCACACCTGAGATGATATGTGCCATATTGCTAACACTGTGCTACACAGAAAGATAAATGTCATGCAATCTCCCTTACATGTGAAAGCCAAAGTGTCAATCTCATAGAGATTGAGAGTAAAGTATCTTAGTTAGCAGGGGACGGAGGCAGGGGTTTGATCACCTGGATGGGATAGGACAGGATAAGATGAGTAACTTCTAGTGTTACAGTATGGTGGCTATGGTTGACAACATTTCATTGTGTTTTAAAAATCACAGGTAGAGAAGATTTTTTTGAGGTTCCCAAAGACATAAATGACAAATGTTTGAAGTGATAGATATGCCAATTGTCTTGATATGACCATTTATATTGAAATGTATAATGTGTTGAAAAGTCACACTGTGCTCCGTAAATATGCACAATCATTATCTGTCAATTTAAAAAAACGTGCTACAGCCTTTTCTCCACACCCTACATCATGTGGGTAACACATTCAGCCTGGAAGTTTGAGCATTCATTCTGGAAGTTTCCTTTTGAGTCTCAGTCACAGGGGTGACTTTAAAAAGCAAATGCCTGAAACACCTGATATCCAGGCCCGAGTGCCCGACTCTCTGAATGCCACTAACCTCAGCAGACAGATAAGGCTCTTACTTGATATTAACGTATTCAAGTGCCAGCAACTGACGCTCCAAAATGAATGTAATAGTCTGGCCCACTCCCTTCCCAGATCTGACAGCTGCTGACTGCCAGCAACGCCAAACATACCAGGCACCACGGAGAGGAGACTCAAGATGGTTGGGTCACAGCCAGATCCCAAGGCACCTTTCTCTGGTCATTGAATAATTAACTGACACCTTAGATGACCTCGGCCCATTGTTCTCTAGTGTCCCATGATCTTTAAACAGATCCACACTGGGAAGATGGCTGGAGAGGAAGCAGGGTTAATAGGGTAGTTTTTCTACACACGTACTTTGTTTAGAATTTAAATCATTTGCTGATTTTTCTATTAAGCCTTGATCCAAATATGAACAAAATAGAACATGTGGCCAAACAGAAGGCCTGGCCCAGACAATACAGGAAAGATACAGACCTAAGTTCATGCTGAGTTTGGGATTCTCTGGGGAATGGGCTTGGGAATCTCCTGACAACCCCATAGGTTTACACAGAGGATGCTGGCTTGAGTCCTCCAGGGCTCACCCTCTTGCTGGCGTGAGTCCTCCAGGGCTCAACCTCTTACTAGCAGGAGTCCTCCAGGGCTCACCCCCTTGCTGGCGTGACTCCTCCAGGGCTCAATCTCTTACTGGCATGAGTCCTCCAGGGCTCACCCCCTTGCTAGCGTGAGTCCTCCAGGGCTCACCCCCTTGCTGGCATGAGTCCTCCAGGGCTCACCCTCTTGCTGTTGTAACCAATGGAGAGGTGTCTGGTTTTGGCATCTTGCCTGACCTATTTCAGTTAGGGGTCCCTCAGCTTCCTTGTATCTATTTCCTGGGCTTGCCACCCAGGTAGAATATGATACTATAGAGAAAGGGTTTCACTGTGACAGTGGGTGACCATGAGGAAATGAAGCCATTACTGCTGTCATGAACTTCCTTGAAGAGTCTTCAAAATGACACTCTCTACACTCCTGATTTCTGATTGCTGTGACCTTTCCCACACAAATGGGGGTGGGGCTGGATTAATATCTAGCCAATATCCTCAGTGACTTCTTTTCTTCTATATTTTCTGTGTCTGAATTAAAGGTCAAGATCACAACGTTATTCTACTGTTTTCTCCTAAAGGTTCGAGTGTCCCACCTCTCCCATCTAAGGCAGACATCCCTCTGGTGTGGTTTTCAGCAACATTATTTTATATAGTAATTTGGTGTTTGAATATTAACTCAGTGATATCCCTCAAAAATCAGAGGGCATTTGTTTATAATAAGGAACCAGAAATTTAGAAAGTAGACAATCCATACACCCTGAAATTATAGTATTGTGCTACTTAAACTCAAGGGTAGTCAAAATGCCAGAATGCAATCTTGTCCATTTTGTGAGGCCAAATAAAAATCAATTTTCCATTAGCGTTCATTAGGAACATGAAGAGAGAATGCTTACGTGAGCTGATCCATTCATGGAGATGGCTTAAACCAGTTAAGTTGGTGGTTACAAGGAGGACTTGGATCACAAGGTGTACTCAATGACATGCTACTTATCTAAAACGTACAGGGCTGGGTTCATTCCCAACAACATCTCCCCAGCCCCCACCAAAAACCCCTAAATCTCACTGAACAATAGATTGTTATTTGTCTGTAAATGTATATTCACAAAACTGTACTTCTAAAAAAGCCATGCTTACTAGATACATTCATTGCAATTATCTGAGCATGTTTATGCATTCATTGGCATTGATTATAGAGAGCTGACCATGTGCAGTGAAGTAGTTCACATGGGTGAAATCGGGAACCTCCCAAAACCACTCAGCCTAACGACTGACTGAAGACACTTGAGACCAGGTTTGACCATGTCGCTGATGTTCGCTGTCGCGCATTAAGACTTGTGGCTGAGCATCGTGATTATTTGCAAGCAGGGTCTTCTGGGTCACAGAGGTGACTCGTTTGTCTAGCTTGAAAGGGGCTGGCACATGTGGTGCACCCGTAGCCACATCCTGAGTCAGAACCGGAACAGCAAGACTGATTTAGATATACTGTATGTGACAGAGCAGAATTTATCTTGCTGGGAAATTGACTTCAGAGTCTGCCTTTTCGGGGGGCTGAGCTGCTAAGTAGGGAAAGTAGTTTATTCTTCTTGTCCTTTTTAAAGGTAATTAGTTAATTTTTATGTGTGTAGGAGTTTTGCCTGCATGTATGTCTGTGTACCACATGTGTGCAGTGTCCACAGAGGGCAGATTAAGGTGTCAGGTCCTCTGGAACTAGAATAACAACTAGAATAGGCAGTTGTGAGCTGCCATGTG
The DNA here is from genome assembly GCF_949786415.1 of Peromyscus eremicus. Taxonomy (NCBI): domain Eukaryota; kingdom Metazoa; phylum Chordata; class Mammalia; order Rodentia; family Cricetidae; genus Peromyscus; species Peromyscus eremicus. The sequence continues at coordinate 102,239,665 of NC_081419.1, forward strand.
GGCGCTGAGCCCCTCTGGAAGAGCAACCAGCACTCTTAACCTCTAAGCTAACCCTCCTTTTTCTTTTAATATGAAGATAAGTGACATTGTAAAGTGACCCAAGAGTCTTAGGACAGGGGCAAAATTGTATCTTGTCCTAGATACAATACCACAAATTAGTTATTTTCCTAAAAATGGGCATATTTATTGATCTCCTTTATATGTGTGTACACCTATAGTGTAGGGGTGCTCACGTGGTGGTCAGAAGACAACTTGTGGGAGTTGGTTCTCTCTTTCTGCCATGAAGTCCCAGGGACTGAACTTAGGTCGCAAGGCTTGATCAAGTACCTCCATCCACCAAGCATTCCAGCCAGCTCCACAAATTACTTCTTAAATCAAGCAATGAATACTGTTATCATTAGGAAGCTCCTATTCAAGCCAAAAACATGCTGCCGAGCCAAAAGCCCAGTTAAGGGAAGCGGATTTCTGTACTGCAGAGATGGGGCCAATTGTCTAGGCCAAGGAGCCTGAGCTGTGTTTCTGCAGAATCTGAACTTCAACCTGGAGATCTCAAAGCAGGAAGACCTCTTGGTCTTTTTTTACTTCACCTTCATGTGGCCTGGAGGGCAACTGAGAGATCCATTGTTTTCCTTAGAGTCACTCCCGCCAACACTTCTGATCCCACTTATGACCCCCAAATGCTGCCTGGCATACACTTGCCTTTGCTTTTTCAGACAGGGCCTTGATACATTGCCCACATTGCCCTTGAACTTGCTCAGGCAAGCCTTGAACACCCAATCCTTTGGTTTCAGCCTTCCAAGGGTGCTGAGGGGTGCCATTGTGCTCAGCTCACACATTGATCCTGGATAGTATTATCTGGGATTTAAAAAGTTTACAGAGTCTGAATTTCTAGCCAGCTGTATCGATTACACAGGAATGTCATTGCGGGGCAAACTGACTATGGGACTCAGCCCAGAGGCAAATCCATGTGGAGATACAAGGTGCTGTTTAGTTCTGCTGCCCAGATGTCTATTCTATCCACCCTTTGCTTCAGCATAGAGGACTCGTCAGCCTCTCTGTCCGATAATCACTTACCCATATGGGTTGTGTCTTTTATGTCAGGTTAGGAATAAGAGAGAAGACTTCAGTTAGAGGGGTGGTGCCTGCCCTTCCTGTCTACTACCTACTCTGAGTTGTCAATCAATTCGAAAAGAAAAAAGAGTTGGTCCATCCATGCAGTGTTTCTAGTTCCCAACTGTTTCTTCATCCACAGCCAACATTGTTGGAGGTGCTGGGATACTTTCCCTTGTTCTTTTTTAAGATTTATTTTAATTGTATATGTATGAATGTTTTTCTCCATGTATGCATGTGTGCCACACGTGTGCCTGGTGCTCATAGAAGCTGGAAAATGGCATCAAATCTCCTGGAGTTACAGACAGTTGAGAACTGCCAGGTGGATACTGGTGACCCAACTCGGGTCCTCTGCAAGGGCAGCAGGTGCTCTTAACCTCTGAGCCATCTCTCCAGCCCACCCTCCCTTGTTCTTAACTGACTTCTTGATGAAATGAAACAGATTATAAATGAAATATGCTCAGTCTACTTACTTACCCCTCATGCAGTAACCATGGGGAACCTCATCCTGTCCCCCAGAATCCTGCAGCTAATGGAAGATGTGAGCATAATTTTCTCTTCTACCATGAAACCCTTCAAAGTGGAATCTACCCTAGTCAAAATTCTAAGGATGTTACAATTTAAAACTGAAAGATCTTTCCGTTTAGCCTCAGAAAGGGATGATTCATTTTCAAAGTGATTCCATGACCTGCCCTGTTCAAAATGTCACCTTAACCTTTGATTAGAGGAGGCAATGTAAAAAAAACATAATAATAATAATTAGCAAATAGCTGAGGATTGCCACAGACTAGGACTGTGGTCAAAGCCTGTCCCATGATGCTAGGAAACCGACCTGATTCCTTTGTGTGGTGGAGGAGGTATAGTGAGATTTCAGAAGGGAAAGAGCGGAAGCACTCAGTAGAATGTTTCCTTGAAATAATATTCCAGGTTTCACCCTCACAGCTTCAGATGTGTAAAGAGCAGAAACAGAGATTACAGCCCAGTGGCTGTGCTGTCAATGTGAGTACCTGGCCCCTGACCACAGTGTGTGACCACACTTCCAAGAGACATGGCCACATTTCATGTTCACTTTGCTTCCCTGTATCTACATAGAGGCTGAGCATTCAACCGCATGCCTTATTCATCTTTTTGGCTCTTTGTACATCAAGCCACATCAGCAGGGAAAATGAAGACCAAAACACCAGCACCCTCCATTTCCCAAATACATAACAGCGTCTCGAGCTGCAGTTCATATTTTATTGCTGTTGGCAAAATCGCATCCTCCCTGCAACATGGCCAGAAATCCTAGGTTGTATCAATTGCCTCCTCCGAAAACACATGCCATTATACACATTAGACAGAGGAAATAAAAACTGCTGATGTTCTGTTTTGCAAGGACAAATTAATTTGCCCCAGAAATGGCATGCATGCCGCCGATCTCATTAAAAGTACAGTGAGATCATCAAGAAATATTAATCCAAGCTATCACCCACCACCTGCATCATGTCAGTGCACAAAAGCACAGGCTGCTTGTCAGTTTGCTGCTGCGGGCAAGGACAGGTATTAACGAAGAAAGTCACACTCAATTAGAAACCATCCCTGCGCTGGCATCCTCTACACCAGATCAACTCCAACAATCACAGCACTTCGTTTTGCTTTGAACTTGAAAATAAGGAGAGTCAAGTCCTTTCTCAAAAGTGCAGAGGAAGAAGACCAGCCTGCTTGAAAAGTTGGGATACTGAGGTTCCAAGCTACTGAGCATGCTCACGAAACATGAGATGGGATCATTATAAATGTGTGCCTTGGAGATAATAATTCTCTGAGTACGAAGTGGTTGGATTTTCAAGGTGTTGATATGCCTCCCTCTGGTCTCCTGCGCAGGTCCCCTAAGTGCCTGTCCCTAGGTGACTGCCCTATGACCTCTGTGCATGGGTGTCAGGCATGGCAGGTCTCAGGCACTAATCCAAAGCCTAAGAATGTTCACTGACAATCACTGTGACAGGTCCTTGTATTTCTTCTACACCATCCATTTAGCAAACTCTTAGTGAGCTATACATATGAGCCCAAATGCCATCCAAGACCCCGGGAATGCAGTAAGTGAGCAAAGAAAGAGAGTTATGTTTATAAGAATTTTATCACTCAATACATGTCCCTGGATTTGTCTTCATAGACACGTTGCCAGGCTGGGAGTTGGCAAGCTCCATGTTCAATGAGAGAGCCTCTCTCTAGAACAATAAGGTGGAAGGCAATAGAGAAAGATACCCAACATTGACTCTTGGCCTCTGAGGCCATACACCTCACCCCACACACACACACACACACACACACACACACATACACACACACACACGGGGTGGGGGGCAGAGGGAGAGAGAGAACAAGAAAAGTCCATGTCTCTACATCTGACAGCCCCAGTAAGAATCACCATGTGTCTCCTGCTGGGCCACCATATTCTGCAGGTGGAGGGAATATGTCATTTCTCAAATCATGATGCCCAACAGCTCTATACATACACTATCACTATATTAAATTGAGAAGAGGAAAAACACTGTTGAAATGTGTTCATGGTGGAATTCATTTCAGACCCCATGGATGCATGAGCAGAGCTGGAAGTCCCTAGCCTGGGTCATCTAACTGGCCTGGGATGTGCTTCCAAAGACCTTCTGGAGGTTTCTTGGTGCCTCCAGCTGGTCCTCCTAGAATGGAGCTGTTGAATTATTGATATAGACTGTGGCTTCACCTTGGTGCTGACTAATGCTTCCAAGCTTGGTCAACCAGGGGAACTCCAGGCCCCTTCTCTTGAAAGTATGAGTGTGAGCGGCAGATAGCCCACCAACAGGCATTACTCCTCAAGCAAGAGGTCTGTGGCTAGAACTGCTTAGGGAGAGTAAAGAGACCAGAGTCTGCCTACTGAGCTGAAGTTTCCTGGAGCCCTTGTTTGTCCTCTAAGGTGGAGCGTGACTTCCAGATCATCCTTGGTTCCACACAACGACAAGAGGTTTCTTAGTGCTGGTCTTCTCCAGCCTTAGTGACTCCTCCGAACTCCTAGAGGTAGAGACTTCAGTGATGCAACCTGGGATTTTTTGTTTATTTGTTTGTTTTTTGAGACTGGGTTTCTCTGTGTAGTTTTGGTGCCTGTCCTGGATCTTGCTCTGTAGACCAGGCTGGCCTCAAACTCACAGAGATCTGCCTGCCTCTGCCTCCCAAGTGCTGGGATTAAAGGTGTGCACCACCTGGGATACTTCTAAGCAGCCATACCCACACCTTAACTAAAGAGAATTAGAAGCGATCGTGAAAACCATTCTTCAGATGTTACCTCCTCCGCTGAACCACCTATGGGGAAGGGCCACTGTGCTGACCTCTGTGAAACGGAAGGTCCTGGAAGCTCTTGGAGACCTTGTGTGAGTGTTAACTATACTGAATTTGTTAAAGCGCTGTCTGCGAAGGTTGAGAAAGTCTGTCTCAAAAGCACACATTCTGTAGAACAACTGGACCTCACAGAGAATGAAGATGCCCTCCCGAGGACCACGGAAGGGGCTGGTGGGCACAGCAGACAGTGCCAATGGGCCTCCAGTATGGTTGATTTCCAAATGGCGAGCTAGGTCTTCTCAACAATAGCTAGACAGAGAGACATGGATGCCTATGGCTGAAGGAGACACATTGATGGCAGGAACAATGGGAAACATTTTATCTGGTTCATCCCAGAGGAAGTGTCCCCGTGGGACAGGGAAAGACTGGGCCAGTGCCCTCCTGACTATATCGGCATATAAGTGATGTTTGAGCCGCAGTGAGGCCAGAACTAACTGGTGCTTTACACGTTGCTTCCAGTTTCCCTCTCCTGCTCATTTGTGTCCTCTGGCAAGCTCTTCACCTTGGTAGGACTTAAATCTGAGAAAGCAATCGTGTCCAATGTCACTATCATGAAACTCAACCATCAGTCATCACACCCACTCTTAGCTCCATCCTCTCTGGCACCCTGTGGCCTTAACATGAAGACCGGGGAAGGGAGCACTTCGTAGTCACAACCTATAGGTGTTTTTTTTTTTTTTTTTTTTTTTCTCAGTATACCCATTTTAGGTTGTGTGGTATTAAACTTTTCTGCCAGTAAGTAGAAAAGACACTTTTTGTAAAAACGGAGAAACAACTCACAGGCGAGAACAGATATTTCAGAAATGACTCAGAATCATGTTTTGCTAGAAGAATGCTAATGAAATACAGAGCAAGTAGTCATGAAACCGACAGCACTCCCTCAGAAGGAAAATGACTTTTCTGAGACGCTGGGACGTGAGCAAAACACTCACTGATTATAATGTAGTGGATGGGAGTGTGCCTGGTGACATGCCACCTTCATTGCCACCTTCATGGAAGGGAGGCGATAAAGGGTGTCCTGCAATCTCATGAGAAAGCTCACCTCACTTGACCTTAAACCTCAAGGAAAAGGAGTCTCAAAAACACCAGAGCCAGGTCCCCAGCGTGTCACCTCCACACCTCCCACCACCCTCCCAGGACCCATGTGAAGACAGTTTCACCACATCCTCCATGACCCTTGGAGAACAGAACAACAGTGTCTCGCATCCACTTCTCCATGTAAAGCCAAGCTAGCTCCTAGGCTTGCTCAGAGTCAGCAGGGAACTAGCCGGCTTTGACCTGGAAACTGGCTTAGTTACAAACTCTTGGAGATTCCCATCAACCATGGAGGGCATTTCTGCAGACAGCTAAGGCCTGTCTGGGAAGCCACGGGCTGAGCCTCTCTGGATGTCAGGCGCAGCTCACGTATCCATGGCTCCTTTTCTCCTTCAAAGGAAGCTTGGGTTTGACAGTGGTTGTTTCCAGTCCTTCTTCCTCGATCTTGTTCTCATCTACAGCTATGAATAAGGACAACTCACGTGGAAGCCACAAGGACTGAAACCTAGAAAGAGTGCTGGTGTCTTTACAAAACCACGGCCAGTTGTTCCAGACCTGGGGGACTCAACTCCTTCCAGAATCCAGAGACCTCAGCTGGGTGGCTCAACCTCAGCTCACACCTCTAACTTCTTTTTATCTAAGTTAGTTATTATTTTAGATAAGCCCAACTCTGTAGAGCAGGCCGGTCTTGAACTCAGCATTCTTCTGCCCCAGGCCCTCCAGCCCTGCCTGGCATCTAGCACCCCTAAGTGCTTTCAGAGAGGCTTCTGGAGGGACCAGAATAGGACTGAGAATCAGGCTTCAAGCAACATTAAGAATAATTTAAAACTTAAAGTAGCAAGGCTATGGATAAAGGAAAAATACAATCCTCATTCATTGGATTTAGTTTTCCATGAAATAATAACATCTAACATTCCAGAGGCAGAGGCAAGAGGATCATAAGGTCAAGGCTAGCCTAGGCTACACAAAGAGACTGCCTCAAAGAGGCAAGAGGGACAGAGACATAGAGAGAAAGAGAGAGGGAGGGAGGGAATGAGGGAGGGAGGGAGAGAGAATTTGGGTTACAACTAAGAAAAACAAGAGTTCTTGTATTTTAGAGATGCATACTAAATTTTTATCAACAAAATCATGCAATACACAGCACTTGCTTTTTAAGATAATCCACGGAGTGGCAAGGGAGAGTTACAGATGAGACACAGTTACTGTAAGTGGATCACGTGGCCCAGAGGTCGGCACACGAGAGTTCACTATAATATTCTATCTGCTTATGTTTTGAGATGGTCTTTGATGAAAAGTTAAAATTAAATAGTACAAGAATGTCTTTCTTGAGAACGATGATCTAATTTGAAACTCAGTTTTCTTTAACGCTTAAGATTTGTTTGCATATATCTAAATTATGTGAGTTTTGTCTTGTAAAAAAGAAACCACAGCATTAAACACCAGCTTTCTCTGCCCTCTCCTCCTCCCCTCCCCTTTTCTTTCCTTCCCTCCATCATCGTACCCCAGAATTCTGAGCGAGACCACACAGCACAGGCCTGGCACTCAACAGATGCATTCCTGAGACACTACAGCGTCCTCTTCATCCAAACAGCTCCGCCCTGTATGCTGGCTGGTGAAATGGGTCTGAGATCACATTACCACATTAAACAGCCAGACCATGGCTTTTGTAAACACCATTTAAAAGTACAATTACAAAACTTGACTACTGACAAATTCTCAAATATTTCTGTATTCTTCAATAAGGAAAAACAAAATCCAGAATACTTCTGAGGGACACAGAGAAGTCCCGGGTACATCTCTGTGTCCTCTTGCCGTATACCCCAGGCCTCTCTCTTCAGAGTTAGATCAAATGGGTCTGAACAGAGCAGATGCTCTGAGTGGGAGCAGATGCCAACTGAGTGAGCCACAGATGACTCCTGGTGGGACTTGCCCATCCCTCTGGATCCTCCCAGGGGCCACAGGCCCTCCTTCCCAACAAACAGACACAGTGCAAAAGCATCCATTAACTGACTTCATAAAACCTAAAGCCAAAACATCCTTGAAAAATCAAACTCTCAAAACAAAACAAAACAAAAACCCTGCCATTTTCCAAGACGATACATACCACTTGACAAGGCTAGTCTTGGGTACCACACTCTCAAAGGCAGGCAGGACAGAAGGAATCTCAGTAAGTCCATGTGACAGGAGAAGGTGGTTGGGTGCAAAACGAGGATGAAGATTTATAAGCCCTGGATATGTAAGAAAGAGAGTGGATTTTCGGTGGATGGCCGCTTAGCTGGACCCTTGCTCTCTGCACAGCTGGCTTCTCAGTGCCTGGGAATCTGGGGAATCCACATCAGGGAAAGAACCCTATTCTGGATTCAGAGCAAATGTAATTAAAGTCAAGTCTATTGCGAATTATTTCCGGGTCAGCCTTGAGACCTCAGTTATCTAACTGCTCTATGCCTCAGTTTCCCCATGTGTAAAACAAGGAGAGGGCCACAGAATCTACTTACGGGGCTGCTGTGGGGATTAATGATTAACACAGTGGAAGGGCTGACTATGCTGCGTCTGAGAGCCTTGGGGACACACACTACAGCCACTTCCCCCAGAGTGTCTGCATCCACCCACCCTCCAGTGCCACTTGCCTGCTCCCCAGAGCAGTGACAATAGCATCTTCAAGTGCTGGAGCCTGGGAGCTGTCTCTCCTTTGTTCTGAGAGCTCTCCAGCTCTAGAGCCACTGTGCCCCTCTCAGTACCCAGCATGTTGGGAACATTCTGAGGTCAGTGGTGGTAATCAGAAGTGGAATGTGAACTTGGAAGGCAGATTGTCTTGACAAGACTCAAACTCCCTACCATTTCTCTTAGTGACTTTGCTCGGTGCCTCACTTAGCATCCTGGATGTTCAGTTCCTGGATGAAGAAAACACTGCTTTGTTCTATGTAACTGAGACTTACTGTCCTCCGTTTCCAGGAGGCTGAGCAAAAGCTCAGTCTGGGATCTGGTTCTAGAGTTCTCCCAAGAGCATCAAGAAGGGGTCCCTTGGGTTTTCTGTCAGCTGACCCACGTCTGACTGGCTCCAGGGTGTCTATACGCTCAGGAGATACTCATCATGCATCTGAAATATCAGAGATAGACCTGGGCCAGCTCAGAGCAGAGAAGACTGAGGGCCACACTGGCTCTGAGTGTGCCACCATCTGTGGGGCTCTGTTGACAGAGGACATCTCGAAAGCAGTGCTGTCACCGAGAGGAAGCTGGAAGGCGAGCAGTGAACCCTTGGTTCCTGTGGCATCCATCACCAGGTAGGACAAGAAGGCACTAAATACCCGAGGGCTGCCCTCGGAGATCCAGTATGGGAGAGGGTAGCTACCCAGAGGTACACATCTGTGCATACGGCAAATCTGCATCTCTATCTACCCAGCCATGAACATACGCATGGTAGAAATTAAAATGTAACAGAAACAAGGAAAGGACACTGGACTTTGTGGCCCCAAAGTCCAAGATTTCCAGCCTAGTCATGGCCCTGAGCAGCCGAGGGACCCACATGAGTGATAAAATGGAGTCAGCGGTTTCCTTCTCTATATGAAGGAGTTTTTCATGTAATTTGTAAAAGCATCTTCTACTAACTGGGGACAGCAGTGTTGATAACCATAAGCATTTATTGGGCACTAAGCGTCTGTCAACCACTGCCACTTGATTTATTTGCATATCCCCTAATCATCTTTAACATAATTATGTGAAGTAAGACTATCACCATCTGTATATGATGAGATCACTTATAGAAAAATCCCACAAATCTACAATTTAACTTTTGCTTACATAGAAATATCCCCAGAGTTCTAAGAAAATGAAAAGTGATGATGAAGATATCAAATTTTGCTAAAGTTTGGATCTGGGATGAGTGTTAAGGGTTGGACCCCATCTTGGAGCAACAGAAGGTGGTGGGACATTGAGAGGCAGGGCCAAGAGGGAGGCCCTCAAAGGACCCTGTGGGGTTCTAACCTTCTCCTCTCTCTTTTCTTCACCCTGATTGTGAGGTGAGCTAAGTTACTCCACCATGGTTTTTCTACTGTGAGGTGCTGCCTCCCCACAGTCCTAAAAGCAAGGAAAACTCAAACTATAAGCCAGAACAAATGTTTCCTCTTTATAAACAGATGACCTCAGGTACCTGTTACAGTAATAGAAAGCCAATTAACACAAATTCCCATGTGAATTAAGCAACTAGGAAACTTAACATACCATATAAAATTGCACTAGAAAATATCAGTTCTCCGAGAACAAATCTAACAATACGTGTTTAAGACCCCTAAAAGGAGCGGGGGGGGGGGAGGTGTGAAGAGATGGCTCAATAATTATGATTACTCTTAACTCTTGCAGAGGACCTGGGTTTGGCTCCCACCAAATCATCTGTAAACTCCAGTTCCAGGGAATCTGATGCCCTCTTCTGGCCTCTGTTGGTACTGCACACACATGGTGCACATGCATACATGCAGGGTAACAGCCATATACATACAAGTTAAAATATAAATCTTCAAAGGGAACAGTATAAAATTTATTAAGACATGTTAAAGAAGGCCTTAGTAAGTGTGAGATGCAATATAACCATAAATGATATGATTAAATATTGTGATTTTTTTTTCCTATCACACACCTATACTTTTTTTTTTTCTGTCACTGACCCTGCTTGCCTGCTACAAAAATATTTACCCAGGGACCTACACATCTCAGCCCCACTTTTCAAAACAGAATATGAAAAGACTAACTCTAAGTTTGTTCGACAGAGTTGAAGGGTCGAAGTAGCCAAGATGACAGCTTATTGAGCAGCAGCTTACCTTGTGCAGGATCTGGACATTCCGGTGCTAGAATGGGGAATCTGGCAGTGTTGGTGCACAGACAGAACAAAACCTGGCCACAGCATGTGATGAGGTCTCAGGAAAAGACCCACACACATAAAAACATTAGTGCGAGGAAGAATAAAGGAGGTGAGTGATGGAAGAAATGGTTGATTACTAAACAGAGTTGGAAAAAGCTGTTATTCCTGTGAGGAAAAGGGGAGCTTGGGAATCTCCCTCAAACTGTTTCTGATGAACAAACCTAAAATGAATGAAAGGATTCAAGTTTTCACAACACTTGAGATTTCATAATAATTAATACCTTTATATACAGAATACACAAATATTTTCTTAACTGAGCACATAAATAAATGATGATAAAAAGATGTGATTAGCTACATCAAAATCAAGAATTTTGTTTCACCAAGAGATACTTCTACAAAATGAAAAGATTCCCTCGGCATAGCAGTGCACCATGTAAGCCCAGCACTCTAGACACCGAGGTAGGAGGTTTGTGAGTGGAGGTCATCCTTGGCAACATAAGAAGATCTTGACTCCAGAAAGTCAACACAAGCATCTTTTTTTTTTATGATTTACTTTATGTGTGTGGCAATTTTGCCTGCATGTATGTATGTAGTACACATGAATACATGCACTGTCTACACACAGTGTCCCAGGAGACCAGGAGAGGGTGTTGGGTCTCCCAGAACTGGAGTTACAGATGGTTGTGAGCTGCCATGTGAGCATTGGGACTCAAACCTGGGTCCTCCACAAGAACAAGTCCCCTTAAACAACGAGCCATCTCTCCAGTCCCACAACACAAAAACTTTAAGTGAAAAGACAAGGTGGAAATTGAAACAAATCATTCATAATGTCAACCACAGAGGCCTACTATCTCGACTGTACAGAGCTGCTCAAATCAGTTCTAACAAAACAAACAGCCCAGCATAATGGGTGAAAACCGCCAACAGGTACTTCTCAGAAGAGGAAACTAACTTGCTCAATAGATTCATGAGGGATCATGATCATGATATAAGTGAGGATCATGAGGATACATGGCTCAGTTGGTAACCTAATGGTAGCATGAGAACCGGAGTTCAAATCCCCAGGACCCACACTAAAAAAAAAACTGAACATGGTCGTGCAAACCTATAATCCCAGGTCTAGAAAGCTGGGGAGAGAAGGATCCCTGAGGCTTGCTGCCAGTCAGTCTAGCTGAACCAGTGAGCCGCAAAGCTCAATGAAAGGTTCTGTCTCAAAAAATGATGTGAAGAGCCGGGCGTCGGTGGTGCACGTCTTTAATCCCAGCACTGGGGAGGCAGAGGCAGGCGGATCTCTGTGAGTTCGAGGCCAGCCTGGTCTACAGAGTGAGATCCAGGACAGGCTCCAAAGCTACACAGAGAAATCCTGTCTCAAAGGGGAAAAAAAGATGTGAGAAGGGACAATGTATGAGAGCATCACAATGTAGGCAACAGCCACTGCTCTGAGGGAATCTTGAGAAAGGAGGTACCACACTTCCTGTCTAGAACACCGTTGTAAGAATCCTGCTGGCACATTGCGTCTGGCCTTGTACAGGTGTGGACTTTCTCCCAGGTACAGGGCTTTGAAAGGCCACATCAGAGCACTCTGAACAAATGGACCGCAGTGACACACGGTACCATGATGCCTCTTGCAGCATAACATTGAGGAAAAGGAAGTCCCCAAAAGTTTCATGTGGCATGCCACTTTTACAAAGGATAAAACTCTAATTAGCGGTTGTCTCATAGACTGACGGTAGAAAGTGTAATAACCAAGGATTGAGATTAATATGACTCTGAAATTCAGCGAACTGAGGATGAGGTGGGGAGCCTTTCCTTCTCTGAGGTAAACACTCCTTGTCATCTGCATGTTTCAGGAAGGGAACTAGAGCCCCATCCGGTTAAGCAACTTGCCTCAGGGTATTCCACTAGCAATGGGAGAGGCAGAAGCTGAGCAGGGGCCTTGGTCACACCCGTGTACCAGCTGGCAGCCTTGAAGCCATGTGCCTAGAGTGACTTGTCACCTTGAAGACATCATGTCCTTAATGAGAAGACTGCTTTGGAACTGGATCATTTATTCCCACATTGACTGCAGGCTGCTCACTTGATGTTGTAACCTAGAGGGTCCTAGACCACTGGTGGGCTGGTGTCTCCTCTGCCCCAATGTGTATGCACAGCCCAAAGCCTTGTCTGCTCCCCCTCAAATCATTTTCATATTCTTTTTGAGTAGTTTCGTTTTCTAGATGGGTTAGTTCAGAACTCATTCACAGGGAGCCTATGAAAGAAATTGGCTCAGCATTGACTAAGCAGATGAGTAAGACATGACTTTAATAGCACCACGTAGGAGGTTTCTTCATAAATGAATGTGGAGGGGAGGAGGCAGTGCTCCGAGCTGCCCACAGACGAGAGCTAAGCTTGTCACAGTCTGCTAACCAATCTAGAGCCACTCTTCAGTTTCCAGACTAGAGCTGTGTTTTGTAACATCTCCAACAATAGATAGACAAATAGACGGATGGATGGATGGATGGATGGATGGATGGATGGATGGATGGATGGATGGGTGGATGGATAGATGATGGATAGACGGATGGATGGATGGATAGATGTATGTATGTATGTGTGTACATATGAATGGATGGATGAATAATGTTAATGAATCACACCCCCTTGCTGGAGTCTTTAAATCGATTACCGAGGAACTTGGGGAGATGGCTCAGCCACTAAAATTCCTGCCACATAAGCTTGAGGACCTGAGTTCAGATCCCCAGCAACCACATAAAAGCTAGGTGTGATGGTGTAGAGCTGTAACCCCAGTCCTGGGAAGAGCACAGATAAGTGGATTTCCAGAGCCCTCCAAACCCCAATCAACCAGTTTAGCCAGCCAGTATGCTCCTGGTTCAGTGGGAAACATACTCTCAAAACCATGGTGGAGAGTGAGGGACACCAGATGTGAATCTCTGACCTTTGTATGAGTGTGCTCACACGTGTAAGTGTAGCCCCGGGTCAAATACATACACTATTTTTTTTTAATGGCCAAGGGCCTGTAAGTAGAGATTTGCAGACTACATAAACAGCCAGCCAGTTCTACTCTGTGTTGAAGTATTGATGTGACAGAAATGCCCATCTCAGAGCCGAGGCAGCTAGAAGGTTAAAGATGAGTCACAATTCCTTTGCATCACTCTGAGAAGCTTAATTCTACACACAAATGACTTTCAGAGAACCGGGCCATGAGAGGTGTTTGCATCCTCTGGAGTGGAGAAGTGCTAACCATGTATTCTCTGTCCCCAGCTTGCACATTCAATCTTGAACATGTCACCAAGGCAGCATCATGTCTAGAGGACAGCTTCCAGCAGAGCTGTAAATAGAGCATCAGGTGTGGTAACAGGGTATTCTGGGGGGAGAGAGAGATATGCTGGACTTGAGTTAACTTCCTTCCCCATCCTCATCTAGGTGGAATTGTGTGCAAGGTACTCATTGCATGCTAGTATCTCACTGTGTGCTGGGTAGTTCTGAGATATCTTTAGTCTATTTCCTACAATACGGCACCTGTGAGTCTCTGGTATGATAGGGAAGAGTCTAGAGTCCACTGGTCCCTCTTTGGGTTATCCCCCTGCCCCAACCCCCGCACGTGCCCGTGTGCCTACTGTCAATCTCTCTCAGTAGAAGACTGACCCTCTTGGCCAACTTACATTGTAATAACCTTAATACCAACTTTGTCTTTGGGCTTCTCAGACACAGGGACACAGAGTCCCCCGCAAATGCTCCATCTCTCAACCCCCACAGACGGCCATTTCCCAGTCAGTAGACCTCTAAGAGGGTGGTCTTGAGACCCCCTGAACAACTTGAGCTCCATAGGGTAAAACTAACCTCCTCTTAGGGGCTTCTAAGAGCAACATGGGAAGCCAACCCCCCACCCCCACCCCCTGCCTTTTCCCTTTAGCCCCGGCTGTTCTCCATGTTCATTCACGCAGCTGTGGGCAGGGTCAGGGAAATAGGATAGACTTGTTCACCCCTCTGTTCAGGGAGCTGACATGGTCCACCTTCTTCTCTGACATCACTGTCCTATACGGTTTACCAGTCTCCCCTGCCAAGAACGGCCCAACCTGGGATCTTTTCCTCTAAGGTGGTAGGTGGGACATTCTAGCCAAGAACTGGCTCCTAAAGCCTAAAGAGGGGGCAAGAGCGACTTTATCTGCAATCAACTGCAAGTTAAGGAAGGCCAGGGTTATTGGTGGATCTTCAGGGATATTTTTTTTTTCTCTTCTCAGCAGGCTCTTTCCTCATGGCTTTCCATCTTCTCAGCTAACCTTCCTCTGGAGTTACCAGTTCTGGGTGTCATCTTTGTCTTGCTGCAGAACACCTCATTTTGTCTTGATGACCAGAACGCAGAAGTTAAAATGACCTCACTGTACCCAAAGCATACAAATCTGGAAACGTGGATAAACACCGTGGATCCCAACAGCTGGATGAGGCCACTGACATTTGTTCAGCTGCTCGCTCCCTAGCATGGGAAATGATTCACGCTTCCACCTCATCCTCTTGCATAGCTTTGGAATTCTGCAATTTCGGTTGTTTTACAACTTGGAAACTGCTGCACTGTTTTAAAAGTTTCTAATCTGAATTCTTCAAAGTCATGTCAAACCCACAGTCGTTACTGGGGAGCGTACTCCTTCCTGTCATTGCAAAGGTTCTACCCCCCCCCCCCTCCATGACAAGGGCCCTCCTGTGGTCCTGTTGGCCCACCCCGAAGGGTGTCTCCTGTAGCCAGGCCTCCACATGTCTGCAAACTGAGCATCGGGGAAAGGTCAACTGTTTCTCTACATTTAATCCTCAACTTCTTTTGCAAACCACTATGAACCATGGGAAACTCTGGAGTGCAAAAGGCACCTGCCATTTGGGAGGTAGTTCTCTACACCTGACCAAACCAGACTGCCAGGCACAGAGCCTAGCTGAGTAAATGGGCACCAGAGAGCAGCCATAGGGTGCCATGTCTTGTGTGAGCCACAGGTGCAAGTTCTGGGCATCTGCTGATTCTCCAGCTGACACTTGCCATAGCTCTAGGCAGACAGCTGGAAGGATTGCCAAAGGGGGTTAGAATTGCAGGAGCCTGGGGTCAGGTGGAGGTGGGGATGCTGAGGAGGAGGCAGAGGAGGAGACAGCGGGGGCAAGGGAGCCTAAGTGGGAGGGAAAAGGGAGGAGGCAGGAGTCCAGGGCAGAGGGCAAGACTGAGGCTGGGGGGGGGGGGTGTCTCTGAAGTACGCACTTGAGGGCTCCGGCTAGCAGGTGTCCAGGAAATAGCTGACAGCGAGAGGCCAGGAGGGCAGGGTCACTCCACAGTTGAAGGGATTTATGTGACTCTGGTGAGCCCTTGGCTAGGTATGGCTCTGGGCAACGCAATCTATCACAGCCATCCAAGCCTGGAGACGGGGCAGGAAAGGCAAAGCTCCACACCAATGTTCACTTTCACACCGGCCACTGGAGCTTTAACCCCTGATAGCCTAAGCTTTTTCTATGTTATCATCGTTTCAACGGACTGGTCCTCACCAAAGTGTCAGCATCATTTGAGTGGTATACAAACACACACCACTTCGCTGCCGACCCCCTTATCCCCCAACCCCGGAACTCGCAGACACTCCTCTCTTCCATATGATCACATTTACTACTCGAAAAAGATCCTTCAAGGCCAATGAGTGAGTGAAAAGAAACATTGTAAGTTGGTGCCTGCTGTGGTTTGAATGAAATGTCTTCCACAGATTCCTGTGTTTGGAAGCCTGGTTCCCAGCGGGTGGTACTGTTTTGGGGGTGGTTTATGGAACTCTTAGGGGATGGGACCTAGTTGAAGGAATTGAGGTATATTTAGGTTATAGTCTGGTACCCTGCTTCTGGCTGGGGACTCTCTGCTCCTTCACTCACAGAAATGCGACAAGGGCTCTTGTTGCAAACTCCTACCACCACAGTGAACAAAGTCCAGGCCACCATGCCTTTTCCCACCTGAGGGACTATTCCTCAAACTGGGAACCCCACAAATCCTTCTTCCTCTTGTAATTGGCTTTGTATCAGGTATTTCGTCCTAGCAACGTGCAGCAGATACAACGTATCTTTTAAAAGCCGTGTCACTGAACTTCGGAGTCGCCAGGCCCAGGCAATGGCTCGGTGGGTAAAGGTGTGGGCCAACATGACAAATGGAGTCAGAACTCCCAAAACCCACACGGCAAAAGGAGAGAAGAAACTCTCAAAAGTGTCCTCTGACCTCCCCACATGCCCCCACCACCTCACTAACATGCAAAATAAATCAATAGAAATTTAAAAATGAAAATACCTTTATGAACCATCCAACCCCAGAGGCTGAGGGGCACACTGCAGCTCAAAGACATGCCTGGACAATGCCCGCTTCCTGCCTGGGAAGGTTCCCCAAGCAGAACTGAATAAGATACTTGTGGAGCCAGGAGCATAGGAGTCTGTCGGGGGAGAGGGAAACCTAACACCCAGCCTCTCTCTGGGCTGATTGGTACCCACAGAGATGACCTGTGAAGTGTAGATGCCAAGGAAATTCCCCCCAACCTACCCAAGACCCATAATTCTGAAATAGAGAGAAGAAAGTGCAGCAGCAGAGCAAAGGCATTCACAGTACACCGGTCATCCTGGGAAAGTGGGTACCCGGAAACAGTGAGATGCACAGGCTTCTACGCCTTCTCCACTGGGGAGAGGGAAGGGTGGGTTATAAATAATCTAGATGAAAAATAATTATTGAGAGAGATGACCGGGTCTGGGGACAGCCAATGATTTGGGACAAAGTTTGTTTAGGCTTTGAGTTTGGTGTCAACTTGAACATTCTCTCTGTGATAAGCACCTCTTTCCCCAATTGTTGAACTATGTGGGCAAGGAACATACATCCACTCCTGTCTTCTGGAAGGCCTGGCCTTCAGGTAAAGGGGGCTTGTCAGAGAAAGGCTCCCTGTTATTTGGGGAAGAAGGTTAGAAAGGCCTTGGTTCTGAGACTATCTTTTTCAGTCTGAAGTGCTCAGCATGTACAGAGGAGAGCTATTTTCTCAGGCCTAACAATGGCTCTCCAAAGGGCATTAGGTGGCTCATGGTGGCTGCCTCACAGACTTGGACACTGTCAGGCCATAATTTCAGTTCCACTCACAGCCACAGGGGACTCAGTAGCCATGTAGTTGGGTGGATTGTCAAAGTCCCAGCAGGTAGTCTTGGAGCATCTTCCCCGGCACCCAAATGGAGACAGAGGTGAGGGGACAGAGAAGGGATGATTTGGTCGGGGACAATGGGGTAAGACATTGCCCCAGGCTGACTTAAAGAGTGAGTTTGGTCACTTTCAGACCTGAACATGAGCCCACAGGGAACACTCCTGATTGTACCTGAGTCATTTGTACCTGAGGATCGGGACAGAAGAAAGATAGAAGGGAACGCGGTGCGCCCCTCTGTTGTGGGACTGGATGTCTGTGGCCATGACCCAAAACTTTCACAGTCAAGGGAAAACAGCAGTTGAGGGCAGGCAAGGCACCTGCAGGTGGTGGTGGAGATGAACACCCATCGCAAGGAACCCCAAAGCCTTTCAGCGTCTGCTTCTTCCAAATGGGTAGATGCACCCCATCATGTTTGTTTGGAGAGTCCCCATTCCTTGAAGACACAGTTTTAGTCATAAGAAAGACACAAGGCACTGGATATTGTGGGCGTTGTGACATCAGCAGCCCTTCAAAGTCAAAAAACAATGATCTGGAATTGGCTGGAAAATCCAGAGTGAAGCTTGGCTCCGCCCCTGACTCTGCTGCCAGTACAGTTCTGAGCTCTGAGCTTCATTTTTCTTATCTAAAATAAAAGCCACTGAGCTCCATGGGTTCTAATCTGTCCCTAGCCGAAATATTTGGTAGAACCTGTGTATAGTCCAAGCAGTACTGATGTCCGACATTGTTTAGTTAGGCTTTAGTCTGTGAGCTGTGTGTGTCTTAGAACAAGTAGACAGCTCGGAGAAAGCCCATCCTCCACACTTTGGAGAAGAAGATAAGAATTAATATTATTCCCATTTTCAGATAATATATTTAACATATATGTTTATAATATCTATGTTTACAATAACACAGTGTGTGTGTGTGTGTGTGTGTGTGTGTGTGTGTGTGTGTGCATGCGTGTGAGTGAGTGTGTGTGTGTGTGTGTGTGTGTGTGTGTTAGGGATGTACCAAGTCAGCTTACGTGAAAAATAGCAGCAACAGCAGAATCACACCCGAGGGGCTGAGAACACAGCAGTCGCTCGGTCTTCTGGCTGGGTTCCTCAGTGGTCAGCATAATCCCTCAGTCGCTGTCTCCCACCGGAGAGGCCGACATTTGGCAATCACTCAGTCCACAAGGCTTGTGTACCTTAGCTGTCCCAGCCTGGTGCTGAAAGCCCGGCAGTTTCCTGGAAAGCCTCTGGTCCTTAGTCATCAATGGAAGCCTGCAAATGTGGTTCTCCTGTCAGCAAAGGAATCCGCAGCTACAGGGTCCATCAACTCCGCGGTGAGGAGGAAGGCCAAGTGAGTAAAGGTGAGTCAATTGAAGAGGGTCTTCCCTAGTCCATTCACACAGTCAGGGCACTTCTTAAGTGGAGGCTCCCTACTCGGGTGATGCTAGTTTGTGGGGAGCTGACATTAAAACCAGCTGTAGTAGGAAGCCTGGGAATATCCTCCAACCTAAAGAACACCATTATGCCTTGGTACTACTGTTTCATGGAGGCATTAGGACTCCATGGGACCTGCATGTGGAAAGGCCTTGGGGACTGCAGAGTGGAATACCCTCCGGCTGCTGTCCCTGCCACGATGATCTGCACCCTCAAACTGTGAGCCAGAACAAACTCTTCCTTTCTTCAGTTACTACTGTTAGGGATTTTGTTAATAACGAGAAACTGGTGTATCTGTGTGCCCGGCAGATTATATAACTTGATGACGGCTGTGGCTTAAACTGACTTTGCAATTGTCTGAAGGCCTTAGACAGACCGGCAAGCCACCAGTGACAGTTTCAGGCCCTCTGTACCTGGGTGTCTGCTGAGGAGGGAGAGAGAGGATGTGGCTTTACCCAGGAGATGCCACACCCAGTACTGAAGTCACATAGCACCATGAGGCTCAGAGTTCCAGGGCTCCCAACAGGAAGTCGGTCTGAGAGAGTCTGGGAAAACATGTGTGCCGTTGATCCCATGTATACTCCAGGAAAGGAAGGGCGCTGGCCGAGCAGAGGCCCTTTGGGAATTTCAGAGATGTTCCAGCAGCAGGCCACAGAAGAATCTGAGTGTGGGAATGTGCTAAAAGGACCACAGCCAAGGGAATGACAGAGAGGGGGTGGGGAGCAATTGAACCTACTAGAAAGGCCTAGGAAGAGGCAGTAACTAAAAAGAGCCCCCAGAGGTGACCTTGGATTGCCAGCCTTGAACAAAGGGTTTACTCATAATTCCTGAAGGCTAAAAGTACCAGGTTTGGGCAGGAAGATGTGGAAAGAAAGAAATGAAAATTCTCACTCCTCATCCTCATGAGTCTAAATGTTCTTGAACATACACACACACACACATACACACACACACACACACACACACACACACACACACACACACACCTTTGTGAATCAGGAGCTCCGAGCACCTGAGCATGTGGCCCAGGGCCTCCCGCCCCCCCCCCCAAACTGCTCGTCTGTTCATGGATGTTTTTCTCTCTCCTGGCAGCCCAGATCATAAGCTATGGGATCTCAGGCAATAACAGTCAGAAGATTGACAACAAGACTTACAGAAGCTTCAGGGGTTGGGAAGAAGCAGGGCAGACTAGCCACCTTCACCTGCCCATGGGCTTCTGAGAGACCCTGACATGGGGGGAGACCCTGACACGGCAGGAGGGAAGCTGTTCCCGCTAAGAATCTGCAAGTCCCACACTTTTACAACCAACAAAGAGATGTCAGTTAGAGCTGGGACAAGCCAACTCGTAGCCCTGAGATGCAGGTGGGTTGCCAAGCAAAACACAGGCTGCTGAGTTACATTTGAATTTCAGAAAGTACACGGTGCTGAGTGAGGACAAAATCTGCATAGTTAATAACCAAAAAATTAATGTGAGGCTAATTAGGACTGTAATATGGGAAAGCAGATTTAAGAAATCTTTCCACTCACTCTTCCACACTGTTCCCTGACCCTCAGAGAAGGAGGGTTGATGTACACCGTCCATCTGCAGCTGAGCCCTCACAGTTGCTTATTCCTGGCACTTTGAACACCCATAGCCTCTGCATTAACCACCACCTAGAAAAGCACCACCAGGAGCTTCTCCCCCTTGGGCTCATGACATCTCCAGCCTTGGGCTTTGGCAATGTTTAAAGTACCAGGTACGACTTTCCTCTTGTGGAGTGGGTCTTAAATCTAGTCAAGAGAGAATCTGTTACCCAATAAACAATCTTGCCTCTATCACACCAGTAGACATGTACTGCCTGCCAGGTCAATACTATGGCATTCAGGGTCCAGCGCTGAATAAGAACACTGATGTCCTTTCTCCCCCAGCAGCCTGCATAGCACCTTCCAGGAATATGAGACTAACCAGCCGGGAACATTTCCCAGTCAATTCAAGATTGATTTCTGTGTGTCCTAGAACCAAAATAAGGAGTGTCTTCAGCAACTGGGTCTTGCCATCTGGCCATAGCGAGCAACCGAGAGTGATGGCAACAGCCTATTTTGTTTTGGATGCCTCAGGGGCCTCCCTAACCAATAATAACCCATGGGGAGGTCTCGTGCCTGGTGCTCAGATTTCCCTTTAAGAACCTGTGTCTGTTTGGAGCAAAATTGTTCACTCACGTGCAGTACCTCTGTTCAAACTCCTTTTCAAAGAAATGTGTTTTTAATTACTTTACAAACTGGTGGGGTCCCATAAGGCTTCTTCATACATCCTTAGTTTAGATTAACTCACCCTCTACCCCTCCTTTTCCCTAACCCCTGATCTCATCCCCTAACAATTTCATTGATCTTTTCAAGGATCCAGTGTTGTAGAATATTATTTTAAGGTGTGTTACTTTTGTTTATGTTGTTTAACTCTGTGAAGCCTGTCTAAAACACCTGATGGTCTAATAAAGAACTGAACGGCCAATAGTGAGGCAGGAGAAAGGATAAGCGGGGCTGGCAGGCAGAGAGATTATATGGGGGAAGAAGTAGCCAGAGAAGGAGGAGGACTCCAGGGGCCAGCCACGGAATAAGAATTAGATTTACAGAAGTAAAAGAATGGGAAAAGCCCTGAGGCAAAAGACAGGCTAAGTTAAGAAAAACTGGCTAGCAACAAGCCAAGCTAAGGCTGAGCATTTATAATTAAGAATAAACTTCCATGTGTGATTTCTTTGGGAGCTGGGTGGCAGGCACCCAAAGAGACAAAGAGTAAGAAAACAGCCAACAACAACCTAGCTTTTGTTTTGTTGATTTTTCTCTATTTTCCCCTGTTTTGGTTTTTGGTTTTTGGTTTTTTGAAACAGGGATTCTCTGTATAGCCCTGGCTAACCTGGAACTTGCTCTATAGATTAGGCTGGCCTTGAGCTCACAGAGATCCTCCTGCCTCTGCCTCCTGAGAACTGGGATTAAAAGCGCAGCCCCACCCCCACCCCCACCCCCAGCCATTCCCTGTTTTCGATTTCACTATCCTCTACTCTCTTTTCCCTTCTTTCCACTCACTTAAGGTTTATCTTGTCATTCTTTTTCTGTTGAGTCTAGGAACTGGGGTTATTTATTTGAAATCTCCCCTCTCTTCTAACATACACATTTAGTTCTGTAAAGTTCCTTCTCAGAGTTCTACGTGTCCCATCCTCCCCATTCTAATATCTGTGTCTTTTTACTTTCATTTAGAAGCAGTTTTTCTGTTTCAATTTCCCTTGACACTGTCTCTTTGACAATGAATTACTAGTTCTTCTGAGAGTTTGCTCGTTCGCCTCTGTTATTGATTTCTACTTTATTTATTGGGGTCCAGGAGCACACCTGGGGACTGTCCATCTTTTCTGATCTGTTGACATTTGTTTTGTGAGTCAGATTGTGCCTTGTCACCATGGCTATCTTAGGAGTCCCTGGGGGGAAATGTATATTCCGCTGTCATTGAATGGATACGCCAGAGGAAAAAAAGGATTCCTGCCCTGGATGCTACTTAGAATGGCTTTCAATTTAAAAATCAAATGAATCTTGTTTTTTGAATTATCTGTTTAAAGTTTTGAACCACAGTTGAGCACAGCTGAAGCCGTGCCTGAAGCAGGGCCTTCAGTGTGGAGAGTTTCCTTACAGTCTCCCACCCTATGCCCCTCTTTTATTAACGTCTTGAATTAATGCAGTCCACTGTCAAGGTTTACATTTTATTTAGATTTCCTGAGTCTTGAACAGCAATCTCACTACAGCCCACCACATTTCATTTACTCATCACCCTCCTTAGCCTTCTCTTGGTCATGATATTGTCTCAAACTTTCCTTGACTTTTATAGACTCGGTTTTCATAGACTATTTTTGAGGCAGCCTTGCCAGGATGCCTCTTTATTAAAATGTACCTGAGTCTTTTATCATGATCTAACGAGGTGGTCGGTATTGGAATGGACACAGATAAGCCAGATCGTGTTTCACCATGTGGTTTCATCAGATAGAGTCAAGGATACTCACTGTGATCATGATGAATCACAGTTGGTCTTGACCTTAGTAACCAGGCTAAGGCAGGTGTTGCTCCAGATTCTCTGCTGTCTCACTTTGCTCTTTATACTATTTGGAAGAAGTTACCAGGTTCAGTGAGACCTTGTCTCAGAAAATAAGGTGGGGAGGGACAGAGGAAGACACCCAAGGCTGACCTCCATAACCAAGTGCACAGGCCAGTGCTGTGTCTCTGAGGTGGGCCCCTCCTCCATCGGCGGGTCCATCCTCCATCAGCCGGCCCCTCCTCCATCAGCCGGCCCCTCCTCCATCGGCTGGTCTATCCTCCATCAGGCCTCCTCCATCAGCAGAGTGTTTGTCTTGGGGGGTCAGTATCACCTCCTGTGGTTGGTGCCTTTGTGCAAACAGCCTTGGTTTCCCGCCTGGAGAACTTTTTCCAGTGAAGTTTCCTCCGCTGGCACACACTGACCCTGCAGGGCCCAGCAACTCCAGTGTCGCCAGGATGAATGCAGCATCCTCAGCATCTCCAGCTGCTGCCAGGCTTGGCTTGTGCCAATTTGGATTCTTTTATTTGAAACAAGAGAACTGTATTTATATGAGGAATTTTTCAGCTCTCCTTTTAGATCTTTAATCCTTTTTTGAGGGTTTTTTGTTTTGTTTTTGTTTTTGTTTTAATATCCCTGACAGAGTCACCTGAAGGAAATCAACTTTCTCACAGTGTTTGTTCTTAATATTTTTTTAACCTTATGTGTTTATTGGCTAGGTGTTCAACATCTCTGTCCCTGGTTAAAATTTTAGTTCTGTCAAGCCAGGACCCTCGACCATTTTTCCTTTGGCCGTGAGCCCATAACAATGCTCCAAGAAATGAACACTGTGTAAACACTGGTCAAATGAATCATGTCTAATCCAGTTGAGTGGGTTTCAAGGGGAATTCAAGCTACGAAAAGGTGGGTCTTTAGGCTTCAGGGGTTGTCAATGAGAAGCACAGTGGTTGGGTTACAGGCTCAGCAAGCACAGCTCTGCTTGCCATCTAAGCCAGACAGCCTGCCAGTGCTGGGCTCCACAATGGAAGTACTCTGCAGTTCCCACAGATTTCCAGTGAGAGTGTAAGAGCAATCCTAGGGCCAGCCGGTGCCTGCCGGAGGCTGTGGAAAGCACTGGGAATCTGCTCTTGCCTTCAGGGCACTTTAATACAGGACTCGAGCTGGGGGTTGCAAAGCAGAACCGAACCTGGGAGCCCTGGGAACACAGCACAGAGCTACTGTGAGAGAGACCAAGCCATGCATGGTGGATTGGGAGGATAGCTGGAAGGCTCCAGTCATGGACCAGCATCCAGGGGGCCAGCCTTGGAGGCAAGGCCGGAACCTCAGCAGAGTTCAGAGCAGGGTCAAAGAGAGCAGATCTCCAGCCAAGACACAGCTGACAGGAAACTGGTGTACAAGTCCAAGGCGACTGTTGGCTCTGGCTGGTGTCCCTAGTGGGGGGCGGTTGGTGGTGGTAGTGGCATTACTGCTGTGAAGAAGGGTGGTTGACACTTTCTGAACACTTTTTTTTGCCAGTCTCCATGGTGACTGCTCATAGCTGCTCTCTCTCGTCACCACGTTGTACGGAAGGGCTTGGAGACTGTTACTCAACTCATCCGCTTTTTTGCAAAATAGAGGCTTCATCAGGGTAAGTGACCTTTCCAAGATGATGCAGCTGCATGTGGTGAGGGTGGGGATGGGCAGCCCTCCCCCTCCCCCCCTTCCCCCGGAGATGTGGCAAGCAGTGGACCGTGCAGCAAGCATGCAGGTCCAACAGGATTCCCACAGGGACTCCCACATCAGCTCCTCTCTTCACTCCCAGCATTAGCCTGTCCTGTCCTGTCCTGTCCTGCCCTGTCCTGTCCTGTCCTGCCCTGTCCTGTCCTGTCCTGTCCTTGCCGTGACTGGGATGGTTTCAAATGAGGACAGCACAGGTCACAGAAAGGCTGAGGAGAGCACAGGAATGAGGAGAGCCATCCTGCGCCCTGGGCGCATGCAACAAAAAAGCCCCGGTTTGGTTTTATCAAATTGTGAAAAGAAAAGAATAGGTTTGTGGGCTTGCTTTGGTTTATTCGTTTGTTTGTTTATTATTTTTAGTTTTATGCTTTGGGGCTGTTTTTCAAGACAGGGTCTCAGTGTATAGCTCTGGCTGTCCTAGAACTCGCTCTGTAGCCCAGGCTGGCCTCAAACTCACAGAGATCCGCCTGTCTCTGCCTCCCGAGTGCTGGGATTAAAGGTGTGTGACACCATGCCTGCCTTGGCTTTATTTATTTAAAAAAAATATATTTTTGAGCTGGGTGTAGTGGCACATGCCTTTAGTCCTGGCAGAGGCAGGTGGATCTCTGTGAGTTACAGGACAGCCTGTTCTACATAAGGAGTTCCAGGATAGCCAGAGCTACATAGAGAAGACTTGTCTTGAAAGAAAGAAAAAAAGAAAGAAAGAAAGAAAGAAAGAAAGAAAGAAAGAACGAAAGAGAGAGAGAGAGCATGAGCAAGCAAGCGAGCTGGATGGATGGAGAGAAGGAGGGAGGGAGAGGAAAAGGAAAAGAAAAAATGTTTGAACTTTTTTAAATGTAGCAATCCAGTAAGACCATTTTACTGTTTGCTCACTTGGTATCTTCTGACCTGAAATAAACATCAAAAATAGTGGGCTGGGAAGATGGCTCAGTGATTAAGAATGCTTGCTATACTTCCAGCAGACCTTAGATCAGATCTTAGCACCCATGTTGGGCAGCTCACAATTGCCTGTAACTCTAGCTCTAGCAGATTCAATGACCTCCTCCTTTTCTGACCTTCATGGGATACCTGCGTGCTCACACACACACACACACACACACACACACACACACACACACACACAGGTGCACGATAATATTTTTAAAGTTTGTAAGCTCATGAGTAGCAGTTAAGATGAGATTTTCACCATTTAAAGCACATGACCAATCCACTGGACAGACCTGCACTGTAAACCCCAGGGTGATGGTTAATTTTCACTGTCAACTTGCCTGGATTTAGAATCAATCTCGGAGTGTCTGTGAGGGTATTTACAGGGAAGTTTAAGTGGGTGGGAAAACCCACCCTGAGTGTGGGCAGGTTCATGCCATAAGTTGAGGCCCAGACTGAATAAAAAGGGGGACCTGCGCTGAACACCAGCACGCTTTCTCTTCCCTGAGTGCAGATGCAGTGTGAGCCACCACGGTTCCCACGGCCCTGCCTCCAGGCCTTCCCAGCCATCTTTGCACTGTATCTCTTAACCCATAAAGCAGGATAAATCCTTTTTCCCCTAAGTTTCTTCTCAAGAAGTTGGCTGCAGCAACAAGAAAGGGAACTAGTATGTCAGGATACAGAGGAGAGCTGGAGAAACCTGTAAGAGAATTCGGAAAGGCGGGGAGCAGAGACCAAGGGAACAGGTCTCCTCCAACAACCAGGAACAGTTCCGTTGACGTGGGGGAAATTCTGAGTTATCTCCCTGGTAAAGTCTGGAGTGCGACCACATCCCAGTTTGTCTGTAACAGACAAAAAGATGACACCAAGGACAGGCAGCTCAAAAGAAAGAAGACTAAGTTCAGGAGAAAGCTGAGAGAAACTTTGAGCTGTGTGACGGCCAGATCATTAGTAAGGACATAAACTTCCAAGGGACACTATGGCCTCTACTTTTCTAAACTCAAGGACAAGTTGACCTGTTGTAGAGTAATTTTTTAAGGTGTGTTACTTTTGTTGATGTTTAACTCTGTGAAGCTGTGTTACTGTCTGTGTAAAACACCTGATTGGTCTAACAAAGAACTAAGCGGCCAATAGCAAGGCAGGAGAAAGGATGGGCAGGGCTGGCAGGCAGAGAGAATATAGAGGGAGAAATCTAGGAGAAAAAAGGAAGGAGCCAGAGAAGGAGGAAGACTCCAGGGGTCAGCCACCCAGCTACACAGCAAGTCACAGAGTAAGAGTAAGATTTACAGAAGTAAGAGAATGGGAAAAGCCCAGAGGCAAAAGGTAGACAGGATAATTTAAGTTAAGGAAAGCTGGCTAGAAACTAAGCCAAGCTAAGGCTGGGCATTCAAAAGTAAGAATACCTCTGTGTGTGATTTACTTGGGAGCTGGGTGGCAGGCCCCCCAAAAGGACCAAAACCCCCTGACAACATTGACCTAATGCCTGTCTAGACCTGGAGGTGGTTTTGCAAAGAGCCTAAAGACAAATGAGGAAGTGTATATGGTTTACCCTCCTAGCCATGACTGCCCTTACACGAAGGAGGTAAACAGGCAATCCATCTTGAGATCCAGAAGGCAATGCGGGGAAACAGCTGGAGTGATGGATTTCTACCACCGGAAACTCCAAGAGAGGAAAAGAAGATGCTCATGTGGGCTCAAGCAAGCAAAAGGAAGGTGAATAAAGAGATACATAGGGAGGAATCGAGCCAAAGGGTTTTACACATTATATTAATGATCGGGTTTCCATAGTAAGTAAAAATGGCTCATTAATAAAAAGGGCCAAGCTTAGTGGCACAGACCTACATATGGCACTTCTCTATGGCTGTGATAAAATACAACAACCAAGAGCCTCTTATAGAAAGAATATTTTATTTTGGGCTTATGATTCCAGAGGATAAGAGTCCATAGCAGCAGGCAGCCTGAGCAGGAAGCTGAGAGATCACATCTTGGACTGCAAGCATGAAGCAGAGAGAGCAAACTGGAAGTGGAGTGAGGCTACAAATCCTTTTTTTTTTTTAATTTTTAAAAATTTTATATATATTGGTGTTTTGCCTATATGCCTATCTGGGTGAGAGTGTTGAGTCCCCTGGAACTGGAGTTACAGACAGCTGTGAGCCTTTATGTGGGTGGTGGCAATTGAACCCAGGTCCTCTGGTAGGATAGTCAATGCTCTTAACTGCTGAGCCATCTCTCCAGCCCCAAGGCTATAAATTCTTAAAGTCAGCCCCCAGTGACATACTTCCTCCAACAAGGCCTCACCTCCTAAATCCCCCTCAAACAGCACCACCAACTGGGGACCAAGTTTTCAAATATCTGAGCCTGGGGGGACATTTCTCATTCAAACTACCACAGTATGTAGTCTCAGCTACTCAGGACGCTAAGGCAGACAGATTACAAGTTCAAGGACGGCCAAGGCTACAGAATGAGTTCAAGGGCAGCCTGAGCAATTTAGTGAGAGCCCATCTCAAGGTTGGAGTATAATAAGAACTGGGACTGCCACTCCACGGCATCGTGCTTTACCAGCTTGTGAGAGTTCAATCTTCAGCCCTGCAAATAACGGCCAGTGTCGTGCCCCTAAGGTTTAATGTACAAAATATAATGATAATAATTGGCAGGGCATATTCTATAGTATGGGGAGTTTGTTTGTTTGTTTGTCTGTTTGTTTTGAATGTTTGCAAAATGATGCACGCAAGTAAGTGTGCAGGTAGGCATGCTTGTATGCATGCACGCAGAGGACACAGCAGGACATCGAGTGTCTTTCTCTCACTCTGCCATGCCAGATGCACACAGGTAGGCATGCTTGTATGCATGCACGCAGAGGACACAGCAGGACATCGAGTGCCTTCCTCTCACTCTGCCATGCCAAGTACAGCCTCTTGTGCCTGAAGATTATAAAACTGTGACGCGCTGGAAACCCCGAGGTTTGTTTGAGGGGTGGGGAGGGTAGTGAGCCTTGAGGTCATTAAAGACATTACAAACTGTCAGGGTTCGATGTGGTTTGCCTCCTCTGAAACTCAGTGTTGGAATCCACTCCTTATCGTCCGAGGAAGGTGATTATGGAGCTGGCAGGTACGGTCCCGAGAGGTGACGAGGGTCAGATAAGAGCATCAGAGCAGGGCCCATGATCAAACCCTGGTGGCTTTAAGAGAAGAGGAGATTGGAAAGCGCGCGCGCGCGCACACACACACACACACACACACACACACACAAACACACACAAGCTCGAGCTGTCCATCTCACGTCATAGGGCCTTGTATAATTCCTCCAGCAAGAAGCCATCACCAGCAGAGATCCATTAATCTTGGACCCTCAGAATCAAAAGGCAGGACAAACTCTTCTCTAAATCTTCCCGGTCTGGGGCACTATGTTCCTGGCAGCAGAAAACAGACCAAGAGATAGACCAGTGCCGCCACCTGGCACAATGGCCTTTGTCGCATTAGAGTCGTCCTGGGACCTCGTGTGCCTAGTTGTCATCTCACTGCTCACATCACACGAGGCCAGGTAAGGGCCGAACACACAGCATGCCGCCTGTATAAAATTCCCGTCCTGTCTGTCCCTCACTCTGCTATCACAGGCTTTTCTAATGGAAGATGTTGAAAGAATAGACACCAGGACATATGTGAAGGGTGTTGGGATGAGTGATTCCCCACATCTCGTGTCCACGCCATTAGATCACCATCCTCCAGTGACCCTGTTCCAGGTCATGCCTGTTGCAGGACAGTGGCGTGGCCCCTGCACTGGGAATTGGGAAAATCATTCTGGTCCAAGTTTCCTGATTTTATTAAGGATTTGCTATGCCAGATGTGCTACCCAGAAGCCAGAACTGCAACAGAGCGACTTTGGGAAAACCACTTACCATGTCTGGGGCTCTGTTTCCTATTTTCTGAAGTTGAGACAGAAACTGTGATGCCAAAAAGAAAATGTTTGCTGCAAATCACATGACTCTCAGATGCTCTGCATGAGAACATTGCACATGACTGGATTCTGAGGCCATGCTATATAAACCACACATATGGCTGGCCCTGAAACTATGCGGCTACTGACTAAACGCTAAGAGAGATGGGAAGGTGCAGGAAAATGTGCCTAGGGGGTCCACATCTTTGAAGCTGGTGTCCCAGTGACATACCAGGACTATGCTTGGAGCTTTGGGCTCTGGAGTAGTCAAAGGAAAAAGCAATTCACCCTTAAGCCAGTATCTGCCCATGTGAGGAGAAAGTTACATAAATTCCTCATGTGGAAAATACTGCAAGCCGTAGAAAAGAGGTGGGTCTAAGCCCCATCTAGCCAGCAGTCTAACAATCTAACACTTGATAAATATTTGATGGCCC
Organism: Peromyscus eremicus; assembly: GCF_949786415.1. Taxonomy (NCBI): domain Eukaryota; kingdom Metazoa; phylum Chordata; class Mammalia; order Rodentia; family Cricetidae; genus Peromyscus; species Peromyscus eremicus. Next base: position 102,269,658 of record NC_081419.1, read on the forward strand.
TGTGGTACTTCCTTTTATGTGGAAAGACACATTATGTATCTGTGTTGTATTACTAAGTATCACAGGTTTAAAATAATGGCATGAGTTAGAACAAAAAGGGAAAAAGTTTCAACATATAACGAACTCCAAGGGGAGACAGGAATTGTCAGATTGCTTATAGTAGGAGAAACTGGAAATTTCAATATGAGACTTAATTAAGACTAGGACATCTTTAAGTATGTGGCCCTGTGGTTTTTAATTATTATTCAACATTTGGAAGCTGTCAAAGGTGAAAAATGCAACTGCATTACATAAGAAAAAAAAAACCAACCCAGCCATCTGGGCTGGAGAGGGGGCTCAGGAGTTAACAGTGCGCACTGCTCTTCTAGAAGACCTGAGGAGTTCAGTCCTCAGCACTCACATGCAGCGGCTCACAACCACCTGAAACTCCAGCTCCATGAATGCCCTCTTCTGGCCTCCATGTACGCCTACACCCATGTGCACATACCCATACACAGACACATACATACACAACTTTAAAATAAAAATAATTATCCTTAAAAACAATAATAAAATAACTTCATAGAAAAAATACCATGAGTAAACAGTGAGCAAAAATAAAAGATTTACAACCCGTGGTACAGACCCAAGATCAATAAAGAGCTCCTGAGAATGAGTAAGAGAGCAAACCCAGGAGTCATCTGTGCAAAGGGTGTGCGCAGACTTCACAGCTGAGCAAACACAACAGCCCTAAAGTGAAAAGGAACCAGGATAAAGATGGCCGCTGCACGAGCCTTGCGGCCTTCGGCTCGTCCGAGCTGCTGTTACCTGGGAGTGCTTCTTGCCCGTTCACAAAGGGTAATCATTAACTTTTCAGGAGTTGGTTTTGCAAGTTGGCTGTTAAAGTCGGTCATTGTTAAAATGTTAGTTATATAGACATTAATTACATCAATCGTGCTGATAATGAAAGTAATAAAACTCTTCAATGTGTCATTGTTTTCCTGTTATTTCCTGTGTTGCTCGTGTCTGCGTGTGTGGGGTGACACCACACAGTGATTGCTGGCACTCACCTCAACTTCACATTCAGGGAGCAGCCATGGTCAGATTTGAAGTTAAGATTGGCCTGGGCAGAAACGATGTGTTTACACCATGAAAATCATCAGACACCATAAATCAGGGATGTTTTGAGAAGCGGTTTTTTGACACTTACCAGAACATCACTGCAGAAATCCCAAATGTCACTAACACACCCTCTTAGGAAAGCTGGGGGGAGCAGGCCCTCTGATTACATTGCTTATGGTACTGCCCGGCAACCAACAGAACCCTATGGCATGTGATCTGGTAGTGTGTGCTAAAATTCTAAGGGCCTTTGCCACTGTCCGGAGTTTCTCTCCAGGAATCTGTCCCACAGCTCTGTCTGCATGTGTCTGCATGTGTGTGAGAGGAGGCTCCAGCTGAGGCCGCCCTGCAAGAGGTTCGCAACAGCAGGGGTAGTAGCCAGGACTTGTCCACAGAGGCCATGCAGCCAGCTCTGTAGAAGTGGGGGGGGGGGAGCGGTGATTTTGGTGTAGATTGGGGAATCTGCCCAAGGCAGAATATGTGATAAAGTGAGGTGCAGGTTGTATGCTTCTTATCTGAAAATGGAAACCCGGATGTATTTCTACATGTTCATGTTTGCATAAGGGAACTCCAAAGAGCTGATTGGTGTGATGAAAACCGGTTACCTGATTCCACAGATGACTCTGGGGATGATGCACTTTATAATGCTCTTGAAAGGGCCTTGCTCCACAGTGCAGTCTGGCCACAAACTCCTGCCTCTGCCTCCAAGCACAGGGATTACAGATGTGTGCTACCACACCTGGCTCTTGTTTTGATTTTTAAACTATGTGAATATCCACCTTAAAATTGTTTAAATTGCTGAACTAAGAACCTTTATGCGATGTGGTTTATTACTAACAGTGACTGCTTTTTTCAAAATATGCAATTTTTATCATTAATTTTTATTTATGTGCATGGATGTTTCATCTTCATGTATGTTTGTGTACCATGTGCATGCTAGGTACACTCAGGGTTGGGAAGAGGGCATCAGCCATTGGATCCCCTGGGACTGGAGTTACAGATGGTTGTTAGCCACCATGTAGATGCTGGGAATTGAAAGAGTAGTCAGTACTCTTCACCACTGAGCCATCTCTCCAGCCCCACAGATGGGAAATGTTTAAACATGAAAAACTGATATAAAAGCAATTGAAATTTAGCATTCCTCCACCAAGAACAGTGAAGCAAATGTTTCCCAAGGAGCTGTGAGGAAAGAGGAATTAGTGTTGGATTTTGGCATCTGTGAGGAGCATTTCGCTGTAGGCGTGGGAGAAAGAAAAGTGAAGTTAAGACAGGACAGGAGCTGGTGGGGCTTGAGAGGCACCAGAAAGGAGAGAAGAACCATCTACACCCCACGAGGATGCTGCCCGAGGGGCCCTAGGGGATGCCCTGGAGAAGGGAGGAAGGGCAGGAGCTGACACTTGCCTGGAAGGTGAGAGCTACCGAAGACTTGAAGGCTGCGTGGTGTTGAATGTCGGCAAGGGGAAGCCATCTCCACACAGACGGGCCCAGCACAGAAGTGGCAGGGGGAGGTCAGCAGAACCTCTTGCCAAGGTCGTACAGACACACAAACAGAGACAAGGAGCAAGGCCGGGCACACAGCTGCCCCACCCCCACCCCCGCCCCATTTTTTAATTTCAGGGGAAAGTGTCGAGTTTCTAACAAGTGTCACTGGCATAACAGTAAAAACACATGGAAAATGATGACTTTTCTCTAACAGTTCTCACTTTCTAAGGTATTAGATATATTCCCAGAACCATCATTATAAAAATGCTAGTTTTATTTATAATGAAGATGTATATTATTTCCTAACAAGATGTTAATTTCATGCCAGAGTAAATTAACATAAGATAGATTCTTTAGGTTATATCCAATAGCATTAACTTTTACATATGAAATATGTTACTGGAAGGGGATAGGATTAGATTCAGTTTCGTTCTCTTAAGTGAAACCACAATAAATTCAACAAGGACTCTTAAAACCATACAGTGCTTAAAGTTATAGATCCATAGGGTAACAAATTGGTTAAAGTCAGCTTTAACTCTAACTTAGATTTCTTCCAAGTTGTAGCCTCCCCAAGGCTCAGTTAACAGGGTAGACACACTTGAACTGAACTGGGTGGAGTCAGGAAGATGACCAGAACACAGATGAAGAATGTACTTGGACTTATTTAGTTCTATTTACAAATAATATGTTCACTGTGTTTATCCAATACACTAATCAAAAGTTCCCTTATTCTGCTCCTCTGATATCCTATCGCTGTGGTGTGGAGACTCACAGAGGTTTCCTAGTGAGAACTTACTCAGGGTCCAAGAATCTGAGCTTGCTATACCCAGCAGGGCTGCATAAGGGGGTGATTTGACCACGGGCGTGGTTACCAGTTATTTGGAAGGGTCTACACTTGGCTGTATGGTGTGCTTTGATCTTACAGGGGTGGGGGGTCTTTTGCCTCTCCCCTTAGCATGTTATAAAAAGCCTTTTGAATAAACCTTCAAGGCTGTTGGGTATTGATCCAGGCCGTCCCAAAGCTATCTTGTGTTTCTGTCTTTCTTCTCATCAGCTAGGTCTCTCTTTCTATCTAACATTTTCTTATCCCTCTCTCCTCCTCATTAGAACCCTAGAAAAGGTGGGAAAAGTAGGAGTTGGACTCCCACAGTCTCCCACACTGTGGAATCATCCTTTTGTATATATACTGTTGTTAAAAAGCTGATTGGCCGATGGCTTGGAAGGATTTTCGGTGCAGGGAGAATGCTGAGGAGAAGGGCGGACTCTCAGGAGATGCCATGAGAGGTACACAAGCCTCGGGCAGCATGTAGATTAATAGAAGTGGGTTAATTTAAGATATAAGAGCTAGCTAAAAGTAAGCATAAGCTATCAGCTGAGCATTTATAATTAATAGTAAGTCTCTGAATGGTTATTTGGGAGTGGCTGCCAAGACAGAGAGAAACTCCGCCTATATCCTATGGAAAATTTTTTCTTTTATTGAAAACAGATTCTTTTCTCATACAATATATCCTGATTATAGTTTCCCCTCTCTCTATTCCTCCCAGTTCCTCCCCACTTCTCCTCCCCTCCAGATCCACTCCCTTTCTGTCTCTCATTAGGAAAGGACAGGCTTCTGAGAGATAACAACCTAACATAACAAAATAAAATATAATGAGGTGAAGCAAGAATTATAGTATCGAAGTTGGACACAGCAACCTGACAGGAAGAAAGGAGTCCCAAGAGCAGGCACAAGAGTCAGAGATCCACTCGTTCACAGAGTCAGAAGTCCCATAAAAAATACTAAGCTAAAACTAGGTGGTGGTGGCACACACCTTTAATCCTAGCACTCGGGAGGCAGAGCCAGGTGGATCTCTGTGAGTTCGAGGCCAGCCTGGTCTACGCAGTGAGATCCAGGACAGGCACCAAAACAACACAGAGAAACCCTGTCTTGAAAAAAACACCCCCCCTCCAAAATACTAAGCTAATAGCTGTAATATATGCACAGAGGACCTGGTGCAGACCTGTGTAGGCCCTGTGCCTTGCTGCTTCCATCTCTGAGTTCATATGCACCTTGCTTAGTTGATTCAGAGGGCCTTGTTTTCCTGGTGTCCTTCATTCCCTCTGACTCTTGCAATCTTTCTGCCTCCTCTTCTACAGGATTCCCTAGGCTCTGAGGGGAGGGATTTGGTAGAGACCTCCAATTTCAGTTCTATCTCTGCATAATGTCTGGTTGTGGGTCTCTGCATCTGTTCCCATCTGCTGCCAGAGGAAGTCTCTCTGATGATGACTGGATAAGGAACTGATCTATGAGTATAGCAGAATATCATCAGGAGTCATTTTATTGATTTTTTTTTTAGACCAGTCATGTTTGGTTTTACCTTAGGACTCTGGGCTATCTAGTCTCCGGTTCTTGGTCACCCGAGCAGTGTCGGGCATGGGCTCCCTTGCATGGAGTGGGTCTAAAGTCAAAGAAGACACTGGTTAGTTATTTCCACAAGTCCTGTGCTACCATTGCTCTGGCATATTTTTCAGGCAGACGGATTGTAGGTCAAAGGTTTTGTGGTTGGGTTGGTGTCCATATTTCTCTTTCGGTAGTCTGAAGAGTACCTTCCCTCACCAAAGAGATTAGAACATAGGGTTGAAAGCTCCATGTAGGCACCGGATTGACTTCTCCATGTTCAATGAGCTATGTGGATGTTGTCCCCAGCAATGGGGCCCCACTATCAGCTGAATTCTCCTAATTCTTTTAAACAATATCTTTCTTGTAGTAGAAGACACAACGTCAGTTACATGTCTCTTTGAGATTGCTAACTACCTGCCACAGACACTTTATTTGACTCAGTTTCAGTCTTGTGGTCAGAACTTGGGTCAGAATACCATGGAGGTGGGGACATGGAGGAAACAAAGAAATAGAACAGGACAAGGACAAGGTAGAGACAGTCCCTAATGACCTGCTCCTAGTGTCCTGCTAGACCCAACCTCCTACCTCTCCCCAGCTCCCCCAAATGCCATCATAAAAATGAATCTATTAAGAGATTAAGCCACTGATCAGGTCCAACCCCTTATAATCAGTTATTTCCAGAAACATTATCACAGACATACTTGAGATGTGCTTGTTTCTGGGTGTCTCTTTATCCAATCAAACTGACAAATGAAAAGGTATGTATTTTTTTTTTAAGCTAGTGACGTGCTAGGAAAATATGCCCCACTACAGCAAAACTGAGTTTACTCTGCCTAAAACCAGAGTCTGAGAGGCTTACTCCTCCGTGGGCAATCTCTGCTCTGTGCTGTGGGGAGATCACACCAGGGAAATTGGGAAGAGAAGGGCATAGACCTTCATTTGTGAAATGTGACTCTCCTTTGTTCAGGGAAGAAGCCGAACAAGTTAGCAGTGATAGGCAAGACAGACACAAGACAGACAAGAAAAGACACTGCCAACCAGAGCTAAGAGTTGTTCCCTCTGTCACCAAAGACACCTTTAACTTGTCCCCCTCCCCTCCATTTCCAAAGACATCTACCTTCCGAGGCCAGGCCTCCTCTCTAGCTACAAAAAAAAAACCCAACTGATCTCTCTTCTTCTGCATTAGCTCAAAACCTATTCCAATCTTTCCCTTATCCTATAGGCAGGGGACTCTATTTTAAAAAGACAAGCAAGACTACATATACAGCTGAGACAGGAGGATATAATGTCAAGACATCCTGAGTTAGAGTGAGTTCAAGGCCAGCTGATGCAGGTTATCAAGACTGTCTCCAAATAAAAAGTAAAAACAAAGCAACAATACAGTCCAAGGGCAGAATAGTCACCAAGTTATGTGGAGCCTTAGGTTCAAACCTCAGTATTTTTTCAATACTTTTATTTTGGTGGAAGCAGTTTCAGATTCATAGTCTACCTACCCCCAACCCTAATCATGCACCAACATTGCACAGGAGAATGGTGTAAGGGTTAGAATCCACCAACCAAGGTTGTTGCATTAGCATCACCAACGGTATGCACTAGGCTTCAGGCTCCATATACACTCTGTAGGTTTAGGCAAGTGTGGAATGACACCTGTCCATCATAATCATGTCATGCAGTGATCCTCACTTGCTCCAAGCATCCTCTGTGTGGAGTAGTCTTTTTTAAAGCACAAATCTAATCACATTGTTCCCCTACTGAAACCCTTCACTGAACAGTGGTCCTGAGCCCAGCCTCTGCCTTCCCAGTAGGTCTGGCCCACATCTGTCTGCCACCCCACCCTCTGCCAATCTGCACCTGCCTGGATCTCCACCTCCTACCAGCCTCCCACCAGGGTCATGGAAGGTGCTGTCAAATCTACCGGGAACTCCTCCTCCCTCTGTCTCTCACAGGCCTGCTGCTTTTACGACCCAAGTGCCAGGCACCCCATCTAGTAGACAGTTCCCTTGTTCTCAACTCTCACAGCTCCCTCTGTCTATCTCTCTTCAAGCAGGAGGCCTGCTCTGTAATACCCTCACCTCTGGGCACTCTGCCTGAAACGCAGGATTAACTGGATGAACATTTGTTGAGCACAGAAGTTTCTAGACCTTTCTTCCTTTTATGTCCTACATTTGGAAGCCTTAGGATCATCGAGCCACTGTACCTGGGAGAAGTTACTGAAAGGAAGATCACCTTATTAACTTCCTCCGACTCAGAGTGTGTGGGGAGAGAGAGAGAGAGAGAGAAAGAGAGAGAGAGAGAGAGAGAGAGAGAGAGAGAGAGAGAGAGAGAGAGAGAGAACATGAGCCCCACATTTGTTGCTTCCAAGAACCAAGTAGGCAGTGATCCATTTTGGATCTAATCGCAGCTCTTTGTTCTTGCTCAGCACTCTTGTCCAGAAATACACAGGCCTCCATGGTGAGCAGACTCTGGCCATGAAAACAAGTCTCCTTCTCTTCCTGGCCTTCTCAGATGAAGCACTGGACAGACAGCCTTCAGGCTTGCCTAGAGCCTGGGGAAAACAGAAGCCCACCAGTCTCAGCGACGGCCACACCTCCCAGGGCTCTCTCCTAAAGGGAGTCCTCCCCACTGGCCCCCTGCCCCGCCTGACCCAGCTGTACAAGTAGTCCCTGCCTAGACAGAAATAAATCTGGACCAAGTCCTAAGACAACCCTGCACTCTGAAGCCCCGCAGCCCTGAGCTCAAATCCGGCAACCATTTCTCACAGGCACACTTTATGATTCACCATCAGAAGCCAGGTTTCCACCCCTTCAATCTCTCCAAGGAAGAACACCATGCCCAGATCATAACTGCATGGAGAACGTGCCTCTTTTCTCCTATAAAACAAGTCCAAGTGCCTAAGTTATCATCTTATCAGGGACTATGCGCTGGGTGATTTTAAAATATTGCCCCCCAACTGCACATTGAGTATGCCAAGAAAGCATCAACAGTAAATTACTTCCTGCTCCCAGGGCCAGGTTGTGGGTACTGTCCCCATGCAAGCTGTTCACATAAAATCCAAGATGTCTCACACTTTATCTTGAAACTTTGTAAAATTTATTGATCTTTATAGCCATGAAAGGATAGAGGAAATATATTTCAAGTTCATGTCTTTTATTACTGACACTCTGACCATGTGAAATGGCTCAAATTTATCCTCTCCTTCAGCTGCCAGCGTTTATGGCAACTTTTAAACGTGTCACTTTACCCAGAACTTTGCATGGCTCAGGACACGTTGGGAGTTTGCTGAGTGGCTCTGACTCCAGAGTCAGAAAAAACGCACAGCTTAAGTACTTTCGCAGCTCACTGGACAGTGGAAGTGGAATTCACTTGAGAGGATGGTGGACCGTGGATCCCAGAAACTCGGGGAAGAAGCAAGCTCTCTCCAGATTTATGTCTTTCCACCTGGGAATAACAGAAGTTCCCCTTAAAGGGAGGTATGCCTGCTTCTCTTCTGTGACAGAGTATAAGGAATAGCCGGGTTCCCTTGTGACGCTCAATATCTGCAGAATCACTCTCTAACAGAGACCCCCAGTGGCCACACTTGGCCAGGACCCAGAGTGGACAAGAGCAACCGAAGAACAGAATACCCACACAACAAAGGTGGGACCAGATATCTGGACCAAGAAACATCTCAGACATCATAACTCCAGATGCCCAGATCCCAGGGTTAACACACACACATGAGCAGTCAAGACGCTGTGCCTCCTCCAGAAGCCAGCAACCCTATCAAACTAGGCCCTGGGAAAACCGACTTAGTTGAATCACAGGACAAGGACTTCAAAATAGCAATTATCTATATGTTCAGAGACTTGAAAGAGGATACACCTTAATGAAGACCATGAAAACACAAACGGCTGAACAAAATAATGCAAGCAATTCAAGACACAAAAGTAGATTTTAACCAAGAAATGGAATTACTAAAGAAAACCCAAACTAAAATAAAACTGGACATGAAAAAACTCAGAATATCAAACAAAAACCTCAGAGGTAAACCTCAAAAACATCAAGAGACATGGAAAAAAGGATTTCAGGTTCTGAAGACAAGAAATGGATAGCTCAGTCAAAGAAAATGTTAAATGCTTTTTTTTTTTTTTTTTTAAAGTCCAGGCGTAAAACATCTAGAGCATCAGGGTCACTATGAAAAGGCCAAGCCAATGAATAATAGATACAGAGGAAGAAACGCGGGTCAAAGGCTCAGAAAATACTTTCAACATTTGCTCAGACTCTAGGCTGTGGTTATTTGTTTGCTAGCCTTGCTATACCCAAGTAAGTGGCTTGTACAACATGAATTTATTGTCCCACAGTTCTGAAAGATGGATATCAAAGACCAAGGTGTCAGGAAAATTCATGTTTCCTAGAGGCTGTGAGAGCGAGGCTCATCATGCTTCCTCCTGGACTCAGTGGCATGCCTGGGGCACGTCTTGACATCCCTGGTCTCATTGGTATATCACCCTCATCTCTGTCTTCATCACCCCAAAATGGTCCAAAGTCTCCCTTTCTATAAGGGTGAGATAATATAACTCAATTATCTCTCTGAAGACTCTGACTCCAAATGATATGATGTCATGAGGTAAGGAGGGCTGAGTCAACACATACATTCTAGAGGCACACAATCCAGCCCCTAACACCCTACATATTGGCCCTGGCTAGAGAACTCAGTACAACTTAGCACTAAATATGAAGCAGCTTGCTGCCCCAGGAACGGGGGTATGACTGTATTCACCTCTGTCACCATACTTGTCACCATTTGAGACACCCAAGACTCTGGTACAAGTCTAGATGCCCTGGACATGAAGAATCCACCCTGCACGCTGGGCTATTGCCTCTCCCGACAGGTAAACAGCTAGAGTGTGGGGAGGTTTTGCAGACCCTGCAAGTTGAAGTCTTAGGGAATAAAATCCAGGAGTTTTGTCAACCATAGAGTCTCAGCATAGAGGATGGGGCACTCAGGAAGCCCCATCTCACCTCCTGGGAGGGGCTAGAGGCGGAGACTAAAACATAGGTTCCACCTTCCCAGAAGAAGGTTGTCAGGGAAATGCTGAGACACTGGAGTTGGGGTACTGAGGGGGAGCCAAAGAAAAGAGCTGTGGACCTGCAAGGCAGAGTTGATCTCTACATCTGGCCTCAAGGGACATGGGCTAGATTTGCTTATGGCGAACTGCAGATTATTTCTTTGGGAAGCATTCAGGACAGCCGAGCAGGTAGGGGGTGACTTTGGCTTATAGAAGACAGAAAAAACAATCTGTGCTGCATCTGTAGAAGAGGTCTGTCGCCCTCCCTTTAGGAGATGCTCGGGAAGGGTGTACACAGATCTGGGAGGGAGACTCCAGGCAGTCAGGCCTCCCTAACCTGCTGAGGCTCAACTTGTCAAGCACTGGGAGAGCTCAGCCTTCCCTCCACAGCTAACTCTTCTCCTCCCCACACCCTGAGAAATGTCTTCACACAGGGTAACCCACTGGTCCTTTGCTGGTCTTTTCTCTGGGTTCTGTTTACATTCCCCTGGAGATGAAGTGCCTCTCAGAGGATGTCCGGTCTGTAATGATCTATTTAGAAGCAGGAAGGTGGCTCTGGGACAAACTAAGTACCATGGGGACTACAGATGTGGTTCAGGGGTAAAGGGCACATAGTGCTTTTCCAGAGGACTAGGGTTCAGTCCCCAGCACCCACACTGGGTGGCTCACACCCCACCTCTAGCCTCTACAAGCATTGTACTTGTACATAAACCCATACTCACACACATGCACACATACGATTAAAATTAAAAAATAAAATCTTTTTTTTTCAGGGTCCATGTGAGGAAGTCTTCTGGAACTATTGTGGACAGTCAAAGCAATTGGTCTTTGAGGCTTCACAGGGGTTCAGCTCGTCATGGGCAGGAAAGCATGGTAGTTGGAGCATGCAGCAGCTAGTCACATTCTCTGCAGGCAGAACGCAGAGAGAGATGGATTCCAGTGCTCAGCTCATGCTTCAGGGACCAGCCTACAACTTTAGGCAAGTCCCTTGACCTTTCTGGGTCTCAGTTTACCCATCCATGAAGTGTGTAAAATGCAACCTTCTGCTCAGGTTGCCAAAGAGAATACATATGCATGTTTATCTAAAACACTGCCAATATCTAGGACATTGGCTGTCATTTTTATTGCTGTTAGAATTTAATCAGCTCCAGGGGTGCATTGAGGGGGGAGACTGAGGTTGCTCCATTTCTGTTCTCTCCCCATGGCAGGTGAATTCCATCCTAACTCTGAACATACTGAATCCACAATGGAATGGACTGGCTTTGAACTGAATAATCCCTGCTTGGCATAAATTTGATCTGAGGTGTACCAGGCTACATACAGGCCACTTTGGATACCTATGGAGAACCCACGTACCCAGGTGAGCCCACAGCAGGTCTCTATCGGTATCTCTGAATGAATCCCACGAACTGTGTGAGGATGAGCAAGGCTTCTCAAAGAGCTTCATACCCAGAAAAGATCTGTATAAAAATGAAAATAATAAGACTGCATTTCCCAGTTTCCTCTGAATGGGTGGCGACAGACTAGGGCACTTCCACTTCGATCTCTTCAGAAATCTCAAGCCCAGATTCTGCATTAGTTCCTTTCTCATCGCTGACAAGATGCCTGTCAATGGTAAGGGAGGGAGGGATTTTCACTCACAGTCTAGGAAGGAATACAGTTCATTCATCGTGGAGTATAAGGTATGGTGACAGGAGTGTGACACAACTGGTCACATTCCGCAGTTGAGGACAGAAAGAGACAAACGCTAGCTTTCTCCTTTATATGTGATTTGTCCCTGCCCATGGGATAGCACCACCCACACTCAGGATGGATCACCCCTCCTCAGTTAAACCTCTCTGGAAACATTTTACCAAATACACCCAGAGATATGTGTCCATGGTGGTTTTAAATCCCCTGGTCCTGCCTTTCCACTTTTATTTCAAGGATACAAAATAAAGCCTAGAGAGCGTTTTCCACTCAGACATCATTTTGTCTTCACAGAACTCTCCCAGTTCTTTTCACTCCCTTCATGGCCTCAAATCTTTTGTGCTCTGTCTCCAGCCGTATGCCCAGCGTGTCTTCTGGCACTGCCCATGTCCTCTCCTTCAGAAGCCACGGTGTCTGTGCATGCTGGTCCCTCCACCCCACCAGTACCCCACAATCTCAGCTGAGATGCTGTTTCTCCGATCTCTATCACTTTTCTAGCATCCATCTGCCTGCAGCATCTTCCTCTGACAGGGTACTGCCTTCTTCCACAGCATCTCTCTCCTCCCACAGCATCTCCATTCTCCCACAGCATCTCCATCCTCCCACAGCATCCACATCCTTCCATAGCATCTCCATCCTTCCACAGCATCTCCATCCTTCCATAGCATCTCCATCCTCCCACAGCATCTCCATCCTCCCACAGCATCTCCATCCTCCCACAGCATCTCCATCCTCCCACAGCATCTCCATCCTCCCACAGCATCCACATCCTTCCACAGCATCTCCATCCTTCCACAGCATCTCCATCCTTCCACAGCATCTCCATCCTTCCACAGCATCTCCAACCTTCCATAGCATCTCCATCCTCCCACAGCATCTCCATCCTCCCATAGCATCTCCATCCTTCCATAGCATCTCCATCCTCCCACAGCATCTCCATCCTCCCATAGCATCTCCATCCTTCCATAGCATCTCCATCCTCCCACAGCATCTCCATCCTCCCACAGCATCTCCATCCTCCCACAGCATCTCCATCCTCCCACAGCATCTCCATCCTCCCACAGCATCTCCATCCTTCCATAGCATCTCCATCCTCCCACAGCATCTCCATCCTCCCACAGCATCTCCATCCTCCCACAGCATCTCCATCCTCCCACAGCATCTCCATCCTCCCACAGCATCTCCATCCTCCCACAGCATCTCCATCCTCCCACAGCATCTCCATCCTTCCACAGCATCTCCATCCTCCCACATCATCTCCATCCTTCCATAGCATCTCCATCCTTCCACATCATCTCCATCCTTCCACATCATCTTCATCCTTCCACATCATCTCCATCCTCCCAGAGCATCTCCATCCTCCCACAGCATCTCCATGTCCTTGTCCCCTCCTCCCCCACTGTCTGGAAACCATTCCTCTGCACTATCTTGCTCTGACCAGGCAGTGAATTCTCAGATTCAAGACTTCTTATCTTCTACCTTTCAGGCAGCTCCTGCTTGCTTACATCTATTCCAGTCACCATTTTTACAGAATCACTCCTCCCCACTGCCCAGTGACTCAAAGCTGGCAATTGTGTCTTTTCTGAGTTCACTGGGTGTGCTCCTTTAATAACTGTCAAGGAGAGATTTCCTGATAGAAATCAGTTGGTGTAGAAATAGTAGCTGTGTTGGGTAACAGGTTCAGATGCTAATCTCATTATAATGGCAGTTCTAAAGGCCAGATTAGCTCACAGGAGCCAGTCAGTTGTAAAACTGCTATTACTGGTGGCTGGTTATAGGACACAGCCTCTTCAGGGATGATTTTATTGTTTGGGGAGTTGTTTTATCGTTGTTGTGTTTGTAAAACTCACAGTGTACCTGGGAGGAATCTGTCCCAAGTTAGCAGAAAAGCACAGAATGTTTAACTTAGAACCCAAATCACCAAACAATAACAAGTTCGGAGTTCACTTCTCACTTTATATGACCCAGATTTGAAGCTGGTGGCACCAACGGACACTACAATGGTTAGCCTAATTGTCAACTTGGCACAACCTAGGATTGCTCTCATTACATTTCATTTCATTACATTTTCCTGTGGGCTCGTCAGTGAAGGACCGTCTTAATTAAGTTAATTGATTTGGGAAGGCCCAGCCCACTGCAGGTGGCACCATTCCCTAGACAGGGGGTCCTGAACTGTATAAGGAATGGATAAATCAAGCTGCACACAAGAAAGCAATTGAGTATGCATGCGTTTATTCTCTAGTCTTAGATGTGATAAGACCAGCTGCCTGTAATTCCTATGTTGACTACTCTGTAGTGATGGACTGGACTGCTAGTTAGAATTTTAAGCTAAATGAACTCTTTCTCACTTAAGTTGCTTTTTGTCAAGATGTTTTCCTACAGTCACAGACACGAAACTAGAACATACACAAAGACAGCTAACAAAAGCCTGCTCCCCACAGCCACAGGACCAGGAAAAGACAACCTAGAAAGACAGACTAACCACAGTCACACCATTTCAGCCAAATGCCAGAAAGAAGCTGTGGTCTGGTTGCTACCCACACCAGCCAAGGCTGAGTGGGAGCCCAGACTCACAGGCTACCCAGAGGTGCCCTAATCCTGTCTCAGAAGGCTGAATAGGGAGCTAGACCTTCCAGACTCCAAGCAGAACAAAGCCCCTTTGCCCTTGCAAGGTGCCACAGGAGACCACTTGGGAAGTGTGGGTCACCAGGGCAGTTCATAGTAACAAGGCTGAATGGGAAGTTGGGACGTTCGCCAGAGCCCAGTGGTGATAAGATGGGTGTCTGCCCCACTCCCAACTTTTCAAGTGAAAGGGAGGAGAGAGTCATTCACGCCCCTCTCAGCAGAGGAGTATCCGCAGATAGTGGAAATGATAAGACAGTGGGATTACAATGATCAGACAGATTCTGAAGCAACCACTACAAAAAGTGCTCCAGAAGCACGCGCGAGCACGAGCACACTAGCAGCCAATGGGAAAGCATAAAAACCGCCGGTGTCCTCATCTCCTTTCCTATCAATGGGATAAAGTACCCTGACCAAAGCTACTTAAAGGAGAGTGGATTTGTTTGGCTCATAATGGACCATTAGTTCATAACTAATTATATAATAATTGCTTTGTTTGTTTGTTTGTTTGTTTGTTTGTTTGTTTTTCTGAGATAGGGTCTCTATGAAGCCCTGGCTGTCTTAGAACTCACTCCATAGACCAGGTTGGTTTTGAACTCAGAGATCCACCTGCCTCTGCTTCCCGAGTGTTGGCTAATTACATAATTAATTAATTAATGCATTCTACTATTACCTTTCCAACTCAGTTAAGACTCAACTCTGTAAAATCTTTCTCATCTACCTAGTTCATCCACCTCCCCACCTTAGCAAGCACCTGCCAGGGGAGACACCCACCATCTAGCTCATAAGTACTATAATTCCTAGGTGAAGGTCTCTCTTAACAGAAAAAGAACCTCCAAAAGTCAGAATCTTGGCAGATGTTACAACGGCCCAGTTTTCCTCACTAAGTACCCAGCACATCACAGCACCCAGGGCATGTTTGACACCACTAAGTACCCAGCACACAACAGCACCCAGGGCATGTTTGACACCACTAAGTACTCAGCACACCACAGCACCCAGGGCATGTTTGACACCTAAGTGACACCTCCTGCAACTGACAGAATTCCTTGTTCTTCCTTTAAAGAAAGACACTTCACAGAATGTTACAAGGGGACTCTCTCACATCGAGGAAATGGGTAGTGGAAAGCCTGCTGGGTCCTCCCTCGGAAGAACGCACTGATGTTCTGGGTACAGAGGGCAGCCACGAAAAGGATGCTTAATGTCGGCAAAGAGCAGAGGGGAGAGCCAGGAGCTGCGCTCAGCTTCTTTGGCTTTTAGAACGAAAGCTGGGGAAAAAAGAAAGGAGTAAATCTCATCTCAAACGCTGCCTGAACCAGGCCAAGGCTACAGGAAGGAACACGAGGATTTTAGGGGTCTAACCCCACGACCCCCTGCCCCATCTCCCTGTCCTGGCTCTCACTTCTCTTCTAAAATTTAACCCAAGAAAAACACGCCCGCAAAGCGCTAGCTAGAGCGTTATGACCCGCTGACCTCTCATCGTACATCTCTATAGAGGACAATAAAGAAAGCTTTGTAGCCGGTAACAACCCTTACCCATGCTGGGTAGCCAGAAGGAGGCGCACACAGGGGCCACAGCGATGGGCTCCATGAGGCAAGCCGGATGGATGCGGTGCCACGTCCACTGATGGATGTTAACCACAAGCCTCACCCGTTACCAGACCAGAAAACAGGAAACAGCACCCAGTAACCTCTGGTGCAAAACTGGAAGACATACCCACAAACACGCAAGTAGTTAAAGGAACTAATTAATCTACCGGGGAAAAGCGTCAAACTCATACATGGAAAATCAGTGGTCCAGGGAAAGTATTCAGAAGAAAACTCAAGAACAGTTGTAACTAATTGCATACAAATCATAGATTTCTTTTATACACAGGAATTTTCAACTTAAAAATACAAAAAAAAAAATTAAAATGAAGCTCAAATAAAACTGTCCAGGAAGACAAGTGTAGGGGTTCCTGCCTGTCATCCAGCACTTGGGAAAGGCTGAGACAAAGGGATTGTCTTGACTTCAGGGCTAGCCTGGGCTACAAAGCGAGTTCCATGCAAACTGCGCTAAAACATGGAAACTCTGTCCCAAGAAATAAAGAAGTAAAATAATACTTCCAAGGGGAGGGGAGGGGAAGACAAAAATACCCCAGTGTGGATGCAGTGGTGCACACCTTTGATCCCAGCACTTAGGAGACAGAGGCAAGCTGATCTCTGTGAGTTCAAGGCCAGCCTGGTTTACATAGTGAGTTCTAGGACAGCCAGAGCTACAGAGAGAGACCCTGTTTAAAAAGCAAAAAGTATTCCAGTGATTATATGGGGGATACCTCTCTCTGAGTTTTTGGCTAGGGAGCTCCTAGAGCCTGCCCAAACAATACAGCCTACTGCCATTGAACTAGACAGTAATGTTGTGAAATATTCCTTTACACTGTGTGAAGATGTGTCGCTGGGATTGGTTTAATAAAGCTGAATGGCCATTAGCTAGGCAGGAAGAGGTTAGTGGGACTTCTGGGGACAGAGAGCTCTGGGAAGAAGGAAGGAGGGGTCACCAGCCAGATGCAGAGAGAGCAAGACATGCAGGAGGAGAGGTAAAATCACGAGTCACATGGCAACATGTAGATGAATAGATAAAATGGGTTAATTTAAGTTATAAGAGCTACGGGGATCAGCCTAAGCTACAGGCCAAGCTTTCGTAATTAATAAGAGGTCTCCATGTCAGTTTTTGTGATCTGGCGACCCAAAGAAAAATCCGTTTACACAGTAAGACCTGATTGTAAAGACAGCACACACTTTATGTCTAGGATATTGAAGAATCAAGCTGGAGCCACATTGGTGCGGGAAGTGCTGTGCAGGCTGCTGGGGAGAAAAGTCATTAACAGTCTTAAACAGCTGTAGGCCCTGTGTGCTATGATACTGACCAGTCAGGCAAGAAGCACCCACTGATGCAATAGTGGCATGATCACTTGTTTAGGGGTAACCAACCACATTCTGTTTAGGTTGGAAGCCTGCCCCATGGGAGGGTAGTACTGTAAATCTAGTCAAAAGCTTACTGCTGGGGCTGTCCAAGGCCATAGGGAAGCATTTACTCCTGATGTATTGCTAAGTGGATATGAACTAAAACTGCCTTTCAAATATGGAGATGTATTTCCATAGACTAGTGCTACTCTCAGCCTGGACCAGGGGAGCTTCTTTTTGCAGAGGGTGACAAACAACACAAAGACTCCTGATTGGTCCAAGTGCTCAGAATAAGTGACTGTTGAGTACAGACAGAAGGACTGTCGGAGGAGGAGGGAGGAGGAGGGGGAAGAGAAGGGGGAGGGAGAGGAGGGAGAGGAGGGGCAGGAGGACTAGAAGACATTCTTGGATAGGACATGGCCATTGCAGTCATGAACACAGCCGCTGTGTCAACCCACAAGACCTCATTTTTAAGAAAGACGTGGAAGCAGGAGGGAGCTAGTTGGAAACAGAAGGTGACCAGCAGGAGCAGGAGGGGTTAAGAGAGGGCAATGGGGTGCATATGATCTCACTACATTAAATATATGTACGAAACTGACAAAAAAATTGGAAAATTAAAAGATATTCCACGCTGGGTGGTGGTGACGCATGCCTTTAATCCCAGCACTCGGGAGGTAGAGTCAGGTGGATCTCTGTGAGTTCGAGGCCAGCCTGGTCTACAGAGCAAGATCCAGAACAGGCACTAAAACTACACACAGAAACCCTGTCTCGAAAAAAAAAAAAAAAAAAAAAGGTATTTCCAGTTATATCATAGTAAATCCACTGGTGTAAATCCACAGTTGTATCATAGTAAATCCACTGGTGTCCACTCCTTCCCTCTGCTGTGGCACCTACCAGCCCCTCCTGGATTGGCTGTGCGACTTCCCTCAGCTCTCACTAAGTCATCAACAACTTGGGATTTGTTTGCAGGGTTTGCCTTAGTCTCTCAAGTGCCCATGATTTGCTATAAAAAAATATTTGCTCCAAAGGCCTGCAGCTCACAGAACTAGACCCATGGAACAGACCCGAATCTAACCAGCAGCTGGAGCCCTGCCTAACCAGAAGCAGCCAGATTTCAACTGACCCACAGACCCGCAAGCAAGGAAAATACATGCTTGGCATTGATCAGTCACAGGACCAGAGATTAATTCTTAGAGGGCATTAATGCAGCCATGCCTGGGTAATAACACACTTTACTGCTCAGGCCTCATCTCTGAAAGAGGTAAGGGTTAGCTAAAGACACCATCCTTCAGCAAAATGCGGCACAGCACAAAAGGGGTAAGAAAGGAGTAAAATGTATAGTTACGTTTCAATATTGGTTGCAATAAAATATCAATAATCTATTTATTTATTTATTTACACAAGGTATTGATTTGTTGCCCATTGTTGGCTAGAAACTTACTTTGTAGCCCTGGCTGGCTCCAAGCTTACAGCAGTCCTCCTGCCTCATCCTCTCAAGTGCTGAGATTACAGGCGTGAACCACTGTACCTGGCTGTGAGTCACTGTAGCCAAACACGCTGTAGCCTACAGATAAGGAATACACAGCTCACGGCTCACGGCTTTGAAAGCTGAAGGTGCAAGCGTCCTAGCACAGCCCGGGCAAGGCTACCCCTTGGCCCAGTTACCTCTTGACACAGATAGACAAAAAGAGTCAGGTAGAGCCAAACTCGGGGTTCTATTAACAATCCTCCCCAGAAACTGCTAAGGAGTCATGAGAAGCACCCAGTGATCTGAGACAACTAAGGTCCAACCACCTCGCAACAGCACCACCCAGGGAGCCAGACCTTTAGTCATTATGGGGATGGGAGGCAGAGGTAAACAATATCTCGCCCTCTTCCTAAGCACCCAGTGACAAACCAAGATGAGATTCCATGGAGGTTCCTCTCTGAGGAACCAATGAATGTATGAGGCTCATTTACGGAGCGATGGATGAGGGGTTAAGGGCAGGAGTGTGGGCGACCTTAACGCAGCCAGCATGGATGATACCTCCCCCGTGGCTGGGCAGATGGACCCCTCCCTTAGCCCTTTCCCACTTATATCCTCTAGTCCTTCCCAGAGCCCCTAGGATACACGTAATGCAGAATTTCATGCAACTGGTTGAGAAAATGGTTGGATCCTCAGTAAAGGTCCCACAATCCTCTCTGCCCCCTCCGTCTAAGAGGCAAGATCAGCAGTCAACAAGCTGTAAATTATTTTAATCTTTTAAAATGCCTCTTTCAAGGGTTGAGGATGGTTCGTTCAGCAGTCAAGGGCATCTGCTGTTCTTACCGAAGTCACAATTGCCTGTAACACTAGTTCTAGGGGATCTCACGCCCTCTTCTGGACTCTTCTGGTACTGCACATGTGGAAATACACAGACATTAAAAAAAAAACAATTAAAAAAATCTTTAAAGTACACAGAAGTACAAGTCTACAAAAAGAGCCAACATCATCTTGGAGGAATACAAAGCTGGACCATTTCTATTGCAGAGAACTTAAGACAGTACTTAAGACAATGCTATTTGTTTTGACTATGTAGACAAATAGAGAAACAGGACAGAAAACTGAAAATAGAAACAGACCTTCAGATGTGGATCTATATGGAGTAATAGCAAAGGATAAGAAGACTTTTTCCATAGAAATTTTGGGGTCAATCAGATATCCATATAGAGAAAAATGAACTGTATACCCACATGATGCTATGCACAAAAACCAACTCCAATATTATTGTCCACAAAAGGCGGCCAAGCAAACGAAGTGTCGGTCATGTCATTCAGGAGAGTAATTGTGTTGGCTACTGCGACATCAACTTGACACAAGCTAGAGTCATTGGAAAGGACAGAGCCTCGGTGGAGAAAATGCCTCCATACAAGTAGGCTGCAGGCAAGTATATAGGGCGTTTTTTAAAATTAGTGATTGATGGGAGAAGGCTCATTGTGGGTGGGGCCACCCCTGGGCAAGTAGTCCTGGGTTCTATAAGAAAGCAGGCTGAGCTGGGCGTCAGTGGTGCATGCCTTTAATTCCAGCACTCGGGAGGCAGAGCCAGGTGGATCTCTGTCAGTTCAAGGCCAGCCTGGTCTACAGAGCGAGATACAGGACAGGCACCAAAACTACACAGAGAAACCCTGTCTTGAAAAACCAAAAAAAAAAAAAAAAAAAAGAAAGAAAAAGAAAAAAAGAAAGAAAAGAAAAGAAGGAAGCAGGCTGAGCAAGTCATGAGGAGCAAGCCAGTAAGCAGCACTCTTCCATGGCCTCTGCATCAGGTCCTGCTTCCAGGTTCTGCCCTGTTTGAGTTCCTGTGCTGGTTTCCTTCAGTGATGGATTACAAAGTATAAGCCAAATAAACCCTTTCTTCCCCAACTTGCTTTTGGTTGCGGTGTTTCATCACAGCAATAGAAACCCTAAGACAGTAATCCTAGTCTTGAGCTAGGAGAAGAGTTTTCACATGAAGAGATAAATTAAAGAGACTCAGCAGTTAGTGCATACTGCTCTTTTTTTCTTTTCTTTTTTTATTGTTAAGAAAATTTTTCCATTCATTTTACACACCAATCAAAGATCCCCTTCTTCCCTCCTCCCGCCTCCCTAGTTACTCCCTCCCAACCTACCCCTCACTTCTCCCCACAAGAAGGCAAGGCCTCCCATGGGGAGGCACATCCAGTAGAGGCAAGTCCAAGCCCCTCCCCCTACCTCAAGGCTGCATGAGGTGTCCCATCATAGGTAGTGGGCTCCAAAAAGCCTGCTCGTGCACCAGGGATGGATTCTGATCCTACTGCCAGGGGGCCCCCCAAGCAGATCAGGCTACATAACTGTCTCACCATGCAGAGGGCCTAGTCCAGTCCCATGCAGGCTCCACAGCCATTGATCCAACTTTCATGAGTTTCCACTGGTTTGGTTTGGTTGTCTCTGCAGGTTTCCCCATCATGATCCTGATGCACTTGCTCATAGAATCCCTCCTCTCTCTCTTTGACTGGACTCCTGGAGCTCTGCCTGGTGTTTGGCTGTGGATCTCTGCATCTGTTTTCATAAGTCACTGGAGAAGAGCTCTGTAATAACAGCTGGGATATTCACCAATCTGGTCACAGGGGTAAGCCAGTTCAGTTCAGGTACCCTCTCCACTATTTCTAGTAGTCCAAGCTGGGGTCATCCTTGGGGATTCCTGGGAACTTCCCTAGCACCAGATTTCTCTATCTCCATGATGTATCCCTCTATCATAGTATCTCTTTCATTGCTTTCCCACTCCATCCCTGTTCCAGCTCGACCATCCCATTCCTTATGTTCTCATCCCCTATTCCCTACCCTCCATTGCTCCCCCATGCCCAGTTTACTCAGGAGATCTCATCTATTTCCCCTTCCCAGGGCAATCCATGTATCCCTCTTTGGGTCTTCCATGTTAGCTAGCCTCTCTGGAGTTGTGGGTTGTAGTCTGGTTATCCTTTGCTTTACATCTAGTATCCACTTATGAGTGAGTACATACCATGTTCGTCCTTCTTAGTCTGGGTTACCTCACTCAGGATATTTTCTAGTGCCATCCATTTGCCTGAAAATTTCATGATGTTATTGTTTTTCTCTGCTGAGTAGTAATCCATTGTGTATATGTACCACATTTTCTTAATCCATTCTTCAGTTTAGGGGCATCTAGGTTGTTTCCAGGTTCTGGCTGTTATGAATAATACTGCTATGAACATAGTTGAGCATGTGTCCTTGTGGTATGACTGAGCATTCCTTTTGTATGTGCCCAAGAGCGGTATAGCTGGGTCTTGAGGGAGACTGATTCCTAATTTTCTGAGAAACCACTGATTTCCAAAGTGGCTGTATAAGTTTGCACTCCCACCAACAGTGGAGGAGTGTTCCCCTTGCTCCACATCCTCTCCAACATAAGCTGTCTTCAGTGTTTTTGATCTTAGCCATTCTGACAGGTGTAAGATGGTATCTCAGAGATGTTTTGATTTGCATTTCCATGATGACTAAGGATGTTGAGCAATTCCTTAAATGTCCTTCAAACATTTGAGATTCTTCCTTTGAGAATTCTGTTTAGCTCTGTCACCCATTTTTTAATTGGATTGTTCATTATTTTGATGTCTAGTTTTTTTAGTTCTTTATATATATTTTGGAGATCAGCCCTCTGTCAGATGTGAGGTTGGTGAAAATGTTTTCCCATTCTGTAGGCTGTCATTTTGTCTTATTTACTGTGTCCTTTGTCTTACAGAAGCTTCTTAGTTTCAGGAGGTCTCATTTGCTCTCAGTATCTGAGCTACTGGTATTATATTTAGAAAGTAGTCTCCTGTGCCAATGCATTCAAGACTACTTTCTACTTTCTCTTCTATCAGGTTCAGTGTAACTGGTTTTATATTGAGGTCTTTAATCCACTTGGACTTGAGTTTTGTGCATGGTGATAGATATGGATCTACTTGCAATCTTCTACATGCTGATATCCAGTTATGCCAGCACCATTTGTTGACAATGCTTTTTCCCCCATTGTACAGTTTTGGCTTCTTTGTCAAAAATCAAGTGTTCATAGGTGTGTGGGTTAATGCCAGGGTCTTCAATTCGATTCCATTGGTCCACATGTTAGTTTTTATGCCAATACCAAGCTGTTTTTATTACTATAACTCTATAGTAGAGCTTTAGGTCAGGGATGGTGATGCCTCCAAAGGTGGCTTTATTGTACAGGATTCTTTTAGCTATCCTAGATTTTCTGTTTTTGCAGAGGACCCCAGCACCCCCACTGGGTGGCTCAGAACTGTCTACAACTCCAGTTCCAGAAAATTTGATGCTCTCATCTTGCCTCTGTAGGCACCTACACTCACACGTACCAACACACACA
Source organism: Peromyscus eremicus (assembly GCF_949786415.1). NCBI lineage: Eukaryota > Metazoa > Chordata > Mammalia > Rodentia > Cricetidae > Peromyscus > Peromyscus eremicus. The sequence continues at coordinate 102,292,763 of NC_081419.1, forward strand.
GAGATACACACATGTACACATTAGTTCTTACAAAATAACCCTTTTTAAAAGAAGAATTGCTGAATTCAGTTTCATCACAATTAAGGATGTTTGTTCAGAAAAATAAAAGCTATTCAGACAGTGAGAAGCTTATTGCTGAGAGAAGGTTGATTGTAGGATGAATATTCAATGAAGAATCACATCCATCGTACATAAAGGATACTACCAAACCAGGAAAAGACTGACAGTCCAGTGTCACAACTGAGCAATAATGCAATCAGGCCCTTCTCAAAAGGAACTAACCCAACAGCTCCAACAAACAGCTGGAAAGGTACACGTTATTAATCGTCGGTGAAATGACCGCTCTGCCCCCCTTATGGAGGAATCTCACAGACTAGTGTCTGAAAGACACCAAGCACAAAGGGGACACACTGGGGCACTGCTTTCAAAACATGAGAGTCAGAACAGCAGGTATCTTCTGAAGCAGATGATTCTTGGGCATACCCAGTGTGGAGATGGTCAAGCTCCTTATTTAGATGCACTGATTCATCATCGTCTACATTTTCCCCCCGTGCATGTTGAAAGATTTACCCCACACTCAAAATTAAATAAATAAATAAATAAATAAACAAACAAACAAACAAACAAACCACCACCAAAAGCCTCCAGAAAGCAAGCGAGGCTGACCAGACACTGCTAGGAGTGAGAGTGAAATGCAGCCCAGCTAAGGATGAGGCTGACCAGAGCCTGCCAGCAGAGTCAGGAAGCGAGACCGGATCTCTCACTTATCAAATCTTCCAGGGCCTGTTCTTGCTGAGATGGAGCAGCTGCTGCTCTCAGTATCAGACAGCGATGTTTAGGAAATCTGGCTCAGGCCACACGGAAAACTTGGACTCCTTTGCCTCCTCCCTGTGGTTTTGAACCATCTCCAGTTCTTTCCTGATATCATGAAAGGAAGAAGCGTGTGTACAGACAGTCGACCCCACGGCCCACCCCAAAAGAAATTTCTCTCTGAAGATGAGCTGGAGGAAACAGCAGGGCTCTAGTGTACCGCTCTGCTGCCTCTTGGGACTGTCACAGCCCCTTCAGTACTGCTGCGTGGGTGAGTGTAAGCCTCATGCCAGGCAGTGTCGGCCACAGAGCAATGTACTAGCCTGGTTAATCCCACATATCTATCGTACATGTTTTATCAGCTCCATCCGTGATGTTCAGATGAGAATACTGAAGTACACATAGACTATGCTTATGGGAGTGGACGATGCAGTGTAATGCAGAAAGCTTTAAGACCTAAGTTTGATCCCCAGTACTGGCTAAAAAGATAAGATGACATCAAATGTTTTTCATCTCTGGGTGTGGTGGCCTTGTAACATTGCACTGGAGAGGCAGAGGCAGAACAGGCAGTACCCCGGGCCACTCACTGTCTAGCCAACCTAGACTACTTAGTCGGCTCCAAGCCACTGGAGACCAAGTCTTAGAAGTAACAAGACCATGGACTAGAGAGATAGCTCAGTGGTTAGAGCACTGGCTGCTCTTCCAGAGGACTGAGATTGGCTCCCAGCACCCACAGGACAGCTCACAACCATCTGTAACTCCAGTTTTAAGAGATCTGACATCTTCCGGCCTCCAAGGGCACTTTGTGTACGTGGTGCACATATAGACAAAACACCCCTACACATAAAATAAAATGAAAATAAAAAAAGTACAAAAAAGTGGCTAAGGATTGAGGAACAATACCTGAAGCTATCCTCTGGCCTCTATACACACACACACACACACACACACACACACACACACACACATACACACACACATATACACACACACATATACACACACATATACACACACACATATACACACACATACACGCACACATATACACGCACACATATACACACACATATACACACACACATATGCACACACACACATATACACACACATACACACACGTACACACACACATATACACACACACATACACACACACACACACACACAGGGGTATGCTCAGACACACATAGAATTTTGGTACCTTGATAATTCCCACTGCCGGTAGGTGGTAGAGCTGGGTCTGTCCCACCCCTTTCATTCCTGCACTATTCCAACTCCTGGGGGCACAGGTCCAAATCACCCCCACGAGTTACTCAGGTTCACACCTGCGAGACAAGTTGTCTCCTGAACAAACAGTCTTAGAGAATTCAAGTCCAACATATGTAATCCATGCACAGAGAATGTGCATTCCACAGAAAAAAAAATTCAATTCAGTTTGATTACCTCACAGGTTAACATTTTTAGAGAAGCAACCACAAACGTAAAATTTCATCAAGTAGAAATGTTCTTTTTAAAAGGTTCATATATGTAGCTGGAGTTTTCTCCAGTTCTGCCCGGGTCCACAGCCACTCAGACCCAAATAAACACACAGATGCTTATATTAATTAAAACTGTTTGGCCTAATGGCTCAGGCTTCTTGCTAGCTAGATCTTACACTTAAATTAACCCATAATTTTTTTTTTTTTTTTTTTTTTTTTTTTTAGTTTTTTGAGACAGGGTTTCTCTGTGTAGCTTTGTGCCTTTCCTGGAACTCACTTGGTAGCCCAGGCTGGCTTCGAACTCACAGAGATCCACCTGGCTCTGCCTCCCGAGTGCTGGGATTAAAGGCGTGCGCCACCACCGCCCGCCCCGCTAATTCTTATTTATGTTTAGCCACGTGACTTGGTACCTTTTCCCAGTTCTGCCTTCACATCTTGATTCTCATGGCGACGTCAGCTGGCAGCATCTCCTGACTCAGCCTTCCACTTCCCAGAATTCTCCTCTCTGCTTATCCTGCCAACACTATACTTTCTGCCTGGCTACTGGCCAATCAGCATTTTATTTATCAATCAATCAGAGCAACACATTTCACAGCATATAGGAAGACATCCCCAGCACATATACATTTGGGAAAGTTTGGTTCACCCACAGTCTCACATACGGCTGTTTATTCTACAATAATGGCCAACCCCAGAAAATGGTTTCTGTAAGTGAAAACCTTTGCAGAACAGATTATCAATAAAGAGAATCACCTGCAGTGGGGGTTTCTACCCACTGCTCTACACAGTACCCAGAGGAGGGAGTCCCCCAAGCCACGAGGCTACCTTTACTAAGAAGTGACTCATCAGAGACAGGGTAACAAACCCATGAGCTGGACAAGTTACCTTGGTATCAAGAGGTTCCCAGGCCATCTTTGAATGCTAAAGCCGTATTTGCACACAATCTGTGAATACACCCTTGTGTACTTTAAATCTCATAGATGACTCATGCCACATAATCCAACATAGAAGTTGTGCAAGTGGCTATGGTATCATATTGTTTAAAAAATGGTAAGAAAATAAATCTGGAACTGTTCAGTACAATTGCAATTTTTTTCACAAGTTGAATCCATGTGTGCAGAATCTTTGAATACAAAAGGCCAACTGTCCCATCAAGACCTCTCTCTCTTCTCCTTACTATCTAGATCATTCCAGAGGCAGCTGGTGAGCATGAATATTCCTTGCTGCTAAGGGCTGGAGTAGTTCCAGGAATACAGATGTAAAGTCCCCCAAACCCATGAACCTGAACCGATGGAAAGAATTACTCTGAGGTTACAGCTCCTCTCCTTCAAAGGATGAACTCTGTATCACTGTGGGGGTTGTAAACATTAGCCATCAAAAGCAATGAAGAAAGGGACAAACAATTTGGAGCATGTGGAGGTCATTTGGGTCATGATTAGCAAGTACATTACTTTCTTGTATACAGTCTATTATTAATGCTTTTCTCAAATCACCCTTCTCTGTCTACAGTGACAGAGGCAGCTCCCTCGAAGACCACAACCACAAAGGGAGCCCTTGTTCCTGTGCTCGGACGAGAAGTGCTCAGTTCCTCAGGGATGAGGGATGAGGAGAAAATAAAAAACACATACTACAGTTGTTCAGTGTGTATGTGGATCAGGAGATGCTGTACTTAAGTGGTCAGACATAGTTTTCTCGGGAACAGCATCCCAGGGAAGGGCACACAGGCCTCACTGTTAATCATTCCTCCTTCCCAGATCACCCTACAAAACTTTGTGTATCGACCACTGCAATACAGAGTTCTGCATAAAGGGAAGCACATGACATTAGCATTATTCTGATTCCTAAAAGTTTTATTAAGCACGTTATTTCATTCTGGGGTGGCCATTAGTATAGCCTCACAAACATCCCTCATGTGGAAGAGAACCTCAGGTTCCTGTACACTGAATCAGGGTAAAGAAAATGAATCCTATTCCCATCTCCAGAACTTTCTTCTCTGCTCAGCACTCCCCTGTTGGTGACCCAGTCACAACTGAGTTCTTGGGGCAACAAGGAAAGCATGGTGTCCAGGGCTGACTATCCAGCTGGCTGTCCAGCCTCAGACAGTTTGGATCTTCAGACTCTGCCTTGACGTACCACCTGGGCCTAATCCCACTGAGTGGGGAACCTCAGGGAACCTGCTCTGCACTCTTGAGCCTTCCTCATCTGTAACTTCAGACTTCCAGAAAGTCAGTCTAGAGCTCCGATACTGACTTCCATTCAGCAAGGATGGTTAAGGACTGTCAATAAAGGCACAGCCAATTATTCACTAAAAACAGCACTCAGAACCACACCAAGAGACTCCCGTGGCCACAGCACCCTCATGACCTGCCTGGGACTGACTACCTTGTTCAGCTCTCAAAGCTTCTCACCAACCATGGTATCACTTCTGGGTCAGCCTCCGCTCCATTTCTTCTTTGCAGACATTGGCTGCCAACTTTGGGCCTTTCATTTGTTGTGTGGAGTTTCTCTCTGAAATACCATAATTTTCTTTTATTTTCTTTGCCCCAACTTCTGGTGTGTATGGGTTTTTCTCCTTTTTAAGCAAGCTAAGAAAGTCAATCTGAGAGAATGTTTTTGAGAGTTTCTTTACCCAGATCTGGTGGATGTATGCTATGAAACATTAAGACTCTTCGAGTTTTGCTCCAGGAGAGAAGAGAGAAAAAGCCAACAATACAGCTGCCAACACCCTTCAAAGATTGTTTTTCAAGGCCCTCACTCCTGACAGTCTTCAGTGGGTTAAACAAGGCTGCAGATTTTGCTGAAGACCAGATTTCTTTCGAACACTTTATGGCACCTGCCTCTCCTTCTGCCAGTACTGACTGACAATGCCATGATAATTGTTCTCTCAAGAGTCCTGCTCTTCATTATTTTCATTTTTTTCTAAGCCACTGACAACCGCCATGGCATGTGCAGCTGGAGCGCCCAATCTCCCTTCTGTGGGTTTCATGGGCTTCTGCATGGTATGCAGCAGTTCTGACCCAACCTTTCAAGGGCAAGCAAAGCCATTCTTAGCTGGGGCCCTGTCTGTCAGTGCTAAAGAGGGACACCAGAGAGCGACGGAAGAGGGATTCTGTCTTGGGGAAATGCTGCATGGGGTAGTGTGCTGCTCTGTGGGGCAGAAAGATGGAGAGAGGACCCTGGCTTCTGCAGCCATCCTGCACCAAAGCCACCTTTCTGCTCTGCTGCACTAACTGTCCATTCAAAGGACAAGGAAGGGGCTGAGGAAATGGACCAGTGGATAAATGAAGGGCTGGTGTTCAGATATCCAATACCAACAACATGTGCCAGCCTGCCTGTAATTCCTGCGCTCGAAGGCTGAGACAGGGCTAGCTACACTAGCCCACATCAGCCATCTCTGGGTTCTACTGAGAGACCTGACTCAAAGAACAATGCAGAGAACAGCCAACGAAGCATCTGATGTCAACATTGTGCACACACAGGTATGCACGCACACATGCACATGAGCTCACACACGAGCAACTGGTACATGCACGCTACACACACATGCACATTAAAAAATAAAATTTAAATAAATAAAATTTAGAGGACAAGGTAATGCTTGAATGTAAGAGAGCTCTGGGGGGCTCCAGGCTTGCTCTTGGCTGGTCTTCTCTTTACACAGCAAAGGGCAACATACATAGAGACACACACATACAGACACACACACAGACATGCACACAGACACATACATATACAAACATACAGACATATACACACATTTGTACGTATACACACAGACACATATATACACACATACAAACATATACATACACACATGCACATATATACACATATACATACAGACATGTATAAATACACACAAAGGCACACATACACAATGCACATATATGCACATGTACATACAAACTCATACATACACATGTATATACACAAACACATACATGGTCAGTCTCCCCGGCAGGAGTTAACCAGAGCAATGACTGAAAATGCCAAATCCACAAAACACAATCAGAGTCCCAAGACCAAATGGTTTCAATTCCCTCCTGTCCTCTGCCTGAAGATAGCAGCAGCCGGCAGGTGGCAGGAAGGGTTCGCCCTGCAGGTTAACTCTTTCCTGCTCAGTCATCCCACAGTGCGCAGACAAACCCACCACTTCCCTTAGGACTTCTGTTCAGGGTCACCTGACCAGAGGGTTGCTTTGTTGTGAGCCACAAGGTAAAGGTCGAAACAGTTTCTTCATGAAGTATTATCACTCACTGCGGCTTCTGATTTACCATGCTATGGTTTCTTAATCCGCTGTACAAAATGACCAGGATGCCTAGTGCCAATCCTGAGCCAGAGCAGCGTGGACAAGAGGATGGAGCTTCCTCTGCTCATGACTCAAACTTTCAGATGGTTTGTGTCTTATCTATGGGCTGTTCAAATAGGACACATCGTTTATTACCCTGGATAGTGAACTGCTGAAGAGGAGCTCACCAACCCTTTAGATCCCACAGGTTCTGGTTCCCTGTAAAATAGGGCAACAGCCTTAGTTCAGGCAACTGTCATCCTCACCAGTGTCCAGTTGAGGCAGCGTGTGTGTGTGTGTGTGTGTGTGTGTGTGTGTGTGTGTGTGTGTGGTGTGTGTGTGTACATGTGAACCAGTACATTTGCCTGTGCATGCCCATGTAGACACCAGAAGCTAACTTTGGTTTACTTTTTATAAAAACATTTTTATTTATTTATCCTGTGTACATATGGGACATCATATACTACACTGTGCACGAGGAGGTCAGATAACAATGTGAAGAGTCAGTTCTCTCCTTCCACCATGTGGGTCCTGGGAATAGAACTCATGTTGTCAGGCTTAGTTACAGACACCTGAACCCACAGAGTCATCTCGCCAGCCCCCAACTGACTTAGCTTTTTGAGACAGGGTCTCTCACGGAACCCAGACTGGGTAGCCAGTGAGTTCCAGGAATCCACCTATCTCTGCTACCCTCCCCACCCAGCCCTGAGGTTACAAGAACCTGCTGCCACACTCAGATTTTATATGGTTGCAGGGGACCCATACTTAGGTCCTCAGGCTCACATAGTATTTTACCCACTAGGCTATCTCCCCAGCTCCAAGACCTTGGATTTCCAATCACATTCTGTTTTCTTAGTATACTCTGAATGCTGACTGCATCGTTTACCTCCCCCCTTTTGTTTACACCAACCTTCCCTTTTCAGAGCTTTAGGCCATGTGTCAGAGACACCCTGAATCCTGCTCTTTCTTCCCTTACTGTAGGCCAGACACTACCTCAAGTCTTTATCACCTCCATCGTGGAATCAACAAGGTCATTCCCAAACACAGTCCTGTCATTACCACAGTCTTACTAATAGAGGACACCACGTTCTGCAAGCACAGAGCCCTGCCCAACACGAGGAACCAGGATCCGAACCAGGGCTCTGAGATGTGCCAACCAAGCTGTCATGTGACAAATGCAGAAGCTTTGCCCTCTGCTTCTGGCCCAGAACCTCTAACATCCTTGCAAGTTTAAGCTTGGTTGTCAATTTGATAGCATTTAGCATCACCATATAAATAAATCTCTGGACATATCCATGAGGGATTTTCTTGATTAGGCTAATGGAGGGAGAAGACCCACAATAAATGTAGGTAGCACCCATCCCATAGGCCGGGGTCCTGGACTGCATACAAAGGAGAAAATTTGTTGTTCAAATCTTAGATGGTCTTTTAATAAAAAACCCAGAGCTAGATATCAGGGTGAAGGCTGAAAGATCAGAGAAGCAGAACAGCCATCCACTAGTTCTTACCTCTACAAAATCCTCAGCCTAAAGAGAGTGAGTTCCTGTTTCCTCACAACTTATATACCTTCCTCTGTCCTGCCATATTACTTCCTGGCTTCCTGGGATTAAAGGCATGTATGCTTCCCAAGCAAAGGCATGAGATCTCAAGTGCTGGAATTAAAGGTGTGTGCCACCACTGCCTGGCTCTGTGTCCAATTTAGCAGCTGGCTCTGTCCTCTGATCCTCAAGCCAGTTTATTAGAGTACACAATATATTACCACAAAAACTAGCAAGAACCAGCATTCATCCATCTCTACCTCCTGACTATGGATGCAATGTGACCAGCAACTCCTATCTCCAGGTCTTCCCCGCCAAGATGGAATGATCCCTTCACACTGTAAGCCAGAGTAAACCCTTCAGCCCTCGAACTGCTTCTTGTCAGGTCTTTAAGTAACTGCAGCAATAACAGTCTAAGTTTACGTTAAGGGGGTGACCCCTTGGATAGTTTCGGGGGAGGAGGTGATGTAGTTACAAAAACCAAATATACGACTGGAGAGCTGGAATTGCTCAGCCCCAACACTGAGTCTCCGTGGAGCAGAGGACAGCAAGCATGGAGTTCAGTCCTGTGGCAATCATCTCATCTGCATATATGTAATGAAATTGCAAACAAAACCAAGAGAAACAGGGCTTGGAGCCTTTCTAGTTGGTGAGTGTATATGTCTGTATTAACTGAGGACTGCCCCTTAGCACCATCTCAGATGGGGAAACACATGTGGAGCCCCATTTTGCCACAGACATCCCAAGACTAACCCAGTGTGAGGCTTCCTAAATGTTTAATGGATTACCAGGATTAGCATTCTTCAGTAATTGACTAAGAGGACAGGGCACCTCCACAGCACATCCCTCCAGTACTCAGTAGCATTACCTACACATTGCTGATCGGGTTAGCAGGCCTTTAAATCGAGTTTCCCCTTCTTGCATTAAACAAAAGGCCAATAACGGGGGGATTTTATGTTCTTTCCACAAATCTGCTGAGAAAACACAAGCTTTATTTAAGACCATTTTTTTCCTTGTGACCAGCATGTGAGTCTCTATCTTGTTCTCCTAACTCAACACATAAAATTCCCCATGTCCTTAATGTTCCCTCCACCTGCCCAACGAGCGCGAAGCGAAGACTGCCAACAATAATACTGCACTGTGTGTTTACATTTCCAAATTACTTTCACACACATTGCCCTGTTTCATTTTCTTTCCAGAGCAGAAATAGCTATGTCCATCTTCCTTTTTAAATAGGAGAAACTCGAAGCTTCGAAAATAACAGCAAGCACACACGAAGCATTTGTTCTGTGTATCCCTACACTGTCTTTTCATGAATTTCTTCACCTGGTTCTTTCAATATCCTGGGAGACCAAAGCTATTAGTGACCCACAATACAGACAATGAAACTGGAACTGAAGAGGCTGGAGATGCTGCCTGGGGCTTACAAAGGGAATAAGGAGTCCTCACTCTTGAGTGCAAAAAGCCATCCCCTGGCTCCCTGTCTGGCTACCTCTGGGTGTCCATCTGTGATTAAGTCTTCCAACCTGGTTCCACATTGTCTTATTCCCAGTGACAGGTCTTGACATACCATGTCCCTTCCTGCTCTATCCCTCCCTCAGCCCCCATCTACTAATACTCTCCCTGCTGAAGTTGGTAAAGTAAGGTCAATGAACCTCATCAGACCCCTGAGCAACCTGAGACCCACTCTCACTCACATGGCAATGAGAAAAATAAATGTCCCCTAGGAATGAGAATGACACAGTATTTGGAACATGCTCCAGTGGGCTGGTAAATAGCAAGGGTTCAATAAGCAATGTTGTCAGTGGTAATGCAGAGAGTGTCCGTTTTATGGACGTCATCAACTGGAGACAGCGAAGGAGTATCATCTGCCTGAATTCTCTCATCTGATGAGGAGGACACCAAGGCCCAAGATTAGAAGTGAGTTCTCCATGGATGTTCAGGCACCTGACACAGCTGGGGCTGGAGGTAGGGACCCTTATGTCCAGGGCTCTCTTTATGGACCCTGCCACCCGTGGTCTACAACTGTTCCACTCTCTACAGCCCCAGGAGTCTATGAAGTAGGGACTCAGATCTCTTTCCTGCTTTCTGTGTCCCTGGCCACAAGCAGCCCACTCCCTAGCCTCCTTCCCTGGTCCTTCCTGTTCCCTGAGGTCCTGTTACCATCTGTTCAATACAGCTTCAGTGTGGAGTGCTATTCGGTCTAATTGGTGAGTACGTAGAATGGGCCTGGGAAATATTTGCTCAACTCATTCTTGATTTATAAAAAGGAGTAACTCACCATTTGGGTGGAAAGGCCATGCTCCTACACAATAAACCCTCACCCAAGTACTAAAACAAATGGCACTACTATCCCCATTTTGCATCTGAGAAAACCAGGCTTTTGGAGGCCGGGTGATTCCCCCAAGATGATGCAAGTTAGTAACTAACACAGTGGGAACTTCAGCTGGGGCTCCCCCTGCAACCCTTTGGCTGAATCTGCACCAGTCACTAGCTGTGTGTGGCCTCAGCCATTGCCTCGCACTAGCCCCGGAGATGATCTCTGTACAGCACAGAAGTGAAGGACCTGACCTCCCGGGCCCATCTCAACACAGAAATGCTGTGGTTCTCCAGCGTTCTGCAATTTGTGACAGTTGCATTCTGCTCACAGATCACAGGGCAGGAGTCTCAGATTTTGCTAGTGGATGTAATTGGTTTGAGCTCCCTGCTGGTGCAGGCAGAGCCCTGGATGCTCACTGTTGCTGGGGAGGGTGCCTGAAGGAGGGATAGAAGGGGTGGGCAAGCATCCTTTTGAGGAAAGACATTTCTAAGTTTCACTTCACTTCACTTGTGAAAAGCCTTCTGTTTGGAGCCTGAGATCCACATCTGATGTTTACATGGAATGAGCTTTGAGTCACAAACTCAGCTGCCGGAGGAATCTGCAATGCATGCTGGGCCCCACTGCAGCCTGGCTGCGCCCTCAAATAACTCTCCTGCTGCCTACCCTTTGGCTTCTTCTTGGGCTCTTCCTCTCTCAGAAGCCACTGGCAACCTGGGGACCCTGGGAGCCTCAGTTGAACCCACGCCCTCTCACCTCCAATACCTGGTTCTCCATCCTTGTGTTGATACTTGGATAATAAGATACCCGTTTGGCAGCCCCTGGAGCTCTGTGGAGCCGAAGGAAAGCCACTTTCTAGATCACCTCTGTATTTTGTATTTCTTACCCACACAATGGCGCCTCCAACAGTCAGTTGTTAGTGATCACAGATTTTACACAGTTTTAAAGTGAACTTCAGGTCCCCTGGATCTGACAGCAGGGGCAGCCTTGCTACACTCTTGGCTGGCAGGCTCTCTGAAAAGCCAGATTTGGCATGCTTTTTCTCTGGACTCATCCCCTAGGAAGCAAGAATTTGGTAGGGTAATTCTAAGGGCAAGTGTGCCTAATACCCTTCATAAACATTGCACATTATTGTGATAAGCAGGGTTAGCCTTTTTTCTTTTCTGTTCTTTTTGAGACAGAATCTCCTTTGTCATTCCCTGTCCTTGAACTGACTTCGTAGGCAAAGATGTCCTTGAACCCCTGATCCTCCTGCCTCCATGTCCCAAGTGTTGGAGTTGGAGATATGTACCACCACTCTGAGTTTATGTAGACCTAGAGCTAAAACCCAGGGCTTGGTGCATGCTGGGCAAGCACTCTACCAACTGAACACCCTCAGCTGCCCCTTTCCTCTCAGTGGTGAATCAGACCTATACCTCCTTTGCATGAAACATGCAGTATACCATGGAGTCACACTCAGCCTCAGGCTTCTTAAAGGCCTCAGTGGCTTCGGACACAGCCTGGGAAAGAGCAGAAGGGGAGGTCTCCAAACTCGCCCTGCTGATGGGATCCTGTGCCCTCCCCTGTGACCTTTGTTTGTATTACTATTTGGGTTTTATCAGCTTGGCACAAACCTAGATAGACCTGGGAAGAGGAAATCTCAACTGAGGGACTGTTTCCATCAGATTGGCCTGTGGGCACATCAGCAGGGCGTTCTCTTAATTGATGATTGATTTTGGAGAATACAGACTGTGTTCAGTGCCACCCCTGAGGAGGTGGTCCTGGGATACATTAAAAAAAAAAAAAAAAAACCACGGGCTGAGCAAGCCGTGAGGAGCAAGCCAATAAGTAGCACCCCCCTATGGCCTTTGCTTCCATTTCTGTCTCCAGGTTCTTCCTTTGAGATCTTGCCATGACTTCCCTCAGTGATGGACTGTGACCTGAAAGTTGTAAACTGAAATAAACCCTTTCCTCCCCAAGCTGGTTTTGGTTGTGGTGTTTCATTACGGCAACAGAAAACAAACTGCACGTTTGTCAAATGATTCGTTAAAAGGGTCCTTCCCGGGACTCAGTGAGAGAACCCATTTACAGCCCAAGGCAGCTGTGACCACTGCTGCAGAGACCCTTGGCTCTGAGTCCTGGAGATGAGTGTGTAACAAGCGGCCCACCCGAGAACAGGGCAGCCACCACTGAGTGAACTTGAACTCTCCCAGGGCTGGCTGTGCTGTGAGGTACTCTCCATTCTTCCAAAGCGTAGTCTCCTCACCATACCTGACTGCAGCTCTGCTGCTGCAGAGGCCAAGTGCACAGGAGCAAGAGCTGGATGGCGTCCAGGACCTCTGCTCCCCAGGACCCTAACCCTGGCAAGCCACAGCGCCTGGCATCGTCTCCATCGGCATCCTGAGGACTGAACTGGAGGTCAGTTACTAACAAAGGACAGCCACGCGGCACCCGGACTCTAGCCTCCTTCGAGGTGGCCTCTCCCGTTTCTAGGGCAACTTTCAGTTTTTTTAGGGGATGCTGGCACAGTGGGAATTCTGACCCCCCAGAAATAGGATTTTACTTTTTTGGAATATGATTCGCCTCTTGTCTGGATTTTCCTCTGTGCTTTTGAAATGAAAATCTAATGGACACTGGACGGAGGCCAAGTCGTCCTCTTTGAAGGCCTCTGCCCAAATGTGTGCTCCCCACAAGCTTACCTCCTAGGAAAGTCTGAGGGAAAACAGACTCAGTGAAGGATACGGAAAACATGGGCCAGGGGTTTGAGCCAGGAGTGGGAGAAGACCGAGGCTGCAGAAGTCTTCACCCATCCTGGGCATAGCAGTGAACACCTCTAGTCCCAGCACTTGGGAGGCAGAGGCAGGTGGATATCTGTGAGTTCAAAGCCAGCCTGGTCTACATAGCGAACCTCTGTCTCAAAAATAAATTTTAAAGACTTGCTTCTCTGGGGGCTGCTGTACAGCCACTCGGTTCTGTGTCTGTCTCACATGAAAAATTGACAAGCACCAGAGCCTGCTCATGTTAGACCTATGCCACACGAACGGGCCATCTCAACCCCAGGACAGCATGACACCACACATTCAGATTCAGTAGTGGTCCTACGATCGCACCTGCCTTTTATACCCCTGGACTTTGTGGTACACGTTACAAGAATGGTGTACTCAGTCGACAGGTACTGTCTTGAAGCAGAGAGGTGGCTCGGTAGTTAAGAGGGCCTGCTGCACTCGGGAGGCAGAGGCAGGCGGATCTCTGTGAGTTCGAGGCCAGCCTGGGCTACCAAGTGAGTCCCAGGAAAGGCGCAAAGCTACACAGAGAAACCCTGTCTCGAAAAACCAAAAAAAAAAAAAAAAAAAAAAGAGGGCCTGCTGCTCCTGTAGAGGACCGGAGTTTGGTTCTCAGCACCCACGTGGGTCAGCACACAAATGTCTGTTACTCCAGCTCTAGGAGTGACCTCTTCTGGCCTTCACGGGCACTGCATTCACATCTGCACACACACACACACACACACATACACCAAATATAATAAATTTTAAAATAATTCATGTCCATGTGGAATCTCAGAGTGTTATTTGGAATAGAGTCTGCAGATATAATGAGTTGGGGTGAGGCCATATGGGACAGAGTGAGCCCTCTGTCTAATGTCCGTATAAAGAACAGGGACACAAAGGCAGCCAGGCAAGATGACTGAGTGAAGAACCAAGACAGCCACAAGCCATGGAACACGGAGGACCAGCAACAACTGGCAACAGCTGGAAGAAACAAGGAAGGAGTCTCCCTGGGACGATTTTAGGGAACATAGCTGTTTTCGTTTACTTTATGTTTCTTTGACAAGCATTATAACCAAAAGCCACTCACAAGAGGAAAGGGTTTACTTGGCTTATACTTCCACCTCACAGTCCATCACTGAGGGATGTCATAGCAGGGACTCAAGGCCCGAACTGAAGCAGAGACCACGGAGGAACATCGCTTACTGGCTTTCTCTCCAGCTCTTGCTCAGCTAGCTTTTTTATATAACCCAGAACCCCTGCCTAAGGATTGTACTGCCCACAGTGGGCTAGGTCTTCCTATGTCAATTAGAAAGCAAGAAAATTCCCCCACAGACATATCCACAGGCTGATATGATTGAGACAATTCTCCAATCACTCTGAGCTAACCAAGAGGACAACCCTGCTCACACACTCACACTGGTGACTCGATTCCAGACATCAAGTCACCAGAGCTGTGAGGAAACAAACTCCTGTTATTACAAGCCAATGGACTGTGGCAATATGTTTCAGCAACCCTGGAACATGGAAAAAGATGGTCAGAGGATAAGGACATAAAAATGAGTGTGGGAGAGGAGATCACTAATAGTGACACTTCCTGGTCCATTGTGACCCTTTCCTTAGCACTGGACATTTCCCCAACACACTGCCAGTCTCTCCAGCTGACTGTCCTCAGAAGGTCAAAAACATCAAGTCTGGAACTTGGCTTAGCCTCCTCTAACCACAGCTCTCTGCTGAGCTGCTCGCTCCTCCATCCATCCATATGTACCTGCTGCAAGCCTACATCAGGATCGCCCCTCTGCTCTACACTACCTCCATCCAATCCATCACCCAGTCCCTTCTCTCTGCCTTCCAGGGACCCTCCTCCAATGTAGACCTTAGCATCACTTTCACATGGTCCCTGTCCTTCTGGTCTTTGCATACTCCCATTGACAGGGCTTGTTACAACTCCAATCAGGTCACATCGCATCCTGGGTAGGTGTGTCTACTCACTCCTTCCCCAGTGCGTTAGTTACTTGCTTGTTGCTACGGCAGAAAGCCTCACAAAAACAACTTAATGAAGGAAGGGTTTATTTTGGCTTCCGGTTCAAAAAATGGAGCCCATCATGTCAGCAGGTGTTTATTACATGGTTTGTTCACATCTTAGCAGAACAGGAAAGGGAGAGCTTGGGCTAACACCACAAGTGGCTATGGCCTTCAAGGGCCACCCCCAGCAATTTACTTTGCTAGCTAGGTCACAGTCCCAAAGTCTCCACCAACTCCCAAAACAGTGTTACCAGCTAGATGCCAAGTATTTAAACACAGGAGCCTGTGGAGGACATTCTAGAGTCAAGACATAATATTCTGGCCCTCGCAGGCTAACGGTCATCTCATGGTGCATTCATTTGGTCCTGAGGAATAGTCTTAACTATGGCAGCACTGTTCAAAAGTCCAAAGTCTCTTCCTGAGACATGAGGTAATTTCTTAATTGTGACCCATGAAAAAGAATTTTTAAAAAGAGCCACAGACATTCAATGGCAATGCACAGAAGAAACATTCCGTGATAGAGAGAGGAATCGGTGGATATCAGGGGAAATTCAGGGGAAAGTGAGACCGAAGTGGAGCAAACACAGTTCTTGCATCTTAGTTCCAGGATCTGGGTCCCCAGAGCCGGCACCATCTCAGCTTCCTTTTCTGCAATGATGCCTGAGCTTCAGAGAGAAAGGGGTGTGACTTAGATGTCCCATATATGGCTGAGTACTGAGAAGACAATATTCTCTGCACTTCAACGTTTTAGATTGAAACCATGACACCCAACAACCCAACCCTCCTCCTGATATGAGGCGGTGCAGAACCCTCAGCTGTGTCTGTGGTAATCACCATCCCTGGGGGAGTGGGGGGGCTTCTCTGAAGAGGTCTGAGAGCTCACGAGTCTACGGGTAGAGAGATACAAATTTAGAAAGCACGTTGACACTATATCCATGTAGCATACTAATAGTAGTAGTTTCAGCCCGGGGTCCTGTGAAATACCCTGCCACAGGTTCTTGGCCAGATTTACAGTTGCAGACATGTTTCCTCCTGTAGAGTGAGTATTAAATACGATCAGAAAGTGGTTACCCTAGGGCATTCATACCCCTACTGCTCTCATGGGCATACCTTCCCACACTAGTCATTGTGATAATTCACAGAACTTTAGCTGGGTGATACTATTGATGGCTTCTCCCCCAGGCAGCCTACATAGCACCTTCTGATACTGTGAAAGCCAGCTATCAGGGAGCAAGCTTCCCGGTCAGCACCAATTTGATTTCTCCATGTCCTGTGACTCATGTGTGCGATACCTTCAGCAATAGTGTCTTATCACCAAGTTCTGGGGGGCAACCAAAAGCATGGCAAGAGGATTATTTTGGGGGGTCTCCAGGACAACCCTGACCAACAACATGAAAGAAGGTACCTCACACCTGGTGCTGGAATATTTATTTGGTGACTTACACCTTCTGTGTAGGAGTTATCCAATCGAACTTTGGTATGAATATATGTTTTGTATGCTTATACAATAGATTTCCGTAGGGATTTTTCAAATACCTTTGGTGTTAGTTATACCTCCCCCAACCCCCTCGTATTATGGCCCTACATTCCTGTGAGTCTTTACTTGAACACCCTGTCCCTCTACCCCCTCATATCAACCATGTTCTACAATTCCCCTCCCTTAACGATTGTCAGTATCTTTAAAGGCAAATCTCAGTGACAGAGACTGGGGTGCCCAGAGCAATGACATACTATTCTGGGGTGTCTTTCCTTCAAGCTCCCATGCAAAATGCTATCCCTAATACACCTGGGCAAAACAGATGACCCGTATATAGCTCTTGCCTAAGTAACTGCTTTAAAACTGGAATAAACAGGCTTAACCGCAAGGAGAACCAACATTTGACCTATGACCACATTCTGACCCAACCTCAGCATCAGCACCAGACTCCCATCCTCACCTCCCTGAGTGCACACGACAGGTCAGCCAACTATTTTTAAACTGTATTTTTCCTCTTGGACTGAGCAGAACAACATAAACACCATACTTAAAGCTCTGCCACGGTCTTTACAGGTGCAATTACCTTAACAAGCTAACAGTTCCTCCCTTCATATCAGCCCTAAGGTTTTCCTGCAAGAAAAGGGAGCAACAACATCTTACATCTAAAAAAGCTTTGCTTAGGGTGTGGTGGGGGATGGAGAGATGATGGGGGACTCAATGATCGTGATTGTTCACGTAGAAGACCAGAGTTCAGTCCCCACGTCAGGTGACTCACAGGCACCTGTAACTCCAGTTTCAGGGGATCTGACACCCTTTTGTGGCCTCTTTTAGTAACTACACTCATGTGCACATACACTACATAATTTAAAATAAAAACGTTAACTAAAAAAAATAACCCCTCATAAACATAATTTAAAGCAGAATTTTAAATTAAAATGAAATTAGCTTTGGGGTGGGAAGATGGCTCAGTGGATAAAATGTTTGCCCAGAAGTTTGAGGACTGTAAGATTCCCAGAGGCTACTCAAATGCCAAGAGAGCAGAGTGGTACTCCTGTGATTCCAGTGGCTGGACAGTGGAGACAGGGTCCCTAGATGATGCCCATTGTGAGCCTCCACATGCATAGATAAATATGCACACTTGTACACACAGGTAGTGTACACACACACACACACAACACACACACACACACACACACACACACACACACACACACACACACACACCACGCATATACACATGGAAAAAAATCATTCACTTTAAGGTGTAAACATTCTGGCTTTTCAGTTCTTAGCCTGGGACATGACAGTAGCAGCCATTAGGTGGATATAAATGACGAACACTGCCATTCACTCACACAGTCCCACCGCATGGTCCCTGAGGCTTTAAAGTTCTTTTGTGGCTGTATTAATTTTATATGGCTGAATACTCAAGTGTCACACACTTAATTACTTAAAACCACACCCATGGGTCACATACAGTTCATCGGGTCTAGACACAGCATGGTTAGAGTCTTTGTTCGGTTTTAGAAGGCCGAAATCAAAGCATAGAGATAGTAGACTTCCTTTCTAGAATCTCAGGGAACAGTTTGGCCAATTTCACTCAGGTTGCAGGATGAGTGACCGGTAGGATTAAAGTCCCTAAGAACTGTAAGATGTGACTGGCTCCCACCCATATCCCTTGCCATATTGCCCCTTCCAATCTTCAGACCCAATGGCAGAGCGTCCTCCTCACATTAATTGCTCTCACTCTTGGCATCTTTCTCCAGGAAGAACCTGGCCTCTTCACAGTGAATACCCTGTTAGCCCGGACTTTCTCAAGACAATCTCTTTCCCTAATAATCAGTCTATTGAGACCTAATTCTACCTGCAAAATTCCATCCCAGCAGCACCTGCTTTGGGGTCTGACCACATAGTTGGGAGAAGGTGCACCAGGGAGCGGAAACTTTGGGAGCCATTGTGGTGGCTTAGATTTGGATATGTAAGTCTCTGTCTTCTTTTCAACAAGAGTGGGAAAGGGTCCTTTACTTCTAATTGTTTCAATATGTTAGAAAATGAAACTTCTTTTGGAGCTGACAATCCGTTCTGTAGCCAAGCTGGCAACATTTCAGAGACCAAATAAAATCCAGCCTACTCTGAAAGCTGTTTGCGTAGGGCCTGGTGTTAAAGTCTCCCGGCACTTATGACTATCAGCAGAACTGCAGGGTCACTGGGGCACGGTAAGCTACCAAATGGTGCTCCAGGGACAATTGGGATCCTGAGCAGGTAGGCCTAGCTGGGTGTCCCCTGCACTTGCTGTTCTTAGGAGTCATGGCTCATCAAAAGAATACACAAAGTGATTCCCTGAGCCAGCCCGAGAGCTGGGATGACATGCAGAGCCCAAGGCTTCGTGCCAGACCTGCTGAGTCCAAGGCTGCCTTCCCACAAGGTTGTAGATGAGCACAGGCACATTTGAGGAGCATGGCTGTAAACCTCCCAGGTGATGGAGTCAAAAGTTGAGGATAATGGTTTGTGATCAGGCCATGAGTGTGACCCTCAGATAGCATTGATCTCCTTATAAAAGTCTTCAAAGAGCACACACACACACACACACACACACACACACACACACACCATTCTTCCATATGCAGACACATACATCATCAAGAAGAACAAGCCCCTCTGCAGACACTGAACCTGCCGGCACCCTGACCTTGGACCTTTTAGCCTCTAATATACATTAGTAAACTGCCATCTACTTAAGCTTGTTGCAAGTGGACTACAGGAGTGAGGAAGCCCTCCCACGTCTCAGACTCAAGCATGTTCAAGTGCCCTCCCAAACTCCGTGTCCTGGGGCAGGCTGGCCTTCTAACTCTGTGACCATAAGCTGTAACTGGAAGACAGCACACATTCACTCAGTAAGCAGACCTGGGTTTGAATTCTGTGTCCCCTCTCTCTAGGCATGTGACGATTTGGATGTCATCCTAATGCTTGAAGCAATGTTTTTCTTGGATATTCAATCCTCTTGGTTTGGCTTTCCCTCCAGAACTGCCACACTTACCCGGCTTGATTGTGACCCATGGCCCCGATCTCTGTTGCTCACTGGGGTCACCTAGGGACCCTTACTGATAGAAGAACCCCCAGATAACATGTTTACTACTCTGTGTCGGAAGAAAGAGCTCCAGTTTATTTACCCATCCCTTCAGCCCACAGCTAACCGGCTGGAACTGGTCACATGTCTCACCAGCCTCAAGGAGCAGGAAGCAGCTGTCCTTCCAGACAGTGAAGACTATCAGGTAATTGTTGCTCCCACTGATGGGGAAGGCAGATGAGAAGCAGGTGGGTGGTCTCAAGGCTCCCCAAGTCTCCCTTGCCTAGCCTATCCTCATAGCATTCTGAGTAGCAATTAGGGAGCCCCAAGAACCCTTTCTCCAGCGGCACACCCCCACCTCCCTATTCACCAGCTAGTCCCAGAACCCACCTTGCTGGCAGGACAGTGCCCATCCTCACGCTGGTGTCTGATTCTCTCAGGGAAGGTGAGGCTTCCCTTTCAGGAGGCAACTCTGCCCTACTGTAGAATAGCTCTAGCTGAGAGAGAGCTCAGAGAGTTTGGGAGGTCCTAGGCCCCAGGCCCGCGGCTTTGTGTCCAAAGACCATGGGCTCCACCAGAGGCTTCGCAGCCAGGCAGCCAGTGTTCTAGTCTCAACAATTTCCCTTCCCAGGGTTTGGCTAGGAGCGAGCACGCTAACCTGCCAGGACCTTCATTTCCTTCTAGGAGCCTGGGGCTTTTAACAGCATCTCCTTCACAGGGCTGAGGCTCCGTACAAGGATTAAGGGGAGGGTTACTATGTGGCCTTGGCTACCCAGACTCCCCTGGTGCAAACTCTTGTGTCACACCCCGGGAGGCAAATGGAGTGAGACCAGGGTAGAGCATGCTGGCTGGGAAAGAAGTGAACTTGCACCGGGAGTTTCTGCGGCTAAGGAGTATGCTTGGGTTCTTGAGTGGGCCTCCTTTCGTGAGTGTGATGGCTATTCTTGGTTGTTAACTTGACCACATCTGGAATGAACTGGAAACCCAAGCCACTGGCTACCCCTGTGAGGGATTTTTAGTTAACTGAATCTTATGAAGTAGGAAGACCCACCTTAAATTCAGATCACTTGAGGTCAGAAGACCCGCTCTAAATCTGGGTCGCACCTTCTGGTGACAGCCTGTATAAAGGACATAGAAGCAGGAAGCTTCTCTCGTTGGCAGGTTTAATCCTTCACTGGTTAATGCCTCCTTCTTCCAGGATTCTGATATCTACTGAAGACCAGCTAAGACATCCAGCCTCCTGAACTGAAAAACTACTGGATTCTTGGATTTTCTGTTGTTAGCCATTGTCGGACTAGCTGGAGCACAGCCTGTAAGTCACACTAATAAATCCCTTTTTTACATAGAGAGATTCGTTCTATCGGTTCTGTTTCTCTAAAGAACGCTGACTAACACAATAAGTGAGCCCAGTTTGAGTTGGTGAGTGCTAAAGGAAACCTGCTTTGTTCCTAGCCTCTTCTGGGGACGTTGACCACGGCTGATGGCTGGATGTCCCGGCCTGGCTGAGGACAGGGTTCCTGATCTCATCACTCACATCCCACACACAGGTCCCAGTGCCTCAGAATTCTGGGAACAGCCACACAGTAAAGGAACCTGGGGGCTTTTTCATGCTGTAACTGAAGTTGAGTAGCAGGTCTTGGTGACTTCTTCAACAGGCTGTGTCCAGGGAACTTGTGGATTACTCAAGGTGTCCAAGGGCGTGAAGGACAGTCTGGTCTTTTATCCACCTAGTGGTTGGCAAGTGGCATATGTTTCATGGCTCCATTTAGAAACCAGCTGTGTGGCGTGAAGGCACCACAGCTGGCCTTTCAGAGCACCACACCTTTTATTTTTCTAGAATATGTTTTTAGTGGTTATTGCTTTGGAATATGACAGCCATTTTCTTATTCCGAGCATGCGGAAAAGCAAGGAGCACCACTGTAATATGTTGTATTTCCAAGGGCTCATTTTGGATGAACCAGAGAAGTTCTACAATGTTCCATATGTTCTTAGCAGGAGCAATAGTGACATCCTTTTACCAAACAGAGGCCTGACAAGTGTGCCTGCCTTCATATGATGTTTGGAATGTGTCATTCCCACAAGTGGGTTTTGTTAGGCTTGGAGACAGGGGGCCAATGACCCCTTGAGGACATTTAGGAAATCAGTAGGGCCTCTTTTGTTTACCACGATGGCTCTCGGCACCCATGTGGATCCACAGACACTATATTGTAGTGACTCTATGTTTAGAAGCAAGACAGCGAGGAAACACCATTTAGATAATCCCTTCACCAGTGCAGGATACTGGCAGGTGGTTCCTTTGAGAAGTGAGGGGAATGGGCAAAGAAAAGGAGGCTGAAATATTTTTCCAGGGCTCTCTGCATTTAAATATGTACTACTGACCCAAAGTATATTTACATCCAAGACAGAAAAAAAAAATCCATGTTATAAAAGTTCCCTTTGGGGACAAGATAGGGTCAGTGTTATCAGAAATAAGGCCTCCTAAGTCCCTTCCAAGATTCTGTCTTCTATACCAAAAAAGATCTCCCTGGGCCTTGCTATTCTCAGAAATTTTCTTTAAGGTTAAGGTCAAATACTCGATTGCCTGGCCCAGTAATACAGCCTCAACTTTTTGGCAACTGGTGGGTCCTAGACTCTGCTCTTACCCTTTAGAAGATGCTCCATCACCTGCTCCAGACTATTGTCCCAAATTCAGGTCTCAGTTATTTCCCCGTCCAGACAAGTCTGCCTTCAGCCTCCATGTCCTGAAGGAGAACATGATTACCTGCCCCACAGAGTTTTGATAGGGGTTTCACAGGGGCGTGAACAATATTTATAGGACAGATCTCTACCCCAGCAAACATGACCACCTCGCTGATGAAATATCTACATTCCAAAGTCCTAAAGCAGGTTTGGGCTTGGGGTAAACTGAACCTTTTCCTTTCCCTTCTATCCCAAGTAACATCTCGATTTGGGGATCCTTGATCTGACATGGAGGCAGCAGAATGATCTGCTAGGGTGACACCAGAAACATTTAGCAAATTCATTGCCTTCATGGTCTTGCGGGGCTCCTGGAGTGACTGGCCTCTCGAGGCTTTGTTTTCAAGATTCTCCCACCCCATCGACTTCTGCAAGGACATAGGTGAGTCTTGTCACCTAGTCTCCCAGAGCCATACAGGGTGGGTGTTCAGTGAGGGAGGAAGGGTGGATGCCTGCCTGACTGGCTGGCTACATGGGTGGGTGGGTGGATGAATGGGCTAGTGGGTATATACAAATGGATATAGGTGAATAGACGGACATAAGTGGTGGGTAGATGGACAGATGGATGGACAGACTGTAAGATGGATGGATGGATGGATGGATGGATGGATGGATGGATGGATGGATGGATGGACAGACTTTAAGATAGATGTACAGCTGGATGAGTGGATGGATAGATGGATGGATGGATGGATGGATGGATGGATGGATGGATGGATGGATGGAGGGATGGATGGATGGAGGGATGGCCGGAAGCTGGCAATAAACTCAGCCCAGGTGGGAAGTTCCTTGCAAATGACCATGTTTTCAAAGTGGTTCCTGCTACTTTCTGGGGGAGAAAGTAGTTCTCCCTTCTGCCCGAGGCCTCCTCTCTGGACTGTCTGAAGTAGCTGACGGGAGAAGCTGGTGGTACTTTGGGTTCATCACAACGTCTCAAATCATTTTTCAGGCTCTTGGCCCAGCCCCTCAGACCTCTTGCCAAGCACTTTTTTTCCTCGGTTTCTAAGCCCTTGGGAAATGTTATCTGAATGTTTCCAATTCGTTTATGCTCAGCTCATCAAAATGCCATTTTATAAGAGCTGTTTAAACTCCAAAAGGTCTGGGAAACTTTCCCCTCATATATTTATATGTGGAAAATAGCCAGGGTTCTTCTAGTAAATGGGAGGCCCCACTGTGCTGTCAGGCCCCATGCTCCTGATACTTGCCCTTCCTGATCCCAGCCTGACACACTTAGGACTGGACACATCCAAGGCCAGGCAAGACAACTGGTCAACTGGGTCCTGTCCAAGCCATGTTATCTTCACAACTAAGAAAGAACACTTGGGTCCTTGTAGCAGATCTGAGTGTCCACTGGAAGCCTTTCCAAAAAAGCTTCCTCCTGACCTAGCATCCTGCAACGCAAATATTATGCAAATGAGATGCAAATGAAGAGTTCCTGATGAGGGGAGGAGTGTATCCCCTCAGGACAGCTGAGGGTCTCAGCATCCTTCTCTGTTTCTTCTGAACAGTGCATGTGAGTTTTCTGGATAACAACTCCCATGTACCCCAAGCTCCACTTGATCCAGGGCCCCTTCCGAGAGAAGCTAAGAAGCACTGGGGGGTTGTCTTCCTCAATACCTCCAGCTCCGTTCCCCAGGAGCCTGGAGATAGAAAGAGCATAGATAGATTCACAGTATCTGTCCTAACATTCCCATCAGCCCCTGAAAGGGAAAGATGGAAATAGTTTCCTCATCCTGGATCTCCATTTTCCCTTCTCTACCCCCTAAGTTACAGGTTCTTTGGAAAACTCAATAAAATTGACAAACTTGTATCAAGACTGTCAACGAGGCAGCACAGGCTGCCAGCATCTCAAATGAACTAAAAGATAAAACTAGAGCTGATGCAGACGTCACGCAGATAACAAATGAGATTTCATACACAAGTGGACAATTTTGAGGAAATGGATCTATTCTGTGAAAATTCCAACTTCCACAAGCACCCAAGACAAAACGTTTACTAGCCCTGGAACTAAAATACAAATGTTAACCATGCTCTATAGCTCCCTGAGAAGAACTTCCAGGCCAGATAGTTTCTCTGAACAGAATTCTACCAGATGTTTAAAGGTGATTTAACATAAACTTTATATAACTCCTCCCCCCAAATAGAAGGGGATACTTTACAACTTATTTTACGAAGCTGGTATTACCTGATATAAAACCAAAAATAGAGCCCAAATCCCTGCAAACTTCATGAGTACAGATGCCAAAAGTCCTTAACAGGAGATCAATAAGCAAATTTTAGAAATCTTTAAGAGATTAATACCACATGACCAAGTGGGGTTTATTTTAGGGATGCAAGATTGATTCGATGCTTGAAAATCAATCAGTGTAGTCCACATGAACCACATGTAAAACATAAACCACTTGATGAGAACGGAGGATAATGAAACAGGAGGGGTTAAACGGGGTGAGGGGTGAGAGGGCAGGGTAGAGGAGGGGTGTGGGGAAGGGTAACAGTGAAGACCTTTGAAAATGCCATCTGGAAACCTACTACTGTAGAAGCCTCCTAATATAAGCACACTACGTATAAAGGGGTTTAAATGGAGTTGCCCTGTGATGGGAGGACAATGTCTCCTCCAGACACCATAGGCTATCAAATAGATAAACAAATAAATAAATCAGTACCAGGCATGGACTATCTCTCTTCTGAGCTGTTTATCAGTGAGATCCTTTAAGCCCCCCTCCCAAACATTACAAACTATTGTCAGTTCTCTTGGTTACCATTCAGAACTTGATGGTAAGACCCTACTGCTGAAGATACTACATACCTGAGTCACAGGAAGAGGAGAACTCACGCTGGTACTGACCTGGAAGCTTCCTCCCAACTGGCTGGATTTCATAGTGCTGGAAGGTTTTATGCACTCTGCCCAGGAAGAAAAAAAATCATCCACCATCTCACTCAAATGTGAACTCTGTGAGCTCCGACATGGAATGGCCTGGTAAGATGTGTCTGTTGGTACAATAGTGGTACAGATGTTATACATGTAACCAACAAATTTATTCTTGGAGCCAAAGCCTACTCTACAAGATGGAACCCATGCCTGGAATCACTAAGCCAAGAACCTGGGGCTACACAGGTCATAGAGGAGAACCTAGTACTATTACTCTGCTAAATGATCACGGTAATAAACTGTCTCCTAAGTTCTTGTTTTTATACTCATAGATTAGTGCATCATTCAACCCTCACCAAAGAAGATTCTTCTGCAGTTGATGGCAATTAATACAGAGACCCACAACTAGTCAGCATGCAGAGAGTGAGAGGTTTCAGAGTACTCAACCCTAAATTGAACATCTGTATCACATCCCTTCCTTCCAAAGCTCAGGAATCATTAAGGAACAGGGGGCAGACAGATTGTAAGAGTCAGAGGGAGTAGATGTCCTCAGCAAAACAGTATCAGCCAGACGTGACAGGGTAGTGGCACACATGGACTCACAGTGGCTGGGACTGCAGACACAAGCTCCAGTCAGCCAAAATCCCAACACGGATGGAGGAGGGCTTCAGGAAGTCCCACTCCTGACGGATGGTGCCGGAGGAGAGGAGAGTCAGTGTTCACCAAGGATGTGGCTCCTGAGAGGAGACGCTCCCAATGTGAGCACACACAGGCAGCATTAAATGGACCCAGTGGTACTCGAGAGAGAGTACACGCGAAGTTGGAAGGAAACGTGGTGAGGGGATGGGGAAGGAATATGAGGAGAGGGGATGCGGTGGGTTTGATGAAAGCAGATTATATGCATGTATAGACATTGAATAAAATATTTTTTAACAAATTAAAATTTTGACAGAAAAAAAGACAACATTTAACAAAATCTGACACCCAGTCTTGCCAGAACTATCAGGGAAGGAGTCGATACTTAGCATTTACCCAAAACTACAACTAACATCAAATTTGATGAAAGATTGAATGCTTTGCACCCAAGACTGGGAACAAGGCGAGGCGTCTGTTGTCACAGTTGTTAATCAACTTACTTCTGGAGGTTCCAATAGCACCATAAGGCCACAAACGAACAAAGGGAAGGAAGAAAGGTGGGTCTCCATGGAAACCGCTGTGGAATCTGCCCTCCCCCCCACTCCATTTTTAAACCAGCATTGATAAACAAATTTAAGAAGGTCACAAACACTGTGTTCCTACATACTGGTGTGGATGTATGGAAACCAAAGCAGAACGCCAGACATACTCTAAAAATGAAATATTTAGGTATTAGTCTAATGTACCACATATAGGATTTTTATGCTAAGATCTAAGGAAAGTGCTAATAAAATAAAGACAACAGCAAAGACGTCAATCATCCCCAAACAGAAGTCCATGTTCAACACACTTTCCATCAAAATCCTAGCAATATATTTTTATTAATTTTTGGTTAGCATACAAAGAAATGGGTCTCATTATGATGAGTGTGTGTGTTTGTGTTTTTGTGTGTGTGTGTATGTTTGTGTGTGTGTGTATATATTTGTGTGTGTGTGTGTGTGTGTGTGTGTGTGTGTGTGTGTACTATTTATACTTTGTTTGTCTCCCCCGGCTGTCATCTCCTGTCTTCTAGCAAGATATGTTTAACTTTATACAAAATTATTCTAAAATTTATACAGAACCTACTACTATTCTGCTAAGAGAACATAGCAATAAAACAAAAACACCTCATGGCTTATTGCTATACCCGTAGATCAAGCCATCACTCAACACTCATCAGAGATGCTTCTTGTAGTAGACGGTAACTAACAGAGTTCCACAATGAGACAAGGTGCAGAGAGTAAATGATTTTGGAACCCTCATCCCCAAATGGGATGTCTTTGTCAAACTCTTCCCTTCATGGTTCAGGGATCTGTGCAGCAGAGGTGGCAGAGAGATCTCAGGAGCCAGAGGTGGTGGGTGACTCCAAGGAAACAGCCTCTTGCAGACACGACAGGCCTGATGCACATATGAACTCACAGGGACTGTGACGGCATGCACAGGACACACACAAATGCAAGCCAGACAAAAACCCAGTATGGAGAATTGGACACAGAGTCCCACTCCTAAGCAAGAAGCTGTTTACAATTGATAGCTGTCGTGGGAAAGAAAGGTCAGTTTTCTTCAACGGAGTGTCACTGAGTGTATCAACAACACTCCAGGGCAGGCCCCATGCTCAGGAGTAGCTGGTCCACACAAAACAGACTCCATGGTTTTTTTTTGTGTCTTTTGTTGTAGTTATTGTTATGGTTTGGTGTTTTTTGTCTGTGGGTTTGTTTGTTTATCTTGGGTTTGTTGTTGTTTGTGTTTTAGGGGTTTTTTTGTTCTGTTTATTTTTGAGAGGAAGGACATGATGTAGGGTGGGTAGGGAGATAGGGAGGATCTGTGAAGACTTGGGAGAGGGGAAAGAATGTGATCAAAACACACTGTGTGAATAAATAAAATTGGTAATAGATTTAATTCATTTTTCATTGATTTATTTAATAAAAATAAATTAAAATTTATACAGAAAAATCAAAGAGACTTATAGTTAGTTTTTTTAACTCTTTTGTTCTTTGGCTCTTTGCTCTTTTGAAGGGCCTACCACCCAGCTCTCAAATAAATATCCACAGAGGCTTATTCTTACTTATAAATGCCAGTCTTAGCTTGGCTTGTTTCTAGCCAGCTTTTTAAAAAATTAATCTGTCTACCTTTTGCCTCTGGGCTTTTATTGTTATCTATCCCTGTATTCCTTTTTGTTCCTTCTTATTCCATGTCTGGCTGTGTAGCTGGGTGACAGGCCCCTTCTTTTCTCACTTCTTCATCTTCTTTTGCTTCCCAGATTTCTCCTATTAATTCTCTGCCTGCCAGCCCTGCCTATCCTTTCTCCTGCCTCGCTATTGGCTGTTTAGCTCTTTATTAGACCAATCATGAGTTTTAGACAAGCAAAGTAACACAGCTTCACAGAGTTAAACAAATGCAACATAAAAGAATGCAACACACCTTTGCCTCGTTGAACAAATGTCCCACAACATAAACAAATGTAACACATCTTAAAATAATATTCCACAACAACAAAGACTAGCATAGCTAAATCAATCATAGAAAACAGAACAGGAAGAGTCAGTCTGCCTGAGTTGCAGAGCTAGTACACAGCCGTAGTGATCCAGGCTGTGACTGGCTGAGAAGCCCACACATAGACCAATAGGATAGAGGGAGAACTAAAAACCAGCCCCAGGAAGAGGCTCACAGAGCTGGAGAACTTTTCAACAAACTACATATATGACAAAGGACTCATATCCAGAATACATATTTTTTAATAACTCTCAAAATTAAACAAAGTAATTAGAGAATGGACAAAGAGATATACTGTGGTGAAATATTGTGTCCCTCAATATATTGTGCACCCTAATAAACTTATCTGGGAATCAGAGAGAACAGAGCCAGGCACTAGATTAGACATAGAGGCCAGACAGTGGTGGCACACACGTCTTTAATCCTATCAGTAGGGAGGCAGAGATCTGTCTAGATCTCTGTGAGTTCAAGGCCACACTGGGAAGAGAGGCAGATATGGTGGCACACACCTTTAATCCCAGCACTTGAGATCTCATATCTTTGCTTGGGAAGGAGACACGTCTTTAATCCCAGGAAGTGAAGGCAGGAAGCAGAAAGGTATATAAGGCACAAGGACCAGGAACTAAAGGCTTTTTAGCAGCAGTTCAGCTGAGATCCATTCGGGTGAGGACTCAGAGGCTTTCAGTCTGAGGAAACAGGATCGGCTGAGGAGTTGGCCAGGTGAAGTTGGCTGTGGCTTGTTCTGCTTCTCTGATCTTCCAGTTTTCACCCTAATTTCGAGCTCTGGGTTTTTTTATTAATAAGACTATTTAGAAATTCATGTTACAATATATATAATCCACTGAAGATAAAACACATCACAAGCATTACAAAACACATTACCACCAGGTAAATGCTAATTAAGAGCATATGAGCTGTCACTGTCCACCTAAGGGAACTACAAAAACAAAGACAGCAGCAATAATAAGTGCTGGTGAGGACGGGGAGACTGGAGCTCTTGAGCGGCACAGTTGCCAAGGCAGAAAGATGCTGTCTCTGGAGAATAGGCCCCCAGTTAGTTCGGTCAAAAGAGCATTTGGCTCTTAAAAAGCCCCCCCCCCTCAAAGCTCAGCAATGGTTGCAGAAGAGGAGGCGGGAAGATTGTAAGAACCAGGTATCAAGGAGGTGCAGGATGACACAGGGTGTTCTGGACTCAACAGGACTGTGGCACTCGTGAACTCATGACACCTGTGATTACCTGTGCAAGATCAAACCAGTTGGCACCCCAGTATGGGAGGAGAGGGGTCCATGAGCTCCCACCCCCAACTAAGGAGCTATGGACCGTTGATGGCTTCTAGAGAGGAAGAGTTGGTTTTCTTTAAGGGTGTGTCCCCTGGTAGGTCAAGAATGCTCCAAGGGATGGCCTCACACCCAGGAGAATATGGGAAGCACGAACTGGGCTTCGTGGGTTATAAAAAACAAAAGGCAACATGAAGCTGAGGTGGTCAGGAAGGTGGGGTGGATCCAGGAGGAGTTTAGGAGAAGGGGAGTGAATATGATCAAAATACATTCTATGAAATTCTCAAAGAATTAATAAAATTTTATATTAAAAAACAGACCTGGGGGGAGCTAAATGTAAGGCAGGCATTGTTATATACCTGTGGTCCCAGCACTCAGAAGGCTGAAGCAGGAGATCACAAGTTCAAAGACAGCCTGGGCTACATGGTGAAACCACGTCTCAACAAAAACATGAAGGAAGGGGAAGGAAGAAAGAGGAGGAAAAGGCCAACTGTACTCTTACTTTCCTTACACTCC
Organism: Peromyscus eremicus; assembly: GCF_949786415.1. Classification (NCBI taxonomy): domain Eukaryota; kingdom Metazoa; phylum Chordata; class Mammalia; order Rodentia; family Cricetidae; genus Peromyscus; species Peromyscus eremicus. Next base: position 102,323,077 of record NC_081419.1, read on the forward strand.
AGTGATTGAAATAGTGAATATCTATCTCCTGGACACAAGAACATATCTCCACCTGCACAGAAACTTACACACACACACACACACACACACACACACACACACACACACACACACACACACAGTGCTTCACTTGTTAAAGCCAAAACCAGAAAACACCAGTGGATGAATGATTTAAGAAACTGGTACACAGGGTCTCCAGAAACATGAAACCAAGGGTGTGTGTGTCTGTGTGTGTGTGTGTGTGTGTGTGTGTGTGTGTGTGTATGAGAGTGTGTATGACTGTGTATGTGCATATAACTGTGTGTGAGAGACTGTGTACATTCATATGACTCTGTGTGTGACTATATATGTGCATATGACTGTGTGTGTGTGTGTGTGTGTGTGTGTGTGTGTGTGTGTGTAGAGATGGAGACACAGAGAAAGCGATTTTAAGAAACGAACTCTCACATGGAAAGAAGTCCCAGACTTTGCAGGTCACACTGGAAGACCAGAAAAAGCTGTTGTTAGAAGTGTCTGAATAATTCTCTTCCTTGGGGAAAGCAGTCGTTTTTTCTAAAAGGGCCTCCCTGTGAGTTGCATCTACTCCATGGAAGACAATCTGCTTTACCCAAATCTGCTGGTTTAAATGTAGCCTCACCCCCTCCCCCAATCCCTTTACAGAAACATCCAGAACATTGGGAGGAGAGTGAATTGCCCGTACACCTCGCACTGAGAAGACTGAGGCAGGAGGAATCATGGTTCTAGGTCAACCTGGGGTACATAGTGAGACCCATACTCCAAAGAGAAAAATGGGGGCGGCAGGAGAGGAAGGGAAGCAGGGATGAGGCAGGAGTGGGGGGCTGGGTGAGGCAAAGTGAGGTAATACCTGTATTTGACCAAATAGCCAGTATTATGACTTACAGCTTGACCCATAAAATTGACTATCACAAGGAATACTACTCAGTTAAAAAAAAAATAAGCTCAGTACACACAACATATTGCCCAGGACTCAGGGTAATTCTGCTGAGTGAAAAACAGCCGGTCTCAAAAGGGCACACACCACACGATTCCATGTATGTGACATTTGAAAAATAACAGAACTGCAGACATGGAAAAGATCAGTGGTTGCTGGAGGCGTGGGTGAAGGGGTGCATCCACATGGGAGGGAGGCTGTCTGTGGGGGATGGACTCTGTCTTGACTACAGTGGCAGTTTGGGGACTGCGTGCCTGTAATAACATGTCATTAAGCCTCAGACACGAGATACCCATGACAGGTCCTGGTTTGGGCGCTGTGCTGTAATTATGCTGGAACCAGCAGGGCCAACTGAGTGGGAGCTGGCCAACCCTCCGCACGGAGTCTGCAACTGCATGTGAACCTGGGATTATTTCAGACCAGATGATGGGGAAGGGGGAGGGGGAACAGGGGGTGGAGGAGGAGGAGAATTTACAGCAAGGAACTCACATGGAGACTTTCAGCAAGGAACACAGATACCTGCTAAAATAATATGCACATTCCCAACTTTTTCCTTTGTTAAGCATGTGCGTGTGTGTGTGTGTGTGTGTGTGTGTGTGTGTGTGTGTGTGATCACACTCATGTCACAGCATACATATGGAGCTCAGAGGATGAGGATGGCCTGTGGGAGTCAAGTCTTTCTTTCCACCATGTGGATCCCAAGGATCAAATCCAGGTGATTCGGCTCAGTTCAGCAGCCAGTGTGTTTACCCACCATACCATCTCACTGGTTCCTTTGCCTCTCTCGTTTAAAGGATAAAATGCAATTTTTTTCCAAAAAAAATTTTAGACAAGAACCTATTAAAAATAGATGCCTAGAGTCAGATGTGATGACACACATATGTAATCCTGGCACTTGAGGGGTAGATTCAGGAGGATCTGGAAGCCAATGCTAGCCTGACAAGTACAAGTCTGAGGCTAGGTTGGAGCCAAATGACACTCTCTCAGAAAAAGAAAAGAAACCTGGTGCCTAGCTGGGTGCGGTGGTTTAAATCCCAGCACACAGGATCCAGCTGGAGGCAGGAAGATCCAGGGTGTACGGCCAACCTGAGCTACACACCAAGACCCCATAGGACTAGGGGACCAGCAATTACAGCTCAGTGGTAGGGCACGAGCTCGTATGCAACCAAGGGTTTCATCCCCAGCGCATCAACTGTTAGAGCAAGTGGGAGAGGATACGCAAAGTCATAGCACTTTCTGCCATGTGGAGCCTCCCTAGGGTGGCCAAGCCCCAGGAATCCAGGTCCCTGGAGGAGGCTAAAGCCCTTGCTGGCCCGTTATCCCCCTCTTCACGGATCCCAAGACAGTGGAGCAGCAAGAGCAGCACCAAGCATGTGGAAATCTGTTGCTTTGGAACCCAAACTCAGTTTCCATTCCCTCCCCTTCTTTTTTTTTTTTTCTTTTTTTTTTTGTTTTGTTTTGTTTTTTTTGGTTTTTCAAGACAGGGTTTCTCTGTGTAGCTTTGTGCCTTTCCTGGGACTCACTTGGTAGCCCAGGCTGGCCTCGAACTCACAGAGATCTGCCTGGCTCTGCCTCCCGAGTGCTGGGATTAAAGGCGTGCGCCACCACCGCCCGGCTTCCCTCCTCTTCTTAAGACAAGTTCAGCTCCATCAAAATCAACAGCTGAAGTGGAAAATAACACTCACGACAAAGGTCACAGACATCTGCACGGATAGACACCCTTCACAGGAACGGATTAGCCCACAGAGGTGGACAAACCCTCCTAAGCAGGTTCTTTATCCCACTCAGTCCATTTGCTGCTGCTGGAATAGAAAACCACAAGCTGAATGGCTTGTAAACAATGGAAGCTGCTTGGCTCATGGTTCTGGAGGCTGAGAAGTTCAAGACTGAGGGACCGCAAATGGAGAGAGCCGCGGAGCAGTAGCATAACACGGCAGAATGACCAGGCTGGGAACCAAACCCTGGACAATCAACCAAACCCATAGGTCTTACTCTGTAGCCCAGGCTGGCCTTGAACTCACTCTTGTAACCCAAGCTGGTTCCGAACTCTCTTGCCACCTTGCTACCTCTTTCTTCTAAGTGCTGAATTTACAGACATGTGCCCCAATATCTGACTCAGCCCCACTTCTTAATACTGTTACAATGGCAATTAAATTTTTGGTGGGAACAGTCAGACCAGAGCTGGAACAATTGGCGATAAGAACTGAAGAATAAATCCAAGTGACTATTGAAGCTACATAGATCCTTTTAATCTGGCTCTCCAGATGCCACACCCAACTTGCCTTTTAAACAATATTCTATGATAGAAATAAGAACTTTGTAGACATGGCCTTAGAGGACCCTACAGAGCCGGCAGTCAATCACCTTTAACAGGATTGGTAGATAGGACAGGGCTGGCTAATGGAAATATCGGTTCACACTACTGAACTTCACCAATGATGCCCTTGGGCCTTTCCCTAGCAGCCTCACCTTCTTCTTGCTTTCCATGTCTCCCCTTCCCTCCAACCAGGATGCAAGGGGTTAACTGACCACTCTGGTCCTGGCACCTCCTCTCGGCAGCCCCTCCCCCTCCACACTCTTGGGGTAGTAGCCCTGGCTGGCTGGCTCCCTTCCTGCCTGTGGTTGTTCATGCTGACTCAGAGTGCCTGGGCACAGTCTGTAGCACTGATGGAGCAGGCTTCATGTTAGATCACATTTCCCACTGTCATTAAATATTCCTGGAAAACAGGATGTTCAACAGTGCAAACACAGCCAAGGCCATCTGTGTGCTTGACGCTCATCTTGAGCAAGCCAAACCTTGTTGTCTTGTCCATGCAGTGGAGGAAATGCATCTGCACCTGGCCATCAGCTGGCATTGGCCTACTCACTGCTTCCCCAGCGAAGATGCTGGTTTGAATCCATTTAGACCTCAGAATGTGATAACTACAAGGAAATTATAAATCAATAAACCCTATAGCAGAAGTCCTTGAGTCACCACAGCCACCCAACCAAAGGGGAAACAAACTTTCCTACATGAACACTGACAGATACTAGATTTGAAGATCTAAAAAGACAATGTTAAAGGGCATTTGGACCATATTTTTTTAGTTTGTTTTTTGAGACAGGGTTTCCCTGTGGTATAACTGCCCTGGCTGTCCTGGAACTTACTCTATAAAGCGGGCCTCGAACTCACAGAGATCCTCTTATCTCTGACTCCCAAGTGCTGGAATTAAAGGTATGTGCCACCACTGCCCAGCTCCATAAATATTCTTAAGTAATTATGTCCATCACACAACAGACTTCTCACATCCATAATTTAAAACTACTAGACATCTGGTCGGCACCAGCTAGTGCAGACATTCATAACTGGTTAAAGTGCCAAAAATCAGTGACGACGACGGAGTGATTGGCCCTAACTGGGACACTGTATCACCCAGGCCAAGGCTCGGGGACTATTTCAAAAGAGAAGGCAGAAAGAACATAAGAGCTGAAGGATGGGGAGATGAAACACAGAAGGACATCTTCTGGGCATGGCATAGTCAGTTGCACTCATTAAATCACTCCAGCTGTGGTTACCTGCGCATGATTAATCCTGTCAACATTTCATCAGGGGTAGGAGAGGGACTCAGAAGGTCCCACACCTCCTTAAGGGACTACTGGTAGGTGACAGTTGCTAAGGGAGGGGAATTCTCCAAGGGTGTAGCCACCAATATAGGTTGTCCCCATTCTAGCAAATAATACCCGCCCCCCCCATGTTCAAGCAAGTAACTTTAATTAAACTCAGTGAGTTGTTGTGGAATATTTGTGTTACATTTGTTTATGCCACATTTGTTTAATGACGTAAAGATGTGTTGCTTTGCCTGTCAAAGTACCTGACTGGTCTAATAAAAAGCTGCATAGCCAATAGCTAGGCAGTAGAGGGGTAGGCAGGGCTGACGGGCAGAGAGAATAAATAGGGGGAGGAATCTAGGCTCAAGAGAGAAGAGAGAACAGGGAGAAAGGGAGATAGGGAGATGCCTGGGGCCAGCCAGACGAGAGAAGTAGGAAAGTGGGATACACAGAATGAAAGAAAGGTAAAAAGCCCTGAGGCAAAACATGGATGAAGAGAAACAGGTTAAATTAAGTTATAAGAGCAAGAAATGAGCCTAAGCTAAGGCAGAACATTTGTAACTAATAGTAAGTCTCCGCATCTTTATTTGGGAGCAGGTTGGCACCACCTCCCCCCCAAAAAAAGCCTGTTACAGTGAGTCTTGCCTAGGAACAAGATGCAAAGTGGGAAGGGGCCTTGGAAGAAGGGTTCCGGTTAGAGGGGATGAGAGTGAAAGCCACTAAAACTCATCACATGCATATGTGACCTGTCAAAGAATTTTAAAACATCTAACCATATGAAATACTTTAAAGAAGGTAGTTTGCTTCTGTATGCTGTGATGTTTAAATTTCCCCTGAACTGCTCACCTCCTAGGAAGATGAGCTGGTAAGGGTGAGAGTCAGCTTCTAAATCCACAGGGCAGTGGTCAGGTAGGAGCCTTCACACATTCCAGTTGAAAGGGGGTAAAAATGCCCTGCTGCCTCTGTACCCAACACTCGGCCAGTCATGGTCTCATGGTCCCAGCCTTGTTTGTAGAGCACATATTCCATCCCAGGAACTGCACTAGGCACTTTTCTGGGAAAATTTCAATGGCTCATTCATCCGTTTTGGTGCTAGGGATTGAACCCAGGACTCCCAGCTGGCTAAACCCACCGCTCACCACTGAGTCCCACTTCTAGCCACAATGCCAATGCTTTTGGCTTCAAACAACAAGATGAAAGCCACCTCACAGGGAAATCTCAGCGCTCTGGTTGAGGTCCAGAGCAGCAAGTGCTCCAAACTGAGGGTGCCCCAGTCCCCTACCCTTACATGGGTGTCTCCTGGTCATCTACCCTGAGGCCTTCATGCTGAGAGAAAGCCAACGTTACATGTAGGCATTCCTGCCCACAGCCGCTCATAAAATTTCAGCTGACAGCTGTTAGGGGATTTCACCGATAGAGTCCCCACCTCAGTTCAGAGAGTGGAGTCTACATTCAGCTGGCCAGGGTAGACCAAAGGGTTTCCTGGTGGACTCAGAGGGACATAGAAGGGGACACAGGGGAGGAAGAGGAGGAGCCAAGGTGTTGTGTGCCCTTTCGATCTGGAAAGTGGAGAGGGACAGGATCATGTCTAGGTCACTCTGTGGGTCTCTCAGGTTTATTGCCTAATATTTATCCTCAAGTTGTATTTTTTAATAAAATGATAAAAAGAATCACAATAGAGAGCATCAACTGCCTCAAACACAAGTGAACCTTTGGGAGATTCTAGGCCTCAGTGTTGCATCATAACCACCTGAGGCCCCAGTCACCGTCAGCAGAGACTGTCCAAGGAGGCTAATGCAACTCATGACATGTCACACCGGCCCAAGGACAAGTTTGTGAATGAGTGTTGTCCACTCTAAGGAACTTAGGATTGTTGAGGATTTATGCAAGAAAACTTGTGTTCCCCTGAAAACTAAGAACTTACGCATGAAAGATACTTGTTGAAAGTATGGACTAAATGACCCAAAGCTTGCAAAGATCACAGCTCCTTAAAAAGGCTCGGTGACAGAATTTAGTTGATCTGTAGGTCACACAGGAGGCTCCTGGCATCACCTCCATGCCAAGCTTTTGCAACTTCCAGACAGGAGATTAGTGTCTTAAGTCCTGCTTGGAAAGGCAAGCCTGCCCCACAGGTCCCAGTAGGGACAGACAAGGATAGACTGTCAGAGGGGACTGTTGGGAAGGGGAAATGGGAAGGGCAGAATGGGTGGCTAGTGGTAATGCTAGAAGTTTCTAATATCTCATAGCACTGTAGATGTCTATAACAACTGTATACCAAAGTAAGTAGTAGAGAGCACTTTCAATGTTCCTAACACACATACACACACACACACACACACACACACACACACAAAAAAAAAAAAAAAAAAAAAAAAAAAAAAAAAAAAAACATGGCTAAGTGTTTGGGGTGATGGACATGCCAGAGTCCTCGATTTTTACACATTGTGTACACTGAAGTGATACTGTGTATGTCAGAGTTGGCTTCAGCTGTCCATCTGACAAACCTACAATCACCTGCGAACAGACTCATTGGAAGAATTTCCAGAGCAGATGTCACTAACATGACACACTTTATTCTGTGGGCATGCACCCTTGGTCCTGAGGATATTTTATAGAGAATCACACAAAGGCAGCCTCTTGTCGAAGGTGATTACATAATGAATTGCACGACAATCACATTTAGCACTTACTTTGGTTCCCTGGATATCTGGTAGTGGCCATCTTAATTAAGTTGTTCCAGACATCCACACTGGCGCCATGTTGTCTAAACCTTATATTCATTCTATTCAAACACTGTATCCCATAAACATGCATAATTATTAGGTGCCAATCAAAAGCTCCATGCATTTGGGGGATGTATATTCATAGTTCTTTAAGAGACAAGTCGTCTTATTCCAGGTGTGTCCTTGTAAGAAAGAAAAATGAGACAAAAGCCCTGGCCCTTCTTCCCAGTGTCAAGACTCCCGTCAACATGCACATGGCCAGAAAGAGGACTGCTGTATACAGCTTGGTAATACTTGTATCTCCAACTTTCCCAATCAAACAAGACAGTTCTACACTGGGCAGGTCAGTGAACTGACTGAAAGAAATTGTAGTGTTGACGCCCCAAGGGCAGCTGCCTTGGACAAAGCTTCTTCTCAATGTGGGCTTGAGACAGAGAAATTCCCACGTGAGCTCCAATGAGAGGGTGGTGGGGGCAGCGGGCCCACTCTCTTCTCTCTGTGAGTAAACAGTTTCACCTTGTGTCCTCTCCCAGGAGAATAACCTGACCCACGGGGGCAGTGAAAGTTGTTACCCTCCATGGGCACGACTGTAGGCGTTGTCCTAAGAGGGGTTCTTGGTGGAGTTCACAGAAAGGCAGGCTCTCAGACACTTGAGGCTGATTCTTCTCCTGACCCTTTGGTGCTTCTCATGGAGAACTCACAGTGGTGAAGAGAGGACCATAGAGGAAGCAGAGAGGAGAGAAACAGGACACATCATTGGACACCAAGAGAGAAGATAGTGGAACACCCTGAGAAGCTCTCCCCAGACACACCTTGGTTTCCATGGCAGCCAGCAGCCAGAGGATCAGTGGGTACCAGGATGCTTTATGGAGCCTTCCATCTCTCTGTCCCTCTTCTGAACACCAACCACCATGTTTTGTGTCCAAATCCAAGTGGCAGGAAGACAGCTGTGCATGTGCCTGGCTGCACCCTTAGCTGACTGTATCCTGCAGGCAAACAGGAAAGCAAACACCATGACTAGAACTGGCCCCTGTCTCTCCTCCTTTCCCCTAGAACACTGTAGGCCCCATGGTACACAGTGGCTTCTCTTCAGATATCTTGTCTTCTCTACCGTTGGCTCAGATCCATCCTTTTGAGCCTAGCAGACTTCCCTGGATGGAAGGGAGGACTAGTCACAGGTGTTCAATAAATACTAGTCAAATATTAAGAGGAAAACCTTAGAAGTGGCTTCTATGATATTTAAGGTCCTCAATGCCCTCTGAGCCTCAGCCCCTTGGGTCTCAGGATATCCATGGTTTCTGTCAGCACAACAAACCCGGCATCAATACTGGCCAGCTGGGTAAGGAACCATCCCATGCTCTACCCATAGGCCTCTGAGGAGCAATCACCTCCATGTGCAGGAGTGAAGAGACTGTAAGAATCTCTCATTGGCCTCAAGAGCAGCATCTGGCCCAGGCAGGGCTTCATCCTACAAAGCCCACCACCCCCACCTCACCAGCAAATATGCAATGCAGTAAACATCGCTGATCCGCAAGCCACGCTGTTGCTCATCTACAATGGCTTCCCCACGGAGCTCAGGCGCTGCAGCAGCCCCATTAGAGGAGCAACCTCTCAGGCCCGATGTACTCATGAAAGTAAGCCCCACTGCCTATTGTGTTCCTCCTACACCGTCCCATGTGCCTCCACAATTGCTCGTGGGAAGAAGAAGACAGACAGCCCCTAACGCAGCGATGCACTAATTGATGTCCCTTCACGGAAGGTCTGGTAAGAAAGCTGCAGGGCAGGGCAGTTGCTGGATTGGGGCCTAGCATGCATGCGGCTGTGGGCTTGATTCCCAGCACTGCATAAGCCAAATGCTGCTGCACAAAACTGTAATTCTGGAAATCAACAAATGGAGGCGAGAGGGTCAAAAGTTTAAGGTCATCCTTGGCTACAGAGGGAGTTCAAGGCCCAACAATTTTTAATTTCAAAAACAAGGAGAGTCAGGCATAGTGGCAGACACCAATAATCCCAAGACTTGAGACAGGAAGATGAGGAGTTTAAAGCCAGAGCGTCACAGAAATACCCTGTCTCAAAAACAAACGGACTCAGCTAGGTCCAGAGGCACAGACTCATAATCCCAGCTGCTTGGGAGGCTGAGGCAAAAGGAACTGAAGCCTAAGGGCCAGGCTGGGCTACAGTCCAAGTTCCAAACCAGCCTGGGCAGTTTAATAAGAGTGTCATCTCAAAAATAACAAATGTTTATTCTCAACAGAAGAATCTCTAATGGCTGAGATACACTTGAAGAGTCGTTCAACATCCTTAGCCATCAGGGAAATGCAAATCAAAAACGACTCTGAAATTCCATCTTACACCTGTCAGAATGGCTAAGAGCAAAACCACAAATGACAGTTTATGCTGGAGAGGATGATGTGGAGCAAGGGGAACACTCCTCCATTGCTGGTGCGAGTGCAAACTTACACAGCCACTTTGGAAATCGATATGGCAGTTTCTCAGAAAATTGAGAATCAATCTACCTCAAGACCCAGCTATACCACTCTTGGACATATACCCAAAGGAAGCTCAATCTCAGTCATACCATAAGGACACTTGCTCAACTATGTTCATAGCAGCATTATTTGTAACAGCCAAAACCTGGAAACATCTTAGATGCTCCTTAAATGAAGAATGGGTAAAGAAAATGTGGTGTATTTATACAACGGAGTATTGTTCAGCTGTTAAAAACAATGACATCAGGAGATTTGCAGTCAAACTGATGGAACAAGAAAAAAAATCACCTTGAGTGAGGTAAACTAGGCCCAGAAAGACAAACCTGGTATGTACTCACTCATTAGTGGATATTAGCTATAAAGTAAAGGATGACCATGCTACAATCCACAGCCCCAGAGAGACTAGGTAATAAGGAGGACCCAATGAGGGACGCATGGGTTTCCCTGGGAAGGGGAAAGAAATAGAAGCAATCTCCTGGGTAGACTGGGGGCGGGTGGGGATGGGAACATGAGGAATTGGGTTGAGAGGTGGATGGAGGGGCAGAGTAATGAAAGAGATGAGTTGGGGGGTGCTTTTTGGGATCAGGTAGAAACCTAATGCAAGGGAAACTCCCACAAATCTACAAGATTGTCCCCAGCCAAGACTCCTAGCAATAATGGTTAGGAAGGCTGAACTGGCCGTCTCCTATAACCAAATTGGTAACTACCTGCAATTACCATAGGAGAGCCTTCATCCAGTAACTGATGGAAACATCCACAGCCAGGCACTGGGCCAGGCCCAGGGAATCCTGTTGAGAGGGAGGAAGGATTGTATGAGCCAAGGGGGTCAGGGTTATCACAAGGAAACCCACAGACTCCCATAGTCTGCTCATGGGAGCTCAGACTCTGGACCAACAACTAAGGAGCCTGCGGGGAACTGACCTAGGCCCTCTGCATATGAGGGACAGTTGTGTGGCTTGGTCTACTTGTGGGACTCCTGGCAGTGGGACTGGGGCCTGTCCCTCACTAACACTTTGACTGGCTTCCAAGAACCTATTCCTCACACTGGGTTGCCTCGCCCAACGTTAACACAAGGGGAGGAGCTTAGTCCTACCTCAACTTAATATGCCATGCTGTGTTGGCACCCATGAGAGGTCTGTACCTTTCTGAACAAAGGTGGAGGAGAGGTAGATTGGGGGGGGCCACAGAGGGGAAGTTGGGGGAGGGAATGGGAGGATGGGGGAGGGGACATTGTGGCTGGGGTGTAAAATAAATGAAAAAATTAAATAAGAAAATAAAATAAAAAGTATTTTTTAAAAGGTTGTGGGGCCGACAAGATGACTCAGCAGATAAAGGTATCTATCACCAGGCCTGACCACCTAAGTTTGACCCCTGGGTCCCATGTGGTAGGAGGAGAGAACCAATTCCCAAAGTTGTCCTCTGACCTCCATAGACATGCCATGGCACATCTGAGCATGCACATACACACAGAAAAATACATGAATAAATAATAAAGTTAAGTTAAAAAGTGAGGTACAGTTCAGGGATAGACCACTCACTAGAATTATCATGAATCAATGGTCTTGGGTTCACTGTCTAGTACCAAAGAGTAAGTAATGGCTGAGCTTGCTCCTTCCAGGCGTTAGAATGCAGCAGGGCAGAGACCACCTGTGTGCCCATAGCTCTGCCCTTCTCCTGGCTCAGTGAGATCTGCCGAACCCTGCTACCCGTCTGCCTGGGAGCATACTCCATGGCGTTCGCCTCGAATAAGACCCGAATCAGTCACCCAGCCCCAGACTCCTCCCTGAGTGCATCAGCGCATCTGTGAGGCAGCAAGTATTTGGAATTTCTTGTCGCAGGGAAGGAGTGACCTGGTGGCAGGGCACAGAGAAGGCTAAGTACCAAGAGGTCACTGTTGATATCAATTTATATTATATTACTTTGTTCCAGGCCTTTTCTTTTGGGCCACCAACCAGCTCCCAAATCATGACACAGAGACTTATTGTTAGTTTTGAATGCTGGGCCTAGCTTAGGCATGTTTCTGGCTAGCTCTTGTGACTTAAATTAACCCGTTTCTCTTTATCTACTTTTTGCCTCGGGGCTTTTCACCTTTCTTACTTCTGTATACATTATTTTCACAGCTTCACGTGTCTAGCTGCCTGGCTTCTAGCCAAGGGCATGTCCCTCTTTCTCTCCTCCTTCTCTCGTTCCTCCTCTTTTTTCTTTCTCGAGAGCCTAGATTCTCCTCTTATTTATTCTCTCTCCCTGGCAGCCCCGCCTATCCTTTCCCTGCCTAGCTATTGGCCACTCAGCTTTTTATTAGACCAATCAGGTGTCTTAGGCAAATGCAACATATCTTTATATAATTAAACACACATCTTTACATCATTAAACAAATGTAGCATAAACAAATGTAACACATCTTTGTCTAGTCAAAATAGTATTCTACATTACTTTTTTTTTTTTCTTGGTCTCCTTTTGTTTTGAGACAGGGTTTCTCTGTGTAGCCCTGGCTGTCCTGGAACTTGCTCTGTAGATCAGGCTGGCCTCGAACTCAAAGAGCCACCTGCTTCTTTCTCCTGAGTGCTGGGATTAAAGGCGTGCTCCACCACTTCCAGCTTTAGTTACTTTTATTGCTGTGACCTAGTACTTGACAAGAAGCAACTTGAAAGTAGAAGGATTCATTTCGGCTTAAAATTTACGAATCGATATAGACCATCATGACAGGGAAAGCGTGGTGGTGGAAGAGTAAGGCATCTCTCTCGTCACACTAGGCTTGAAGGAAGCAGAGAGCAAACCAGAAGTGGGACCCGGCTATAAAAAAGTGACCCACTTCCTCCAGCAAAGCTCTACCTCCTAAAGGTTCTGTAATCCTTCAAAACATCTCCACCCACTGGGACAAGTGTTCAAACATGCCATCCTTAAATAAGAATACTATTACACGTAATACTCTAACTCATATGTGGCCCAAGCTACAGACTAGAGCCCCAGGCCTGCAGAGCTCAGTGTCTGCACTCACAGGTAAACTGAGGCAGGCATGACAAGAATGGTGGTCAAAGGGCCAGCTTTAAGTCATAGTTTTACTACTGCTCCGTTTAACTAGCAAATGGCGACCACTTGGAGACCCGCAGTGAAGGGCCCAAGCTGGTGAGTCCCTTCTCTTTCCCTCTGTATGGAAAGAGAAGCCTCATGTACTGTTTCAAGGAAAGTTCACAAGATCTCACTTCAGACCCGAGCACCAAGGGAAGCGGTAGACACCTGCGGCTCAGGAGACAGTAGGTCTAGTCAGTCTGTTAGTGTTGGTGACAGGGGTGTGTGTGTGCATGTAGTATAAACAGCTGCCCAGGGTCTGAATGCCTGAGCAGGTGGAAAGAAACCCAGTCCAGAGTTGGACAGACACTCTATATCTAAAAAGCAGGAGAATTTGATGAGAGATGTTGGCTCCTGTAAGGAAGCAAAAATCACAGTCTGAGCATGCGTGCTCACTTCCAAGGTAAGGATTTGCTTCCAGAGGGCTGAGAGGCTCCTGAGGACTGGTCCAGTAAAATGGGTAATTCAAATGAATGAATCGATATCTTGATGCAAGCTCAGTTGAGCATCACAGAAGCCTGGCTCAGTATCTGTTCCCAGGGATGCCCCACTCACACTGGCTCCATAAAAGTCTCACCAGGTCTCATGTTCCGTGTCTCTTCTCTCTACCAAACTGGGGCAGCCCCGGCACTACAGAGACCAGGCAGTGCTGTTTCAGACACCCAAACATCTGTTGTTCTTGCTAAGTAAAAACAAGTGACTAGTCACAGCAAAACCATGAAAGAAAACCGCAAGTGACCTAAGGATTTCTGACTCACCCTTCAACCTGGGTACTTTGTGACATTCCACCCAAAGCTCTCAGCCACCTGCAGCAGAGCTGAGAACTGCAGTCCCTTTGTCTCCCTGGCTCAGGGTAATTACCCTGCCCCCAGATGGCTTTTGCCTTCAGAACAAAATAAAGAAAAACCACCTTCCCTCCCTAAGCCCAAGTGACTAAGAAAAGCTGGCAGGGACCCTCCCTCAGACCATAATTGTGGGAACCTCTTGCAAAACAATTTTCGTTGCCAGATAAACTGTGTCTTTTCCCAGCAGCCAAGTGCCACACCTCAGAGACGGGGTGAGAGATTTCCTTTAAGATACCACTGAGCAGATGTGAAGAACTGGGGCTCTCCTGCCCACTAGGGAGAGCGGTGCAGAGTCACATCCTGAGAGAGGCTCGCTCGCTAACAGCCTTTGTGTATACATGGCACCCGTGCAGTTCTAGCCAGCAGCGTTCTGAAGTTCAGGCCTGGGATCAGCAGCCTCCTGCTGACGCAGGGTTCACATTGGTTGCCAGTCAAGACCTTTCTCTGCAGGATGGGCAACTGTGACAAGCCCAGCAGTCCAGGAGAATACGGAAGGCAGTAAACACCATCTTCACCTTGGAAACCATGCAAACCGTGCCGGAGTTCTTTGTCAGGTTCTGCAACACATAGCTCAGGTCTTTGGGGTCACACCTGGCAGAACTGGGCCCAGACCTCGAGCCAAATGCAGTTTCTATAGATTGGATTGCATGGTTAGCTGCTCCCCAACACTGCCCAATGTGGGTGGCCTGTAGGGAGCTAGGAACCCTGACTCTGTTCACAATCTCCTTCACATCAGGAGCGGGGGGGAAAAACACACTAAGCCTTCTGCCTTCAAGGGCGTTCCATCACCGGAGCCGCTAGGTTCCACAGCTCAGCTACCTGCAAGTGTCAGGTTGCCAACAGAATGTCTCTGCTCTGTAAACGCCAACCAATGGGTGCTGTGTGATGTTCGGTATGTTAAATGTGTTGCTCTGATTGGTTAATAAATAAAATTATTTATTAATTGGCCAGGCAGGAAGTATAGGCAAGACAAGGAGAGAGGAGAATTCTGGGAAGTGGAAGGCTGAGGCAAGGAGACGCTGCCAGGCGCCATGATGAGAAGCAACATGTTAAGATACCGGTAAGCCACAAGCCACGTGGTAACTTATAGATTAATAGAAATGGGTTGATTTAAGATATAAGAATAGTTAGCAAGAAGCCTGCCATGGCCATATAGTTTATAAGTAATATAAGTCTCTGTGTGTTTACTTGGTTGGGTCTGAGTGGTTGTGGGACTGGCAGGTAAGAGAGATTTGTCCTGACCGTGGGCCAGGCAGGACCAGAAAAACTCTAGCTACAAATGGGTGTGACGTTAAAGGTCTCAATGCCAAGGCAGTAGTTAGCAGCACAGAGAAGACACATGGGCAGGGGGTTGAAGGAATTGCCTAGACAGCAGAGTGGGAAGAATGGAGTTCCAAGCTCCATGGGGAAGAGCAGCCAGCACCACGATCAGTGGCCGGGCACCATCTCAGGGTGTTAGGACACCTCACTGGCCAAGAACAGTATCTCCATGGAGGTCTCCTCCACAAACTGAAATCCTCCATCAGAGTTACACTTCAGCTTATGTTCTTTCAACACATGATCACACCACCTTAGGTGTGAATGGCTCTCTCAGCCCATTTTGAAAAATATTTATTTCTGCATGTAGGGGTGTTTTGCCTGCATGTATGTCTGTATACCACATGCATGCAGTGTCCTCGGAGACCAGAAGAGGGCGTAAGATCCCCTGGGACTGGCATTAAAGACAGTTGTGAGCTGCCATGTGGGTGCTGGGAGCTGAACCCAGGTCCTCTGTAAGAGCAGCCAGTGCTCTTAACCACGGAGCCATCTCTCCATCACCTCTTAGACTGCTTTATAGATGAAGAACTAAATATAGTTGATCTCACAAAGCTCCAGTTCAACCCTATGGACATCGGACACTATACACTTCCCTTTGCTCTATTGCGCCCCCTACAAGCCTGCCGCAGAGCAAGTTGGTTCTCTTTCTTGAAGAGGCTGGTGCTGCAGAAGTCTAGAGAGTCTGATGTTTAACCCTCCACCTCAAGGTGTCCTGGGCTTCAGGCATCTCAGGAGAAGGGCCCACATAGGACCTTATTGGGATCCAAAGGGTTTCTACTCTTCGGAGAGTGATCTTCCCACAGCCTTCTCGGTTGCTTCATTTAAGTATCGCGAGCACTGGACTGGTGTATCTTGGCAGCAAGCATCAGGTTTTTAGTTAAAATGTTTTATGGCAGTAAATCTTTTAAGAATTTTTTAAGATAAGTAAACTTGAAATTTGAGAATCACAGCATTCTGCAACACTCCAAATCATCCCTATGATTCCAAATTCAGCAGTTAGCAGAGGTTGGGGGGAGTCTGAACCTGCAGGAAAGACAAACATCACTTCAAGAAGGCAACCCTCCTTGGCTAGACACCCTAAGGAGAGCCCTCTTCAGAGTCTGCATACTGGGAATTATGTGTAAAGTGACAATTTTGACATTTCTCAGAGGGAGCGTCCAGCCTGGGCCTGGGTATAACCCAAGGATCTGCTAGCTTTAGATGTCAGAGAGAGAAAAGCCAGAAGTGACAGTGGCTGGTGTCCAGCGGCTCTGCACATCCCCTGCCCACCACTACTGACCACACTTGAGTGATTTACGTAACTTTATCTAATGCATTACACCTTTCCAACCAGATGCCTTAACAGTGAAAATAATAAAGACTTGAATAAAAATGTTAAGAAGCCAAGAAGGAGTATGGAATGTTCTAGAAAGAGATCCTTCCCAAGCAAATTATTATTATTATTATTATTATTATTATTATTATTGTTATTATTATTTCCACAAAGCTGAGTCCTGAACATTCATTCACTGCCTTCCACCCTTTCTGGCTTGGAGAACAAGTCCAATCTTGACCTCTGTCCTCACATCAGGAATCAGGGGGTGTGAAAGGGGCAGGGACTCTCCTCACCTCCACAGCCCCCTAGCTGAGGCTGCTTTCTATCTCTGGAAGAAACATTTTGCAGAGCAATTTGGCAGTGTGAGTTAGGAGCCTGAAAAGAGTTTAGGCCCTTCCACCTGGCAATAGCCCGCTCTGGAAAACCGCTGGAAGGAGTAAGTCAGCAACTTGGACTGCCGTCCAAAGAGGGCTCAATGAAGCTTTATGTACAGCCGTTAAAAGCTGGCAACGGTGTGTCTGCCTGTCTCACCTTATGGGAATGGTTAAGTAATTACGATGCGTCCAGAATACAGGCTATACCTCGCAGTTTCAAGATGGCACCTCCAAGGCTATTTAACGATGTGGAAACATAGGATAGTTTCCATGGTGTTAAGTGGGAATCTATAACACAAAACCAAATACACGGAACAGTAAAAGTCCATATATGTGAATGTATACAGAGAACTGGACAGGAAATAAACTGTCAAAGGGAATGCTCTGGGTGGTAAGATTACAGCTCATTTTTTATGCTGTCCTTTGTTACTCTCCATGTGCTGCCTTTATAGGTTTTTAAGTGACTGAAGAGAAATTTCTACCAAGAGAAAAAAGAAAAAAAACCCTCCCTAGCTAGCGATGCAGGCTGAGATGAACAGCTTTTCTGTGTGGAACATCAGTTGAACGTGGCAGTGAGAAGCCCAAGCCCCTGCCCTGGCCTGACAGCTTTGCCTTGGGGAATTGAACTGGATGTGGAGTTCCCAAGAGCACAATGGAGCAAGAGATGAGGGGGAACCCAGAAGGTCTGCAGGAAGAGTCAGCCCAAGGGGTCAGCACCCCTGACTTACACTACCCAGCCCCTTGTCTTTTTTAAAAACGCCATAAGGGCAGCAAGAGGTTCTGTAACTACTGTGTTTACATGGGGAGATCGTTTTTTCCGACAATGCCAGTATTCGCACAGGGCTGAGGGTGCTGAAGATGGGCATCCACCCCAGCGTTGGCAGTGAGGAAGGCAGCAGCTTCCACCTCATGAGACAGCTCTGCCTATTTAGAGTGCTGACGCTTCTGGAGGACAGCCTGCACCGCCCAGCCTGTCCCTGGTGGTCACAGTGAGCCCATGGAGGCGTGGCTTCCTTGGAACTGAAGACCTGCTGCCTTCTCCACCAAGCCTCCGTGTTTAGATAACACATTGTGCCTCTCCAATACAGCCAAAGAAGCTGGCTTCTACACACTAGCATCTGGAACTCAACCCACTATTCCTACTTGAAAAAGGGAACCCAAGCCTGGGGTGGTGGCACACACCTATAATCCCACTGCTCGGGAGGCAAAGACAGTAGGATCCCGAGTTCCAGGCCAGCCTGGGCTACATAACACGATCCTATCTCAAATAAAAGGGGCAGGGGGAGAGGGAGGAGGAAGGAGGAAAGAGAAAGAAGACAAGGGAGAGGAGAAAGGGGGAAGGGGAAGGACTTACCTGGTGTCACACATTTGCTGAAGTCAGAGGCTACCTCTTTTCCTGTGCCCAGGTGGCCCAGCCCAGCCATGTTCTTTCTGGGTGAGACTTCCTTTCAACAACACTAGGAAGGTACACTTTGTCACTGAACAGCAGCTTATGTCTCTGCTCTGTGCACGTAGCAATCATGCGCTGCCTGGACTCAAACCACGGCTCGCCCTAGCGATGATTTATGTGATGGCTTGATCTGCCATGGAGCTAACAGAACAAGATGCTGATCCAAACCGTGTACTTAGAAGCGCACTGCAAGCCCAGCAGGCACCCCACTGGAGATGCGGATGAGCGGCCTCCCACCAGGGTTCAAGACCAAAGTGAACCCTGCAAGACAGTGTTTTATTTAACTCCCTCACAGGATGCCTGGCTAATGTAACGTTTTTTTTGTTTTTTGTTTTTTTTTTTAAAGCCTATCTGGGTGCAGTTAACATATCCCACAGCCTCTCCTTTCCCCAATCTCTCTTCTCTCCACCAGCAAACGGAGGGAGCGATGTTTATTTCTGGCATAGCGGAAAACTTCCAAGCTTCTTGCAGCTCCATGGCAGTCCTAGGACCCCAGACAGCTGCATAGTAAGATGAAGAGCCTGAGCAGGAGATGGGGACCAGAGGCTTGCTGAGCCGAAGCCAAAGATACAGCAGTAGGAGAAGAGATGGGGCCAGGAAGTGCCTGCCACCCAAGAAGCTCAGGTTTGACATCTGCCTGAGACTTCTCCACTGGCCAATCGAGGTTGAGCAGGGGGAGAGAAGGATGCCTGGAGAAAGCCAGTCTACAGTGTTCTGTGCGTGCGTGCGTGCCTGCGCTCTGTGTGTGTGTGTGTGTGTGTGGTGTGTGTGTGTGTGTGTGTGTGTGTGGTGTGTGTATGTGTGTGTGTGTGTGTGTGTGATGTATATGGTGGAAGCAGGCGACTCCAGTCAGCCAGAGCTGACTTTTCCCACTGTTAGGTGTATGTTACCCGAGTGAGCACTACTGTGGCCCTTATTTCCTAGATTCCTGTCCTGTCAGTTCGTGGTTATCAGGTGCCTACCACAGGCCAACTACTGCTTAAAATCGATATTATGTGGTACCGCAAGACAGTTTAATGCAACGTCATTATTTTGGAAACTGCTGAGTAAGTACGCTTTCAATGCGCTCACCACCCAAAGCGATTATTATGTGAGGTCATGCATATGTTAATTAGCTTTATTGAGACATTCCACAGTTTATACACACTGTAAAACATGTTACACATGATAAGCATGTATGATTTTTGTCAATTTAAAAAAATGAAATTGTATTAAAAAACAGTCAAAGTTCAATCAGGCATTCTTTAACAATGGGACATGTTCTTTGTCAATTTGGTCATTGTTCAAAAGCATATTTAGATGGTATTTTCAGTACACATCTACAGGTATGTCATAAGATGCTGCGCACAATCCACCAGAAACCGACCTTGTACAAATGTAAGGGATGGGTCCCGTTATAAACTCCATTTTAGAGATGAAGAAACTGAGTCATTGGGAGTTTATAGTACTTTCTCGGGGCCAGTCAGGAAAGGCGCGCTTCAAATCCAGCTTGAACATGTGTTGCTAAAGATATATCATTCTGTTTCCCTAGAAACGCATGTTGAATAATTAATCAAGGCCATCAATCAGAGGTCCTTAGGGAACTGTATTTCTTCCTAATAGTCTAGTAAAAATGTGTCCTCGGGGCTTGTGGGTACAGCTAGTCATAGAAATACTTGCCTGGCTTCCTTGAGGCCCTGGGTTTAATACCAGTGCCAGAAAAACAAATAGAAAACAAATGAAAAAAGTTGGCCCAGGGCTAGGAAGTTAAGAAGTGGGAAAAGAGCCTGCACGATGTGATGCTGCCAGTCCCCATGATGGGGATGCTAGTTTAGTGAACTAGCTTATCTCTGCCACAGACAGGCAGACATCGCCAGGTGTCAGTTCCCATGATGGAGATGGCTGGTTCACCATCACAGATAGGCAGACATCGCCAGGTGTCAGTTTCCATGATGGAGATGGCTGGTTCACCATCACAGACAGGCAGACATCACCAGGTGTCAGTTCCCATGATGGAGATGGCTGGTTCACCATCACAGACAGGCAGACATCACCAGGTGTCAGTTTCCATGATGGAGATGGCTGATTCACCATCACAGACAGGCAGACATCACCAGGTGTCAGTTCCCATGATGGAGATGGCTGGTTCACCATCACAGACAGGCAGACATCGCCAGGTGTCAGTTTCCATGATGGAGATGGCTGGTTCACCATCACAGACAGGCAGACATCACCAGGTGTATAATGACGCTGTCAATGGGGGCTGACTTTCAATTCCTCCTTTCTTTCTTGTGTTTTCTGTGTTGGATACATTTTAATTTACTTTTGCCTTTACAAAAAAATCTTTTGGTTAAAGTCCAAGTCTATCAGCTCTCCCTAGGGGTTCACCATCCAGTTCTGACAATGTGTCCAGAGTTAACGCAAAGAAAAAAGGAAAAAGGCTACCCTGAGCATCCAGGAGCAGGCAAGTGCTGGGGCTGGGAGAGATGTAGACAGTGGGGACAGCTAGGGACCTGCTTTGCAGGACAGAGGCTGGAGATGGACAGCACCCTCTGAACTCAAAGTTTCTGAAAGTCTCTAGAAGGTGAGCTAAGTGAAAAGTTGGTTAGGGTGTGTCACCCTTGTTGAACTAAAAATGAACAAAATGGCAGGTCACTATCTGTTTCTTTTCTCATGAGCTAGAAAATTGCATGGTGTGTACTTGCAGTGTTTCCTGGGAAGGTCTGGATGTGGTAACCGGGGTGAAACCAGGCTCAGCTCAGCCGTGGGAAAAAGCAAGGTGCACACATGACTCCCTCAACCAAAACACAGCACAAGAGGTTCTGGGAACGAAAACCACAGGTGAGTCAGCACATGGGAGAGGGAACAGGACAGGGCACGTGGATAAGTCCTCATCCCATTCCAGAACTTAAAGAGAATGTTCCAAGTGGGAGGAGGGGGAAGCTCTCCAGTCCAGGTAGGAGGCAGTGCGCCAGGTCACAAGAACACTTAGGTGAGCCCTAACCAGCGCTCAACCGTCCCCAGGGCTGCACTGAACGGCTCAGGCAAGCCTCAACCCAGAAGGAGCCTGTTAGGGCTTGAACTCAAAATGTTCCCCACCGGCTCAACTTGATCCCCAGCTCGTGACATTGTTCTGGAGGGTCGTAGCGTCTAGGAGGTAGACTTTCCAGGGGCAGTGGGGTCACCAGTGGCAGGCCCCACTCACTTCCAGACTACTCTCTGCTCCCTGATTGCCAGGACAGGGAGATCTCCCTCCTCAGATCCCTATTGTTGTGCCTGTCCCACCATGGTGGACGGTGTCCCTTATTAAACTATGAACAACAAACGCTTCCCTCCTTAAATTGCCTGGTCAGGTATTTTGTCAGAGCAGTATGAAAGGTCACTCTGCTGGGCACAAGCTGGCCTCCATGAGGGCTCTGAAATGTCTGACGCCCATACAGAACCAGCCAGTGGAGGCCCCTCCCCCAGCAGCATTTGCTCAACAGACAGACACATCCATCATCAACGTGCTGGGGAAGTCCAGTGACTGTTCAGAATCAGTTCCCTCAGAGTAAACACCACACTTAAAGGATTTAAAAGGAACCTCTGTGCACCCAGCAAGGAGAGGGGGCTCACTAAACTGGCTTTACTAGCGGAAGTGGGTCAAGGCTGCACCCTACAGTCATGCCAGTGACCCCCGAGTATTCCTGAGCATTTCTTCCATGTCTGGTGCTTAGCTAATTCTGCAAGAATGAGTTCATCTTGTACCCAGCCACCTTGTCACTCGCTTCCTATTGTGTATCCCTGCTGAGAAACCCCAGGGTCAGAAAGGTTTCGAACTTGGCTGGTGGTCACTCGTGGGTAAAATGGCAGAGCTAGAATCTGAGCCCAGGCAGCTCACTCAGGGCTTTTCACAACTCTGTTGTCCCGAAATGTCTCAGTAGACTGTCACACCCTAACATCCAGGGACTTCCATAAGGGTTGGATCCCTGGGCTTAACACAGAATGACCCAAATTGGAGTGGCATCTCAACAAGGGGTGTATTCATTCTAAAATGTTGGGGACATCCTTCTTAGGCCCTCCCTGGGAACATGCCAATCTGACCTCATGCAGGTTTGGTCAAAAAGCAAAATCAGTATTTTCCACGTCTCCAGCAATGCAGCAGCAGCTTAGACAGGAAGCAAGGGGAGGTAGGTAGGACATGGTGTAGCAAGGATGGGACACACTATCTCACACTACTTGGCCACAGATGTCACTTGCCCGTAGTACACTAGACTAGAAGCCACTTAGGTTTGGACAGTGGAGCCGCAGTGACAGGTAGGTGTTAAGACATGCCAGGGTGCCCTAGCGCCGAGCCCTGCTCTGAACTTACACAGCCTGTGACAAGGCAGTCTTACAGAGACATGTAAGCAGCAGCCTCCTGGGGCCCCAAGGGCCTTGGGAGCCTGGAATTGTCCCCTCCTTTGCCCTTGAGTTAATAACCCTGATATTCATAGCTCCAAGTCTCTAGAGACAGGTAGACGGCAGGCAATAAGCATTTCCCTGACACAGGCTCGTGACCCAGGTTCAAAGGCCCTTTGCGGGTCCTGTAGCCCACTCATTTTCATTGGCAGGAGTGACACTCTGACTGCGTCTCAAAGCAGCCATATCTGCTTTGGTGCATGAGTGGGAGAGGAAGGAGAAGGGCCGTTTCGGGAAAACAGCAGCCGGTCAGTGAACAGTGAGCATCCACCTGTCGGCCGCTGTGAGCTTGTTCTCAGCAGCTTCTGGTGCAGGGGCCATCTCGGACGACAGGGCCAGGCTCTCAGAGGCACCCTCCTCCGTGAAACACAGGCCTACACTGGCCTGCTGCTGACTATATTTTCATATTCATACTTCTGATTTCTTTTCTAAAATCTTTTAAGTACTCAAGTGAAAGGTACGTCTTTCCAGGAGCCACATGAAAGTCTGCACAGATGTGCTAGGACATGCGCAAGCCACAGATGTGCTGTCCTGTTACTCCAGCTGTTCTCGGGGAATCCCAACTGACTCTAACTCCAGCTGCTCAGAGGCCGGTAGAGGGAGGCCAAGGGAGGCTGGATCCAGGGTGACAGGACCAGAGGAGACTGGGGAAGGCCAATGGCAGGGCTACCCCATTGGTATCAGAACAGTGAGGAAGAGGTACTAACTGTACCCCCAGATCTGTCTTCCTGAACTGCTCAGATCTTCCTGAACCAAACTTTCACCTCTATTACCCATTTGTTATCGTCTTAGGAATTAATTACCCAATTGCTCCAGGCAGAATCCTGGAGACGGAAGAAAGCCGCAGGCGTTCTGCAGACGCCCGCAGAGCAAGACAAGCCATGTTTGATGCTGAAGAACAGAGAGGTCCTTAGAGGATAGATTCTGATGTCCAGTGCTTACTTTGCTCTAACTACATCTAAAATGGCCAGTCCGCTGACGGATTTCACCCGCGAGATGTCTGCCAGCATCCAAGAAGTATAAAACCACTTCAAGAGGCCCTCTGCAGGCAGGTCTGTCTTGTGTCAGTCTAAGGACTTAATTTTTTTAAATCAGAGTACATAAGAGTAAGTCAGTGCATGGTTGAAAACAAAAAGAAACACCACACTTGCAAACATCCAAAAATAAATAGGGAAAACATCAAGACCATCCCAAGACATGGCTAAGAATCTCTGAGTTTCTTACATTTCAGATGGCTGCTCTTCCTTGAGCTACAGAAGAATATCCTCCAAACTGCTTCCCCAGACTATATGAATGGTTTTATGCAAGTGAGGTCAATTAAGAATGGATGTTGGGGGCTGGGGAAACGGCTCATGGAATAAAATGCAAGCATGAGGTCCTGAGTTGAGATCCAGTTCCTAACAACCACAGAAAAGGCCAGGCTTGGTGCTACACACTCATAATCCCAGTGACAGGAAGGAGGAGAGAACAGACTCCTGAAGCCTGTAGACCAGCTAGACTAGCTGAATCAGAGGACACAAGGGTCAGTAAAAGACTTTGCTTCAGTTTGAAAAAATGGAAGCAATTGAGGGGGTGGACAATAATATGGTTTTGTAGTAAACAGTAGCAACCAGAGCCTGGGAAGGGTGGCCCAGGAGGAGCTAGTTAGCAGTATAGAAAAGGGGTGGGACAGGAGTAACTTCCTGTATTTTACTGCATGGTATGGTAACTATGGCTGACAATAATTTTACTGTTGTTCTCAAAGTAGAAAGTAAAAGAGCTTTTCAATGTTCCCCCAATGCAACATAAAAGAATAAATGTCCAAGGTACAGGATCTAGCAAGTACCCTGCTGTCATCATTACATGCTGCATTAGACCCTTTTCTTATTGCCCTGACAAACAAAACTTCAGGAAGGATGGATTCGGGATTCTGGTTTGAGGATACAGTCCATAATGGAAGGGTAGATATGGCGGCAGGAGCCTGAGGCATCTGGCCATATTGCATCCAGAGTCAGAAACCAGAAAGAGATGAATGCTGATGCTCAGCTGCTTTTTCCTTTGTTTCTTTGGATTTAGTCTGGGATGGCAGCCTCTAGGATGGTGCCCAGTTTTCCTCCCTCAGTTAAACCTTCCTGGTAACACTCCCCATAGGCATCTGGAAATGTGTCTCTTAAGCAATTTGTTTGTTTGGTTGGTTGGTTTGGGTTTTTGTTTTTGTTTGTTTGTTTGAGACAGAGTTTCTCTGTGTAGCCCTGACTGTCCTGGAACTCACTCTATAGACCAGGCTGGCTTTGAACTCAGATCTACCTGCCTCTGCCTCCAGAGTGCTAGGATTAAAGGCGTCTGCCACCACCTCTTAAATGATTCTAAATCCAGTCAAGTTGACAATGATGTTTAACCATTACGCAGTGCACAGGAGTACAGAACAGTACCTTATGCCCCATAAAATGGTTCCATTGATAGGTATCAGTTTTCAAATTTTTCAAATAGAAAATTAACTGGAGAGTAATTAATAACAACAAAGCCCATGATGGTAAAAGAAATTATCAAATTGTCATGGCAGAAATGGGGTAGGGTTGACTTAGCAGAACTGGGAAGCAGCAGAGAGAATAGGAAAATTCTGAGAGTGAGTGGGATTCGCAGAAGTATTTGGAGGGGGGAGATGTTTGTTTGGTAAGACATTTCAAAAGGTGAGGAAAGCATGTGTATGCATTAACGATCTATATGTCAGGATTTCAGGAGTACTGGAAATGTCTGGGGGAGCACAGACCATACAGTAAAAGAATTAGCATCTCCCCTTTAATCTCAACTCCCCACTTCACCCTTCTAAAAGTCTATATTTTTTTGTGTATTTGCAATAAAAATCTGCCACGGACATCATTCCACTATTTGCATTCTATGTTTAATGATTTACCATGAAGATCTTTGGATAAACACCTTCCCCTTTTTTAACAGCATACAATACGTTCATGTCGATAGCATCTAACTGCTGGACACTTCTGTGTCACCCAGAACCCTGAGATCTGCAGGTGACTAGGTGAGGGTACTCTTCAATGCTGACTTTCCTTCAGGATAATCCAGATCAGGTCAGGGAAGAGAGGCTTCCGGTCATGCACTTGCCCTTTCCAGCCACGTTCTTGGTTCCCTTCAGGGCAGGGTCAAAGGCTGTCTTCCAGCTCCCTATCTATCCTTGCAGTTAGAGCTCTCCTCCTCCCTGGAGAGACCTCAGCTTCATGTATCCCATGGAGATGCTATGCGAGCAAGTCTGAGTTCTATGGACGGAGGGAGTGAGGGCCTCCACCCGTGAGTTCCCACAGCTAGTCGCTCAAATACAAAGCCCTTGGCCTTGCTTCTCACTCAGCCCTTAGTGCTGTGAGAGGCTCTGCCCAAGTCCCCCAGAATGTGTTTGCCTAGAAGACTGACTAGGAAATGCATGAAATTTAAAATCTGTAAAGCAAAAGATTCATAAATAACCTCATGAGCATGTGTGTGCCAGCCCCTGAAAACTAAGCCATTCACTCACTAATTCAAAGACCCATTGTTCTGCTTAAGAGGCTTCGCTCCCCTTCCCCCATCCCTTTTATCCTCTGGTGTCTACTCCTGACCTGTACTCATCTGCCAGGAGCCCCTGCCCCACCTGGGGCTACTAGCCATCTTGGAACAAGGAGGCTGATGGAGCTCCCATACCTTCTCAGCCCCACAATGCCCCTGGCAACTAGCACAGGGCTTCCCACTTCCTTCTGCATTCTTGTCTCCATCCAGGTCTTCCCTGAGGTCCTATGTGTCTATCTCAGCCGGAGTGGGGTGGAGGGGGGATGGGGGATGGGGGGAGAAGGGGAGCATGTGTCCACATGTAATTGCACATATAAGCCAGAGGACACTCTTGAGTACCATTCCTCGGGCACTGTTCACCTCTTTTGAGGGGACAAGTTCATTTACTGACCTGGAACTTGCCAAGTAGGCTGGGCTAGATGGCCAAAGAGCCCTAAAGATCTACCTCATTCACTGAATCTAGTTTCCAAAGCTGGAACTCATCTGCAAATATTCAACTTCATGTATAGCTAGATGAAGAGCAGAAAACAGGTAGCAGAGAATGTGTTGGAATAAAGCCAAAAAAAAAATCCCTAGTTCATAGAACTGTCTGTGTTCAGAACAATCAATCAATGACCTTCAGCAGAGGCCATTTGCAAGCAGTCCATGCTGGACAGTTAGAAGGGTAATGCAGCTGTGACGGAGTCCCCAGTAATAAGGGTATGCAACCAGTCACCACCTCCCACCCAGGCTCTTACTGTCTCCCTCCCAGGGGGGATGAGGAAAGTCTTCTCCTGTTCCTGTACCCCACTCCCCACTTTGTAGTGGTTGGGGAGGGAGGCAGGCCCTTGCTGTGGTCTGGCTTCGGGGCAGAGTAACCACAAGCCAATCATACTGCCAAAATTAAACACACTTTAGCAGAGTTTCTGTGGGTGCTTAGGCTCAAAGGCCTTCTTTACAGCATTGAATCATATTTCAAAAATACCCAAGGGAGTGGCGGGGAGGAGAAGGGGAGAGAAATCAGTCCTGCTGCGTGGATCACATTATGTATAAAACAGCAAGTCCCACCTGTGGCTCTTAAAAGGTGTTTAATCCTCTACACCGCTGGAAGGTGTGACCTGTGACAGGACAGCGGCCCTATCTCCGTCCCTCCCAGGACAATGTCACCCACTGAACTGAGTAAGCAAGGTGAACGGGCCCCTGTGCCCACAAGAGAAGCAGCATGGTGGGGCAGAGCATTGAGATACTGCTCAGGGTGGAGGCGTCCTGTAAACCTGAGGCAAAAATGAACAAAAGTTGCAGTACTGAGACAGAGAGAGGGGTCTGCACAGAGCGGCTTGTCACATGAGTCCCTGGCACCAAGTCTCCATACACTAAGTGTTTTGTGTATGTGTATTCACACACACATATATATGTGTATGTATTCACACACACACCACTGAGGAACTTTATTTTGTAAATTAGGCACAATAAGAAATTAGCAACTTAAAACACACCAAAACAATTAAAACAGTATTATGATCTTAAAAGTTATTTAAAACTTGAGGCTGGTGAGATGGTTCAGCAGTTAAGAGCACTGGCCACTCTTGTAGAAGACCCAGGTTTGGTTCCCAGCACCCACATGGTAGCTAACAAACAACTGCCTGTAACTCCAGTTCTGGGTAATTCAACGCCATCTTCTGGCCTCTGCTGGTACTGCACACCATGGTACACATACAGCAGGCATACACACATATACATAAATAAAAATAAAAAAATTTTAATTGTTTAAGGCTATCAGAGACTTACAAACTGTTCCTCTCTGGAATTTTTCCTTGTATATTTTCAGATCACCATCGCCCTTGGGTGACAGGGACAGGCCACTGCACAAAGCCAGGGCTGGTGTAGAACTGAAACTACTTGAGGGGCATTCAGAGAAGAAACGCTGTACAGAGAAGCAGGTGAAGTCCGGCTTTGCCCCAAACCACACAGCAGTTCCGCCAAGACAAGAACACTGACCACCCTGTGCAGTGACCTTCTCCTTCACAAGCACCAGGGATCAACTTAGAACTCTTCAGGCCTGGGGGAGGAATGCATCTCAGCAGAGCACTCATGGACAGGAAGCAGGCCAGAACTTGTTCCTGGATCCATTTGTCAGGTCTCTCAAAATAATTTATGAAGAAAAAACTCAAGTGAATGAGCAGGGCAAAAGTGGTTGGTCTAACTTGAAGTGGCAAAATCCGTCAGTCTCCACACCCTCCCTCACTGGCACAGTCCTCCGTGAAAGACTCGACCTAAAAATAAAATTTGAGTATGGAGTCTTCAGCCTATGGTCTGACACTTGACATTCTCTTGTAAATTTGGTAGACATTTCAAACTCTTCTGTCAAAACATCATTTTCAAAACGTTAGAGATTTGGTCCTCTGATACCTGTGCCTGTGCTGAACACAGTTACTCCATGAAAGCACGCCAGGAGGATTCTGGGGACAGCTGAAGGCCAGTAGTCAGAAGAACTAGTTATATTTGTTAAGATGCTTACAAAAATCAGTTCATGTTCAATACCACAATAAACCCATGAAGGTAGGGTAATTTTTTTCAACCAGAAAGAAATTATTTCCCTGTCCCTATCAACACTCAATCATAGAAAGGAGATGGGCTTTCTGGCCTCCACTCTTTACTTCTGAACTATTGGCCACGGATAGACTTTGGAAGAGGAAGAATCATTGTCTTCAGTTATGTACCCCCTGCTGGGTCCACAGGCTCCAAGTCTAGGTCACAGAGAAGGCTCGGTTGTACTGACTGAGTCACGAAACAGGAGTCTACAACACTTAGGAGGAGATTTGGGGGGCAACAGACAGGGGTGGAAGGATTAAGACTAAGAGTGTCCATAGGCATCGCAAACAGGTAAGAAATTGTCGAAAAAAAAAGTTTAACTGATTAAAAATTATAAAGTAACAGTAGTAAATTCCTTGCATTTTTTTATTTGACAACAGTTGTTTCTAGTTTGGGGAGGAGGGGGGGGTCTGTCCTAATTACTAGCAAACAACATATGAAACAATGACTGTTTGCCTGGAGATTTAAGGAGTCCCTGCATGGAGCCCCTGGGCAATGCTCCCAGATGCACAACAGCTCCGACAGTTCCCGCAGCTATACTGTTTCCTTATGGTCAACGTTCGAGTCCCCTTTCTAAGCTTGTCGCAGGCCCCTGGCTAACAGTCTGGGCAGCTTCTAGGGAGTTATAACTTCATGACCAAAAGGCTGATGGCCGAAGCGCAGATCTGCAGACAACTCAACTCCACGTCTCTACGAAAGTGAGCTACGTGATGAAGACAGAGTCAAAGCTCCCCAGAGCAGCTGCATCTAGAGCGACAATTCTTAGGCTGGGGGTGGGGTTAGTAACAGAATGCCCTGAGCACCATCCCAAGCATCTCTGTATATATGTCCTGCTGACAGCTTGACCTTGGCTGACTAGAACATCATGACTAAGGAAAAGTGAAATGGAGGCTGTGAGCGGGTGTTACCTTGGGCTGTCTTAGACCAATTATCTTTTGGATCTGACTTAACATGCTCATGACTAACAGGTGAACTTCTCAGAAGGTATCACTGAGCTTAGCAGGACTCTGCCCTCCCCCAACCCTGAGGCTAAGAATGCTATAAGACTATGTCTGACGCCTTTAGAGGAGATTCTTCCCCTACCCCCTGCTCCAGCTCATCTACCTAGCAGCCCCCCCACCCCGAGTAATTAGTCAGTCTACTGATTCATGACTCTTTTTTTGGACTGTGGAATATGGTGCTCAGAGTAGCTTGAATTACATGTTCCTGGGATATGGTCATTCATATTTGGCTTAATAAAAAGTAAACTATTTTTTATTTCCTAAAAAGCAGGACAGTTCTTTTAGATTGGCAAAACAAAGCATAATATTAAACTACTGAGTTAAATAATATTCATTTAGTTGCCATCTATAACTGAGAGAAAAATTTAACCAACACTCAGACACAGATCTTCATGTTCTGCCCACCAGTCGGTATCCAACTTTACCTGGGTCTTCCCACTTAGCTTAAGGAGAAAGTTCGACTCTGTAAAGGACAGCCAGTCTGTAACCTCAGGCTTAGCCACCTGGGTCATAGCTACAGAGAGTTGAGGAGCCAGGGCACAGCCTGGGGACCTAGAACAAGGGCCTGGCATGATGGTATACCGGACCCCAGGGGGCATCTGAAAGCATGGGGTGACACTGGAGCTTACATCTGGAGTCCAGCCTTTCAAGAGCATCCAAAGCATGGCCAAGAAAGCGACCCTCTCCAGGAAAGTCCAAATCGGAGACACCTCCCTCTTCCATTCTGCCTTGATAGCCCTGGACCCCACTTCTAATCCAGCCTTTGTCTTGTCATGCTACACTGCACAGCAACATCCGGTGTCTTCCTATGCCAGGGCCTTGCAAGACCCACACCAATGCCTCGCTCAGCTTATTCAACGAATTTTCAAATGCTTCTAAGCATCAGCCGGTACTGTTCCTACAGATCCCCGGAAGAATAACCAAGGCAAAGTTTCTTTTCTCTTCCATAAGAACAAAGAGATGGGCAATCAGAGGAAGAGTGGGTGACTATGAAAATAAAGGTAGCTGTGGTGGCACAAACCCATCACTCCAACTCCTAAGAGAACTGAAAGTGTGAGGCCAGGCCAGCGTGAGCAACATAAGGAAACCATGTCTTGAAGGGGGAGGGGAAAGGGAGGAGGAAGCAGCCAAGGTCCCTTTACAAAAGCCCCCACCAGGCCAGTCCTAGCCCCCACACGGCTCTGTGGGGTCCTCACGTGGACCCCACCATCTGCTTGGGAAGGGAGACACTTCATGACGCACGTCTTGCTCTTCTGTTCTGTTGATTCATCTCACTATGCCATCCCAGGGCAACCTAGCCTCGTCCATGCCATAAACACTGTCCTGTTTAGCCACAGAACCCGCCATGCTAGCTCCACCTCAGCCAGGTTTCTGTCCCAGGCTCTAAGCCAAGTGGGTACCTGTAACAGGGGATCAGACTGCGTATGTGTCCTGTTTTCTCTCCTGTTTGGCCCAGTACCCAGTACAGTGATTCTCCAGTTGACAGTGTTGATGCTTCAGAAGACAGCTGTATGGGTAGAAGGGAGAGCCACCCATCTGGGGGCCTTGGGTGGCCAAGGTTCCTGGATAGCCAATGTCTGCAGGCAGTTCCAATGCCAGCAGGGTGACCATAGGGGCCTGTGTGCATCTGACTGCTCCTGCTGTTTCTCAGGAGAGTGGAAACATGGCTCTAGGGTCTTGTGTTAAAACCTTCCGCTCCATGAGGCAGCTCTGAGGAAAAGGTGAGAGTCGACAGAGGTCCTGTCTCACAGCTCCCGTGAGCACCCTCTCCACCCAGAGAAGAGCTCCTCAGAAGAAAGAGCCCTCCTCTAACGGTAAATCATTTCAAAACGGCGATGTGTTTCAGAATTGAAAAAGCTTCCCCCACAATTATAGCCATTTTGTAACTAAACTCCAGTGTTTCCCAGCTCCCTCTAGGCCTACTTATTTTAAAACAGAAAAACACTACTGTTTCCCAACATGTCCCTCATTGGGTAACCTGGGTTTGTACTGGGTGCTGCCTCACACCCCGGGATTACTCCGGACTGTGGGATGTGGGTCAAATTAGGTCATACTGTGTGCTGCTGTCTCTGAACGACGTGTCGAAAGCTGGAGTTTAAGAGAGGCTAAACCTCATCACTAGTGAGCCAGGACCTGTTGGTTGCTAAGAGTCCAGAGAGGTAAACAGAGAAGCTGACCCCAAGGGAGGAGCTGAAGAGACAGCTCCCTTGCTAAAATGACCGCTGTGCAAGTGTGGGGACCTATACACATGCACATCTGTAATCCCAGGACCTGGACTAAGTCGGGGAGACAAGTGTATTTCTGGCGCTAACTGGCCACTCTAGCCAAACTGATAAGCTCCAGGGTCAGTGGGAGGCCCTGTCTCAAAAAATAACCTGGAGATAGGAAAGAGAAAAATACCTGATATCTACCACTGGCCTCGCACACTCGAGCACATACACACACACACACACACACACACACACACACACACACACACACACGGGAGGGGGAGAGAGAGGAGAGATAGGAGAGAGAGAGAGAGAGAGAGAGAGAGAGAGAGAGAGAGAGAGAGAGAGAGAGAGAGAGCTGACCTCACAGGAGACCCAGCACCTGCAGTTTGAGGATTGTGTGCTACCAGCTGAGCAGGTATCAGGGAACCCCACAGTGCCTCCCTACATTAAGACAGGATCCTCAGACTTTAAAAGGATGAGCTGTGGGCTATGAGCTTAGGATAGGACATTTTCTTGTGCCTAGTCATTTCTCTGAATGAAAAACATGAAGACATTTCCCCCATCCAGGCTTAGATGGAGTAAACTTCACCTGAACTTGACCCAGCTCAGTGATGAATAAGCGACATCCTTTAATCCCACAAATCACATGACCCAGGGCTACAGTGGGGGCCAGGAGTCTGCTCCTGCCGCGAGGCTTGCAAGCTTAAACTGATTTCCCAGGGAGGAAGCCAAAGGATTCTATGAGAAGAATCCTTTAAATAGTACACAGACTTATGAACCATAGTTGCCACAGGTCAGCCAGAGTGGCCCAGGGGCTGCCCAAACCCAGCGTGCCCAAAGGGTGTGTAGATTCTACAAACCTTGCAAGAAGTTTTGATCTATGTCATGCCAACAACTATTTTGCCCCCAATACTTTTGACTGGGAGTCAGTTTTACCAGAGGTGAGACAGAGTGCCCTCCACCCCCATCCCAAGTATTCAGCAGAGACCTTCCTTGCTCCACAGCGTCCATCTTGGATTTAAATTTGACCATGCCTTTCCCTGGAGCACATGAGATAAAGGCCGGGAACTCCACCATTCAGGATGTTGCAAATGTCTCTGCCATTAATCACTTCCCACAGATATTTTTCCCGCTGGCCTTCAGGCATTATCTCAACATGGGAGGAACTTGAGACTGCCACCGGAGGTACGGACATAAAACTGACAAGTGAGGCCTCAAAGGACACTTGAAAGACTACACACACACACACACACACACACACACACACACACACACACACACGGAGCCTAGAGTTCAAAACAAGGTCACCTCATCCACAGGTATGTTACCATCTTTTCCCCCAAAGCTAAGTAACTTAACTACTTATGGGATCCTATGTCTCTAACACCACCACACAGGTAGATCGCTATGGGTTTCAGGAAGGCCAGTGATGCATTCTGAGCGAATGGTGTCCATTTTGATACAAATGGAACAGCTATCTTGGAAGACAAATTTGGTGAAATCTACAGAATTTAAACATGTACCCCTATATGTGGCCCAGTAATTTCTCTCATGAGTATTTTATCCCCTCAAAAAAATAAATAAAAATAAAAACAGGAGCCTACATAAAGGCCCACTCACAAATACATATAGTAGCTTGATTTGTAATTGCCCCAAATTGCAAACTGTTCAAATACCCAGCTTTCGAAGGGAAAGTCTGATTGTGATAGATTCCTACAACACAATCTCCCTTGGCCATCAACAGGGATCCGCTACTAACTCATGAGGACATGAGCAAGTCTCAAAGGGAGAAGAACAGTGAGTAAAAGAAGCCAGACACAAACGATGACACACTGTTTGGTGTCATTGAAATCCTATAAAAGGCAAAACTACAGGGATGGAAAACAGGTCCCTGATTGCTGGGCCCAGGAGAAGGATGGGATTGCAAAAATGGTCAGGGAACCTGTGTGGGGAGGTAGGAGTCTGCGTGTCTCAGTTGTCACTGGTGGTTGTATGATGATATACATGGACCAGAATTCATAGCGTCTACAATAAGTGATCTTCAGAAATCCACCAGCAATGTACATGAACTGTCCCAAGGCAAAGAAGCTGACAGGCTGCGAGCCTCTGCCTCAGGGTGTAACACCCCTCAGGGAAAGGGGTCCTCAGAAGCAGGAGGAAGCCTCCACAGCTGCAGCTCTTACGTCTTCAGATTCAACCCACTGTGAAATATTAAAGAAGAAAAATCAATAAAAGTAACAATACCACAACAAGAAAATAATGCCACTAATTTTCATTTAGGAACTTGACCACATTTACATGGTATTTTGCGTTCTATTAGGTATTGTAAGTCCAGAGGTGATTTCAGGTCAACAGGAAGATAAGCATAAGCTATATGCAAACACTGTCCCATTCTCTGTAAGGACCCTGGAACCACTTTCCTCTGGACACGGAGGGATGATGGTATAACAAGCATAAATGCTGAGCCATGGCAACATGGCATTCCTGTAAGGTATGCCAAGATTCTCTCTTTCTTCTTCTCTAGAAAACAAGCCAGGACGTCATTCTTACTTAGAGGGCAAACACCGAAAGCTGGTTTGTTATTTTTCCCAATGCCGCACATGCACAGAGCCTGGGAAAAGTTTTGAGCAAGAGTGAAGGGCACCACAACTGACATGCATAGGTCAGCAAACTGACCACATGCTCACCCACCACCCTGCTCAGTGGAAAGGTGTTAGCAAACAAGAGAACCAGCACTACCACATTACATGCCAACAGTTGGTACCAATTTCTGTGAAATAACAGAGAAACCAGCACAGACTCTCTTGAAGCCAAACCCTGAATAATGCCAACAATACCACAGTGGCCCCCAAATTAAAGGTTGCAGCCTCTAGTCATAAAGGGCTGCCCTGGAACCTAGGCAAGATCCTCGGTCCCTGCTGAACACTGCCCCACAAGCCCTTTGAAAGCCACAGAGGGTGTTAGGTTTTTGCAATCAAATGCTGATGAATTTATTTGAAAACAGAGTAGGTTAACTGATGTTCAGGCTCAGTGAAGAATATGCCATCTTTGAGTTTCCCGGGGATCCTTGTCCAGGGCCTGGCCCAACTCCGTTCTTCCTTCCTCCAAGGGAAATACTCTTCACCTCTCTTCACGTTGCTGGTCCCCTCCACGTGCTGCTATTATTTAACTCACAGGACAAGAGCTGTATGAGGGAAAGGCTTGAACTAGGTAATATAAACATGCAGAGTGTCCAACTTGTGCGTGGCAGAGCCCAGACTGCGTTTAGCCCTCACGATCTCAATACTGTAGCTTTGAGGGAAGATTCTCTATTTCTCAGACCGCCTTGCATTCCACACTTGCAGATGCTATTAGGTGGTGTTCTAAAACCCTCACCCCAAAGCTCAGCTGCACCCAGCAGCCAACAGGCCAGGATTAAGGAAGTTATGGTTAAAACAAACCATGTACTCTGTTGTTGATGTAGATACTGTTGTTTGAAATGAGATCTTGGTTTGTAGCCCAGATTTGCCCCAAAGCCAAGACTCTTATGCCTCAGCTTCTCGGGTGCTGGGATTACCACCATGTCTG
Organism: Peromyscus eremicus; assembly: GCF_949786415.1. NCBI lineage: Eukaryota > Metazoa > Chordata > Mammalia > Rodentia > Cricetidae > Peromyscus > Peromyscus eremicus. Next base: position 102,358,501 of record NC_081419.1, read on the forward strand.
ACCCAAGGAGTGCCAATGAGTGGTGGTGTGAACCCCATTAAAACTCTGGCCTGTAGATGCAGGGGTGGAGAGTCCCCAAGTCTAAGGTCTGGGATTTCAGTAGTCTTGAAGCGCAGACTCAGAAGATAGACAGCCCAGTTCAGGAGGAGGTGCTGATGGCCCAGTTCAGGAAGAGGTGATGTACCATTCTTCCATCTGTTTTATCTGGGCCCTGGGCAGACTGGGTGATTCTTGTCCATGTTGGTGAAGGTGGTCTTCTTCATTCAGTTAGAGACTCAAACGTTAGTCTCATCTAGAGAACCTCACAGCTACATCCAGACACAATGTTCGCCAACTATTTGGTCACTCCTTAGCCCAGTCAAGGTGGCGTACAACATTAATCATCACGGGGGCTGGAGAGGTTCAGCAGTGGAGAATGCTTGCTGCTCTTGCCGAGGAGTTCAATTCCAGGTACCCACGGCAGGTAGCTCCCAGACACCTGTAACTTAAGCTCCAGGGATTCCAACAGCCTCTTGTGTCCTCCATAGACACACGCACACACATGCGCATATATGTACACACAGACACACAAATGAAACAATAAAATACAATCTTTAAAAAATAATCCTAGCAATAGTGGATAAGCAGCCTGAACCAGTCATCTCCTGTGACCAGATTGGTGCCTGCTCCAATTGTCACCAGAGAGGTGTCATCCAGCAACTGATGGAAGCAGATGCAGAGACCCAGAGCCAAACAGTGGGTGGAGTTCGGGAATCCTGCAGAGGAGGAGAAAGGAATGTAGGGGCCAGAGTGGTCAAAGACACCATGGGAAGCCTCACACAGTCAACTACCCCGGACTCATAGGGGATCGCAGAGACTGAACCGACAACTGGGGAGCCTGCATGGGACTGACCTAGGCCCTCTGCATATATGTTACAGCTGTGCAGCTGGTCCTCTTATGGGACTCCTAACAGTGGAAACAGGTGCTGTCTCCGACTCTTTCACTGGCTTTTGGGACCCTTCTCCTCACACTGAGTTGCCTCGCCCAGCCTTAACACATGGGAGGTGCTTAGTTACTGCAACTTGATCTGCCGTGTTTTATTAACACTCATAGGAGACCTGCCCTTTCCTGGATGGAGACAGCAGAGGAGGAGACAGAGGAGGAGGGGAGAGGGACTGGGAGAGGAGGATAAGGGGGCGGCTGCGGCCAGGATGTAAAAGAAATAGATGAATAAAAATTAAAAAATAATCATCACGTATACAATAGAATACTACTTACCTGGGGGAAAACAGGAATACATAACATATAACACACAATACATAAAATATCCCATCATATAATGACAGGGACTCTAGGATTCCATTTATATGGGGTACCTGGAGTAATCAAGTCCCTAGAGACAGAGAGCAGGATGGTGTTGTTAGTGGCTGGAGGAACCTCTGGTGTTTACCAGGCCATGTAATGGGGATAGGGTTCCAGTTCTGTGAGGCACAAACAGCTCTGGATGCTGGGTGTGAAGGTACTTAACACTACTGAACTATGTGCCCTTCAAGTTGTCTGAGATTGGTGGCACATGCTTGTAATCCCAGAGCAGGGAGATTATAAACTCTAGTCTAGCCTGGGCTACACTGCAGGACCCTGTCTATAAATAAAAAACATCGAGATGATGAGCTTCATACTATATGTATTTTACCACTATTAATTATAAACTCTAGTCCAGCCTGGGCTACACTGCAGGATCCTATCTATAAAGAAAATGAATGAATGAATGAATGAATGAATGAATGAATAGCACTGAGGTGATGAGCTTCATACTATACGTATTTTACCACCATTAAGATTTTTGTGCCGAGTTTCTACACGTACTGTAACCCTTGTTGCCCCATCATTGGGTGGGTTCCACTTTTTGTTTGGCTGAGATGTGTCTCTTCTTCAGCTTCAGATCTGTCTGGTGCCAGTTTTATTAATGGTAGAATAAAGTTCAAATAAACCCTCCTCCTGAGAAAAGACTAACTCCGGCACACCACCAGGACGACAGAAAAGGCAGAAGGCACTGGATACCGTGGGCAGGCTCAGTCCGCAGGTGATCCCGACACCAGGATTGGACCTGTGGGGGAAGGCAGAGGAGCAGACAGGCAGCCTTCAACCACATTACAATCCACAACATGCATTATCACTGTCTTTCTGGATTCTAAATGTTTCTTTCAATGAGTCACGAAGGTTGACTGGCTGTTGGATTTTAACAAACTAGCCGGGTTTTCCTTATATAGATTGTCCTCAGGAGACCTCTGGCGGAATGCTCTCTCCTCCCTCCTCCCCGGCAAGCAGCTGCTTCTTAGCATGTGTGTTTACAGAAATACCAGTAGTCATTGCATGTTCCTTGCCATGTGATTAAGCACTGCCATAAAGCCCTGGCTAGATTAGAAAAAGATCTTCCCCTTCTGAGAAAGTGTGGAACCAAGCTAGTGTCCATGGTGGACGGCTTGTGCCACCTACTGGCCAATGATAGTATCACATGCCAGATGTCTGCCTACCCAGGAGAGGTAGCTAGAAAATGCAACCACGGAGTGTGCACACTGTGTGGGTATACACACACACACACACACACACACACACACACACACACACACACACACGTGTATATACACACTCACATACAGAACCATACATTTTGGCATTATATCACACAGTGTATACTCAGCCATGGGGATGAGTAGAGTCTATTCCACTATGGCTGATAACTTTCATTTACAGCGAGGTCCATGTAGCATAGGCCAAATGGTATCTCCTTTGACCGTTAGAAACAGTGTATAAGAGGCTGGAGAGATAGCTCAGTGGTTAAGAGCACTGACTGCTCTTCCAGAGGACCCAGGGTTCAATTCCCAGCACCTACATGGCAACTCACAACTGTAATTCCAGTTCCAGGGGACCCAACACCGATGGCAAAACACCAATGCACATTTTAAAAAAAGAAGGAAACAGTGTGAGAGACGAACTCCATTATTCTTTTTTTTTTTTTTTTTTTTTTTTTTTGGTTTTTCGAGACAGGGTTTCTCTGTGTAGCTTTGCGCCTGTCCTGGAACTCACTTGGTAGCCCAGGCTGGCCTCGAACTCACAGAGATCCGCCTGGCTCTGCCTCCCAAGTGCTGGGATTAAAGGCGTGCGCCACCACCGCCCGGCTCCATTATTCTTATTTTAGACGGGGAGAAGCTGGGACATGAAAGGTTTGCTCACAGTGTTAAATGTCCTTCTGATATGCCAATGGATCAGAAGCTTTGTTGGATATGTATTGGGAGGAGGAGCTATAGTGAAATTACTATTTTGTCCCTCTATTTTAAAATTTAATTTTATTATTTTATGTATGTGGATGTTTTGCATGCTTTTCATCTGTGCATCACTTGCATACAGCATCCGAGGCGGCCAGAAGAAGACATCAGATCCCCTGGTACCAGTGTTACAGACTGTAGTGAGCTGCCATGTAGGTGCTGGGCACTGGACCCTGGCCCTTAGGAAGAGCAGTCAGTGCTCTTAACACTGATCCATCTCTCCTGCCCCCTCCTCCATTTTTCAAAGCAAACACACCATTGTAAAGGTATCTAGTGTACTCTGAAGAATCCAGAAGATCCTACTTAAGAGGCCTACAGCAGGGGCTGGAGAGATGGCTCACAGTCAAGAGCACTGGCTGCTCTTCCAGAGGACCTGGGTTCAATTCCCAGCACCCACATGGCAGCTCACGACTGTCTGTAACTCCAGTTCTAGGGAATCTGACACTCTCACACAGCCATACATGCAGGCAAAACACCAATACACATGAAATAAAAATAAATAAATAATTAAAAAATAGATAGATAGATAGATAGATAGATAGATAGATAGATAGATAGATAAAGAGCCCTACAGCAAATGGCAGCCAGTGTTTCGTTCCAGGTCCCCTGACAAGGTCACCTCTTTCCAGACCTCACATGCTGCATCAGGTGGCTGCGTCTTCATTCCCTGCCTTGCTCTTGATATCAACAAACATGTGGCTATTTCTCCAACAAAAATCAACTTTACATCATGAAAGATTGCTACCACTGAGGATACTCCTGCTCTGAGGCACCTTCACAAGCATTTGAGAATAGTGACAGCAAATACGTGAAATCTCCAAGTGTGACCATGTGAGACAAGATTATACCTGTGAAAATAAATGGCCCAACTTAAAAAAAGAAAGAAAGAAAGAAAACACTTAAAAAAATCAGTGGTGTCTGTTGAGAACCACAGTTGAAAGTTAGGGAAAGAATCCGTTGCAATGGCGACCTCTCCAATGACCGACCGACCCATCCCTTCAAGAAGAACATTCTACACATTGCTGCTTCTCTCTCTCTCTCTCCCCTGCCTCTTTCTAGTGGGTCATGGGTCAACAGTCCCACTTGTCCTTACTGAAGAGAAAGGAACAAGACCCTCAGACTGACCCCACTGCTTCCCCTTGGCAGAGTTAACGGCATGTCTCCATCCAAAGCCAAGGCAGCCTCCTGCTAGTGTGAGGTAGAGGTGGCCACTCCTCTTCACAGCATCAACTTGACTGGAACACAGAACCTGGGATGTGGTCCACCTGCAGAGTGTGACCCCGGGGTTGGGGGTGGCATGGTCTACTGATGAACTCCCAGAACTCGGGGTTCACCTGGGGAGAGCACAGATTCCCTGTAGTAGAGATTTCAAAATAATGTCCATGTCAATATATTTGTCAGTTTATACCCATTAGCACTAACGAGTGGCCGCTTTCTTTCTTTCTTTCTTCCTTCCTTCCTTTCTTTCTTTCTTTTTCATTTTTCTTTATTAAGAAATTTTCTACTCACTCTACATACCACCCACAGATCCCACCTCCTCCCTCCCACCCCCCAGCCCCCTCTCTCAAGCCCCACATCCCCACATGCCCCAAAGTAAGGTCTCCCATGGGGAGTCAGCAGAGCCCAGCACACTGAGCCTAGGCAGGTCCAAACCCCTTCCCACTGCACCAAGGCTGTGCAAGGCATCACACCACAAACACCAGATTCCCAAAAACCTGCCCATGCACCAGAGATGGATCCCAATCCCCCTGCCTGGGTGCCCCCCCCAAAACAGATCGGGCCAAACAACCATCTTCTGTATCCAGAGGGCCTTCTAATTAGACATCTATAGCTGAACCCTGAAGACCGCTGTTGCTCTCAAGAGAACAAGAAAGAAGGTTGCTGGCCAAGGTTCAAGGTGGAAACAGGGTGGAGATTCCATTTCCAGGGACCATTCTCATATTTTCAGTGGTGTGTTAAAGGAAGGCGTAAGAGTCCACAGGAAATTGGAAGGCAGGGCTAATAAAAGTCTTTATATTTAATCTATTTCTCCCTCCCTCTTTCTCCATCTCTTTCCCCACCCCCACTTCCCTCCCAGTACCAACAGGAAACCATGAAGGCGGTTCACAAGGAAGACCAGACATGATGCTGTCTCCTGTCCCTGCCGCTCCAATATTTCTGCAAACATCAGCACATGGCTTTTTCCTGAAATGCAGCCATCTTACTTTGTTTTCCAGGGCTGTGATAAAGACTGTAGCTGAAAGCAACCTGGGGAAGGATGGGTTTATTTCAGCTTACACATCCCAAGTCACAGTCCATTGAGGGAAGCCGGGGCAGGAGCTCAGGGCAGAAACCTGGAGGCGGAGCTGATGCAGAGACCATGGAGGACCACTCACTGCTTACTGGCTTGCTTCTCGTGGCCTGCTCGGCCTGCTCTCTTATACCACCAGGACCAGCTGCCCAGAGGTGGCACCACTGGGCCCTCCCATGTCAATCTTCAATTGAGAAATGCTCCACAAACTTGCCTACAGGGCAAGGGAGAAATTTTCTCAGTTGGCATTCCCTCTTCCCAGATGACCCTGGCTTGTCTCAAGTTGACAAAAATAAATAAATAAAATAAAGTCTAACCAGGACATAAGGGAAAATAAACCAACCATTTGTTGGTGCTGCAGACAGCAACGAAGCCAGGAAATGAAAAAAAAAAAGCAAGCGAGAAACTCCCATGAGAGCCACCCATGGAGAGAATACAAGGCTATGCTCGCCCACCTGGCTGCGAAAGGGAGCTGGGAAGCATAGAAATGCAGTGGCACCAGGAGAGGGCAGCATGGGCAGAGCTGAGCAGACCAGACCAAAGAAGACATAAGCACTCAGCGACATCGCAGAGGAAGCAACCGCCCGCATGAGCATTTAGACCAAAAGCATCCACGGATGACCCATGACACCTCAGGCTCGCCCTCAGAAAAACAGCTATTCGTTCACCCGGTGTTTTCTGAATGGATACCTAGTACGTACCAGCCTTGTGGACTAAGAACACACTATCCAAGTCAGCCTTGTCTCTGGGCCCAAGTGGCTCACACTCAAAGGGAGGGTGTGAAAAGACAAACATACAGTCATGCTCTGAGCAGAGCAGAATGTTCCAGAAAGGAAGCATGAGGCAGAGGTCTGTCTGAGCCAGGGCACCTGGACAAGAGCAGCTGGGAAAGCAAACCCGGGGAGGTGACACTTACGTGGAGCGTGTGTGGGTGTCGGCCTGCAAGGGTGTCTCAAGCAGAGGGAAAAGTCCTTGGAAAGCTCTGAGTGTAAGACTCAGATCATGACCATTGGACAGCTGGTCTAGGAGAGAGGCAAGAAAGGGGCTGGTTTGGCCTTCAGAATGAAAATGTCACACTGAGACCAAGCAATGGGGGCCCACTGAGGTCTCCCATGGGGAGTCAGCAGAGCCCACCGAGGACACAGTCAGATCTACCCATGGAAACCACTCCAGCTTCCGGTTAGACAGTGGCTTGATAAAAGGATAGCGTGAGCATGACACAGTGAAGGAGCCGAGTCTGAATTCTTCCGTCACCCCAGTGAAGGACAGGAGGCTTTGGATTTATGAGGCTCTTGGAAAGTAGAGGTGGGCAGGTTCAAGGTGATGGTGGACACATGCTTTGAGAAAGTGAGTTTCAGCACAGGCCAGTTTGAAGCTAGTAGTATGGACATAGTCTTGAGTACACCCAATGGGACAGGTAAGAAGCCACTATGGAGCATCAGGGCATCAGGTGTCCTCAGCATGGGGGTTATAAATGGAAAACAGTGTCATGCAGGACAATGAAATTGAAAGAGAATACAGCGAGATAATTAGGGGGACCAGTCCCAAGACTATCCAGCATCTGGATGGGTATGTGGGAGAGACGAGAAAGGACTCATGTCTTTGTCTCTTTTCTGTTGATGCAGCAAAATGTCTGATCCTGAGAGACCTAGAGGTTTATTTGTTTCACAGTTTGAAGGTAGAACATCAAAGATTGGGCAGCCCCACCAATGATGTTCTCCTGACATTTCAGTTGTGAGCCTAGCCTTTAGTGGCTGAACCATCCTTCCCATCCCCTCTGAGGTTCTCAAAGGAACCAGCATTACAATGGCAGAAATGTACTCTCCTGGCATCGTGAGAAACCAGACAGATGCAGGGCCTACTCCTGCTCTGTTAGAATGACTCTCTCTCAGAGGAAGAGGCAATCCCATGAGAATTACATCAACACCTTCCACAGACCCCATTCCCAATGAACTAACCATCTCTTAAAGGGACCATAACTTCCGAACAGAGCCTCAATGGGGATCAAATCTCCAGCACATGGCACTCAAGTCACCTCTAAGCCATAGCAGGCCACCAGGAATGTTGGAACATCAACCATGTTTAAAGGCTCCAAAGCCAAAGATGCTGGGTACTAAGTAGTCACAAATGATAGAGCCAAGAAGTGCCTAGTGGGATGTCACAGTAACAGGGTAGCTTTAGAGAGCCCTTCCCCGGCCCCCCAGCCAGGCTGACAATGGATAACAACACCTGATGTAAAGTGAGTCATTAAAGTCTGTCCGAATGGTGACTTACGCCTTCAAGACCTGTGTACCTTCCAGTATTCATGTCTTATATTGTGTAAGTGTGAAAATATACACAAGTCTGGGTAGCAGGGATGTCCCGATGAGTTTCAGGAGGAATCATTCCTTCCCAAGATTTCTCCCTTCTGCAGTAACCCAACAGTCCCTTTGCGGCACTGTGAATCCTGGATGCTTATACATGGATTTGCTCACAAAGACACCGCCAATTGAGGATTGTATATTCTGGACATACAGATGCACCAGGAACAGTAAATGTGCTGGATGGTAGGGTGAGAGGTGAAAAGAGAAAGAGGAAAGAGAATTTGTGACGAGGATAAGATGTGCCAGTCAGAGAGCAGAGAAAAATCATTGTATATGGGGTGGCCAGGAATGGCCTCACTGCAGATAAGGTCCTGTCTCAGGCCTATTCATGGACCTTGTATTTGCCCCCCCCCACTGTGCTTACCACGAGGAAACCTGAGAATGCAGAGTCCCGGGAGTGTGATAAGAACCAGTAGCTACAGAAGCACATCTCTTCTAGGCAGGGCCATTACACCCCAAAATCCTGCCCTGGAGCAAACAGTCCCTCCGACTCAGCTCCACAGACAGGAACTGAAAAAGCTTCCCACCTTCCCTAAGAGGGGAAATCACTGAGCTCCATACATACACCTGAGAGAGAATAACTAATCTTAACTCACTAAGCTGCTACACAAATGCCACAGGTCATGTCCAAGTGGGACGTTACAAATTCCTCTCCAGACACTCTGCCACGTGTGCTGGTGGTATTCAGAAAGCTGGTTTGAAGAGGCCAAGCAGCTGGCTATTAGTAGGAAACATGAAAAAATTCCTGACTATTTAACATGGAAGATGGTGACATTTCACCATTGAAATCACACCTAACCACATAGACGTGCCCTCTTCAATGGTCCTATGCTGTCCAGGGATTTCTATCCCACAACAAGACTACAAAGGTGCTACAGTTGGGACACTGTCCCAATGGGGGGCACCCTAAGACACTCTAAACATGTCCCCTAGCCCCCTGAGGGCCTGACAAGTTCCCATGGACCTTTGCAGGTAACCAGTGATCATGTTTCAGCCAGTCCTCCCAGGCACACCAGGGTAAGTGGATAAGGAAATGAGACTGTGTTGTGTTGGTCCAGGAACCACGGACTCATGAATTCATACACAATGCCAACGTGTTTTTACAGTTTACATCGTGGGACACCAGTACAAGCAGAGTACTGCTCTCTTCCCTCCCTTGCTGCTGTCCGCACATCTCTTCTACCTAAAGGAAGAAACACTCCTACGTGACCTTTTACACCGATGGATGATGCGGAGAGAAATGAGGCCTGCTTACACCATGGCTATGTTCTATCTGCTGGGTGAACATCCAGCCAGACAGCCAGGGCCATCTACATAAGAGCACAGTAATAATAATAATAATAATAATAATAATAATAATAATAATAATACATTTTAAAGTCTTTATGGCCTGTTTGGGAGAAGCATCCTTTTACCGAGGACTCCCACTGCCTAACCCTGCCAAGAATTCTCTCTCCCCGCACTAACCTGCAGTGACATCTCAATTGGCACATGGTCCCTAAAAAGCCACATTCTCATTCCAAAGGTCCTTCGTCCATGTGCCAATAGTCTTTTCCATCAATGTTCCTTCCTCTGGCCATGTGCCAATGGTCCATCTGCCATGTGCCAATGGTCCATCTGCCATGTGCCAATAGTCCATCTGCCATGTGCCAATAGTTCTCACTGTTCACAATCACTCATCCCTGTGTAATGAATGAGGCCTCTGTGTGACACACACACACACACACACACACACACACACACACACACACACACACACACATAAACAATGAATCTGGATATGACTATGCTTTTCCTTCTCCATCCACTTACTTGTAACTCACCAGTGTCTGCAAAGTTTGTATAACCTTATAAAGTATGAACACTTGGATCTGGCTTTTCTTTCCAGTCTGGAGACCCTTGCCTGAATTTATATCGTAATGCTTACTACCTACTGGGAGTAATTAGTACCCTACCCGTGCCTCTTGCAGTGCTGAGGTTGAACACCTCTGATTGGTTTCTATTCTAGGGCAGCATATCAGATTCACCATGAGGCTAACCTGCAAGACTCCAGAGCCCACACACTGCATGGATGTATGAGGCTGTTGGAGTCTTGCTGCCTCTTACTTCTCCATACCAGGCAGCCAGCACTATTCTAGAAGAGTTGCGGGGCTACAAGCTAGGATTTAGCATTTGGTCTTTCAGAGCCTCACCGCACCTCCTAGGCCAGGCTGTAGCTTCTGGAGATCCAGGTCCTGTCTGGTGGTGGCCAGACAGTTGTTCACCTTGTAGTAGGACTGCAGGCAAGTGCCACCACGCCCACCTCAGAAACAGGACTACGACAAAGGGGTAGGAGCCAAGGGAGCTTTGCCAATAATTACTCTGGAGCAAGAGCAATTCCACAGTGCAGACCTAAATCAACTCACACATCTCTCACGTCTTCACAAACCACTGATAGTACACTAGCTTGTACTGGGATGTGGACTTAATGGTAGTCTTCAAAACTTTTGAAAACACACATATACCTCCACCAAACTAAATACATTTCATGAAAATGAACAACTTTTGTAGATGTAACCATCTTTTTAAATAAGAAACACAGAGCCGATTGCAGAGTTAAAAAGCCCAAGAGGTCAGAGCAATAGCTAAGAGCTAAAAACCTTACCCTTCATTGCCACTGCTGTCCTCCTCAGCCAGAGAGCTACTTCCTGTGTGTCTGTCTTCTTATAGACTTTCTGTTCTGCCTTCTCATTGGTTGTAAACCCAACCACATGACCTCCTCATCACTGTCCATCTATACAGACCTCCAGATCTTCTATGGTTGGTATTGAGATTAAAGGCATGTGTCTCCATGTTAGTGGTATCCTTGAACACACAGAGATCTGCCTGTCATGTGATCAGGATTAAGGATGTGTGCTACCACTGCCAGACTTCTGCTATGGCTTGCTATTAGCTCTGACCCCCAGGCAACTTTATTTATTAACATACAAATAAAATCACATTTCAGTACAAATAAAATATCACCATAAACTTTGACTCTGTGAAAGACCTTATCGGGAATATACAGACATGCTCTGGGGCAAGGAAAAGATTGACAAATCACACATCTGACGAAGGACTTGTGCCTAGGTTGTAGAAACTGTGCAAAGGAGGCTGGAAATGACTCTGTGGATAAGGTACGTGCTGCATGAGCACAAAGTGTACAGTTTGGCTCTCTAGCACTCATGTAAAAAGTCTAGCTTGATGGCCAGCTCAAAGAGGGGAGACAGGCAGATCCCAGGGGCTCCCTGGTCTACCTGCCCAGCCAAAACAGAGAGCTCCAGGATCATTGAGAGGGCCTGTCACACACACACACACACACACACACACGCACGCACGCACGCACGCACGCGCACACACACACACACACACACACACACACACACGCATGCAGTCATAAAATTCTACATTAAAAAGGAAACAACTGAATTAGAAAAAGACATGGTCAGATATTTTCTCCCAAAAGGACACATAGGTAAGTATATGGAAAAATTATCATTTACTATTAGAAAATGTCAATTAAAATAACAACATAATACTTGTAAAGTATAAAGTAATAGTACCATGAGACCCTGCCCATGCAGTGAGCCACGTTGCTCATCCACTTCTGATGTGAGAGCAAAATGGCAGCTGTCTAGAGCAGAGAACAGTGAGGTTTGCAAAAGAAATCTGCACTGCTGTGGCCTGAACCAGGATCCCAGAATGCCATGTGGTAGAGCCTTTCTCCAGCGATCTGGGTGTGGTAGGACATTGAAGAGGTGAGGCCTACTTGGAGGTGCTAGGTCCCTGAAGTAGCTGATTCTGGGGATCTTTGAAGGGGGCTGTGGGTTCTTCCTCTCTTACTTTCCAGCCATTATGAGGCAAGCATCATGGTCTACCTCACTGTTCCTGCAGTGATGGATTGCATCACCATGACAACACAGCCAAACAACCATGGACTGAAGCCTCCAAAACTGATAGGAAATGAACTTTTTGCATTTTTTCATTTTGCAGTGTAGGGGATTGAACTCAGGACTCCCTGTATGCTAGGCAAGCACTCTACCACTAAGCTACATCTTCCTCTGAAGATGCCTATCCTCTTTTCTCTGGGTTGTGTGTGTGTGTGTGTGTGTGTGTGTGTGTGTGTGTGTGTGTGTGTGATGTAATGTGGAGGTCAGAGACCATCTTGGAGGTGTTGGTTCCCTGCTTCCATCAACTGGTGTCCAAGGACTTAACTCAGTCATCAAGCTTGTTGACAAGGGAACGGTCATCAGGGTGCTTGGCAGCAAGCACCTTTACCAGCTGAGCCATTCTGCCTGACCACCTACCCTCCTTTTCACCAAACTGCCTCAAAGATTTTGTTTCATTGCCAGAAGGGTGACTAACCCCTGCACGTACCCATATGACCTTGGTGTACTAAAGAGGAATTAACTATTGATTCTCCCAATTACTTAGATGGATCATGAATGTTGCTGAGGAAAAATGCCATTCCTGGAATATAAATTCCTCCAGTTACATAATATTCTGATGGAGGAGGGGACACAAAATTATAGAGTTTCAGACTGTCAGGTCCAAAAGAAACTCAGGACAAATGACTATCTGAGGCACGTGTTAGCACAGCAAAGCCCAGGCTGGCCTCCGGGTGCACTCAGTACCTATGGCTCACCTTCTTCTTCCTCACCCCCTACCCTAAACTCCTCCAGCTCATGGACTTCCCATCCCCCTCCTGTATAACCTTGTCATCTCAGCCATTCACTCTCTTGGTCCTCTTTAGTCTTCCTCCCCTCTCCTCTCCTCCCCTCCCCTTCCCCTTTCCCCTCCCTTCTTCTCATCTTCTACCCTCCCCCCAACTCCCTCCCCTCCCCTCTTCTCCTCTCCTCCCCTCCCCTCCTCTCCTCTCCCTCCCCTCCTCTCCTCCCATCCCCTCCTCTCCCCTCCCTCTTCTCCCTTACCCCCTTTCCCCTCCCCTCTTCTCCTCTTTTACCCTCCCCTGTCCTCTCCTCTCTTCCCCTCTCCTTCCCTCCCTCTCCACTCCCCTCCCCTCTTCTCCCCTCCTCTCCTCTCCTCTCTACTGCTCTCCTCTCTCTCACTCCCTACCTCTCCCTCCACTCCCACAGCCCGGTGCAATCTGCTGGCCATGTTTAATCTACTTCTTTCTCTCCCTGCTCTGAACTCTTCCAGATGCCTCTGGCTGTACACTCCTTCATATCTACAATAAACACCTTCCCCTCAACCACACGCTGGAGCAGTCATGTCCTCACTTTATACACAGATGAAATTAATGGTTGCCAGGGATATCAGGGAAATAGAATCCTTTAAGAGAGAACCATGATGACTCCTTGTCATAGATGTGTACATCATGATAGAGATCACAAACGCACATATGGTACATACAAATGCACAGAACTAAACACAGACACATAAGTACATGCATGTGAATATGGAAAAGCCATGGAAGGTTGGGAACCAATCTCCATCTCCCTGATATTGAACTGATCCTGAAAGTCATTAATATGAGGGAGAATTTGGGGAGGGCATGGACGATCTCTAGGTATGAGTTCTGACAGCTGCATACCAATCTTGGTATCAACATAAAACTGTAAAGATGATTTGATTGTAGCATGATAGTAGCTAAAGACAAGTAAGACAACAAAATGCACAGGATGACTAGCTTTGTACTACAGATGAGGGGTCAATGCTTAATCGTGTGTCTTCTAATTTACTGTCAGGAACATGCTTTCTGTTGCAATCCTGAAGGACTTGGTCAGGCACAAGGTGAAGTTTAAATGGGTCAAGAGAACATCACTTGGGTCAAGAGAACATCACTTGGGTATGCAGGAGACAACAGCCCTTTTCCCGGATGCCCATGGCCTGTTCCTTGGCCGTGTTTCTTTAATAGACCAGAGAGTAAGTTCTGGTGGAATGGTGTGATGTCATCAGTGCCTTCAGAATGTTGGAGTTCACTTAGCTACCAACAGTGCTCTCCTCAGAGCTGTGAGGCTGAGTTCTGGGTAAGCTCGGAGAGAGCCGTCAGGGCCTAGATCTTGAGAGAGCGGAGCAGCTGCTCACACGGGTGAGTGTCACCCAACGCCATGCTAGACTGAATGTCAGGGCTCAACTACGTTCCTTCAGAGAGTCTTGGAGGTGTCCGAGATCCCTTGGGAGTCCCCAGAAGGACAACTGGTGACATGATGGGAATGGAAACAGGTTTTAGAGACGGGAAACAGAGCAGAGGAAGTAGTGGGAACAAAGGGAAGAAAAGTGAAGACAGGGAGGCTGCTGAAGAGGGGTCTTGTCACCCAGTGACTGTCCTTGAGAGGGAGCCATGAGGAAGACGACGTGGGCCACACGGCTGTATGTTTAGGGAGAGTTACCTGCCAGTGATTTACAGAGGGTCATAGAGATATGGAAAGAGGTGATGACAGAGAACCTAGGTGTGTGAAGTCATCCAGCTGACCCTATGGGAAGCGTGACTGATGCCCAGGACCTATTCTTCCCAGTGGCACACCCACAGTGGCCTGTCCACGGCCAAAGGACACACCCTCAGCAAGTCCAGAAATCACCTTCTCACGTGTAAAGCAGATGAATTATAGTCCTTACTCACAGATTACAAGACTACGTGGGGTCTCCTTTATGCACTGATTAAATTCTAATTTCATAACAAATCAAGAATGACAGGGTATAGCTCCATGGTAGAGCACTTCCCCAGAATGCCTGAAGCCCCAAGTTTAAGTCCCATCCCCACAAAAGAAAAATTTTCCAGCTACCACGAACTATGGAACCACTATTGTAACTTTTATGACTATTTTGTTTTAGCAAAAGAAGTTTGCAGGGCAACAGCCTGGGACTGGAATCAGTCTGAGCCCTTCCTCGGTCTGCAAACCGAAGAAGACAGGATTCCTTAATGTCTGCACCAGTTCCCTCAGACACAAGACCAAGGCTTCAGAACCCAACGAAAGGTCAAAAGAAAAAAGTACTGGTGAAAGCCAAGGCAGGTGTGTATGAGCCTTGGTGCTTTCCCCTGGTCCCTAGACAAGTGAAGGCTGACACAGCAAGGCCACTGCCCCTAGTCCCACCTTCCCCAACTACTCTGAGTCAACTTCTACAGGGGCATGGCAGGGGGTGCCCTGGTGAGTCAGGAGGTCACTTCTTCTTTATATTTATACCTACCACAGAAAGAAGATCAGAGATGTCAACTGTCTCTCCAAAGGTGCCCTGCAAGCAGAATGATTCGGGGAACGAAGTGCCAGACGATAGTGTTTGCTTGGCAAAAAAAGGTACATGGGAGGTCAATTCTAAGCCACCTTTGTAGATAAGCATGTGGAGATTAGGGGCATTCCTTGGATATCTTCAGACGTTACATGCAGGCTCCTCAATGTGTGTGAGAAGGGAAGACCCAGCACTGGCCAAGCATGTCCCTCTTGTGCTCAAGTCGGGGTCTCTCCTCCTGCAGCTCCACAGGCCAGCAGTGTTTGGGCTTCCAGTGATGCTTCTGCAGGGGATGTCCCTGAGCAGAGATCCAAGAGGAAGAGGGCACCGAGAAAAAGGAAACCGGAGAAAATCATCACTGGTATGTGTATGCACGCCCCTTGACCTTCATGTCCCAGTGTGAATGAAACAGCATGGCCACTATGCCTAGTCCCTCCCTCTTCCCAAACTGTCCTAAATCAGCTTCTACAGGACCATGGAAAGGGGTGTCCTGGTGAGCCAGGAAATCACTTCCTTGCTCACTTTTGTAGCTCTATCAGATAGAAGATCTACAAGTTCATTTGTCTCCATGGTGGTATCCTGCAGGCAGAATGATCCAAGGGTAAAGGCACCAGAGATCAGCTGGTGCTTGGCAAAGAACAGTACATAGTAACTCAATTTCTAGTCTCCTTTGTGGATGAGTGAAGCTCATTCCTCCCAGATTTCTTCAGATGTCACACGGAATTATCAGAAGGGAAGAACACAGCCATGTCCAGGTTGTCCCTCTTGTGGTCATGTGAGGTCTTCTCTTCCTGCAGATCCAGGAGCCTGCATCATTCTTGCTTCCAGCAATGCCTCTGCTGGGGATGTCCCTGAGCAGCCAACCAAAAGGAGGAGAGGCCAGAAGACAAAGACACTGGTGGATGTCAAAGCAGGTATGTGTCCATCATCCCTGGACATTCTTGTCTCTATATGAAGAGCCAGTTGCACCCGAGTGACTACTTGTTCCTCTGTCTACATGAAGTGATAAATTCCTGAATAATGGTCAGGAAGTTGCCAGAGTCCCCTTGTGGCCACATCCATGAGGACTGAGAAGCTTTTGTTCCCACAGCTACCCAGGAGAGCAGCCTGGGGGCCTCAGGCCCAGCCACCTCTGAAGCTACCCCTCAAGCTGCCTCAGAGCTGAAGATCTCCAGGAGGAGGACGAAGAGGAGCATATGGACTGTGGACCGGATCGAGGGGACAAAACTCATAATAAACAAGAAGAGAAGACTCAGTTACCAACCTGAGGACCTTGAAGCCTTCTACCGACTTCTGGGTGGGTTCTCTGAACTGAGGACTGGATACTTAGGGCCAATTTTCAAAATTGAGAATTAGGTACAGGGAGCAGTGGTTCAAATTTCCCCACAGTGATCCTGGGCCACCTGGTTATGTGGAGGTGTCTCCTCTCTTGACAAGTCCTTGGAGAGAAGAAATTAGGTTCACCCGTGTATATGGAAGTAATGGTGCTTCTCTGCTCACAGACCAACCCTACCACTAAGATGGTAGAAAAGGGGGATCAGCAAATGTCACTGGTCCCTGCTTTGGGGATGCACTAGCAGGAAGA
This sequence comes from Peromyscus eremicus, assembly GCF_949786415.1. Lineage (NCBI taxonomy): Eukaryota > Metazoa > Chordata > Mammalia > Rodentia > Cricetidae > Peromyscus > Peromyscus eremicus. Next base: position 102,375,251 of record NC_081419.1, read on the forward strand.
CCCAAAAACAAAAAGAACCAAAGATTTACAAAATGGAGATGCTATCAGCTCTCCATAGCTTCACAGGAGAGGTTCAGAAGGTCATGGCGCCTAGGGGTAGGACAGGAAGAGACAGTAGAGGTCTATGAAACCAGTGAGGCACCAAAGGTGTCTCTGAGGTGATATCGGCCCATAGATCTGGGACCAAATTCGGCAGGTTGGGAACAACACCCAGGCAAACCACCCAATACAACATGTACCAGCCACAGACAATGATTTACTCTGTTTTCAATGAATTAAACAGACCATATATGTTCAGTTCCTCTGTCTCCTCAACCCTGATTCCAGTGTTCAGTGCCTACAAGTGACTGTAGGATGCCATATTGGAGGGCAGAGGAACAGAATGCTTTAACCATTTGAACACTATCAGACAGTGCCCTTCTGAGGGTCAGGGAGATTGCACAGGACACATGCTGGGCAAGACCTATCTGCCTGGGCAGCTTTTGAAGAATGTACAGAACCCCACAAGCACAAGTCTTAACTAGAAAATGGTGCCTCCAGGAAGGACCTCAAAGATAGATGAACTCCTGTGAAGCAGGGGAAGCTGGTCACTACCTCAGAGGGAGAGGAGACCCAGGAAAGGAAGGATGAAGGGAGACTGTAAGCATGTCTCCATCTCTGTCCAAGGATTCAGTCATCAGAGTAGGGATGTTGGCACAGTCTCAGTACAGTAAATGGACAGATTGTGGGGTCATACAGCTCTAAGGCCACAACTAAGGTTTCGACTGAAGTACGATTTAACAGTGAGAGCTATGTTAAATCCCTTTGGTGAAGAAAAGTATCAAAGGTCATCTCAGACCAAGCCCAGGAATCAACAACAGCAAAGTTCAACACACAAACACAGCATGGGTGTGTCGATGACAGGAACAAACTATGTCCTTCTTCATCTCAGCTCAGGGGGAGAAGTCTGGAGGCCACACACTGCTCACAAAGCTTCACCCGCAATCACACACTTGACCCACCAGATGGGAACTCCAAGTTCATCTCACGCTTGCTCTCTTTGCAGAGGATCCTGTGGTCCAGAACTTTTTGGCAGCTGACATTTTCTTCAGGGTGACC